>NC_067420.1:41498259-41846257 GCF_009764475.1 Pristis pectinata
CTGTGAGTCAGTGCTGGTGCCTACCTGATCAAACCTGGTGCAGAACCTACCCTACCAGGCCCAGCAGTGTGTGAGCGCTGCACCTTGTGCGTGGCTGTCTGCCTGGCTCCCAGGTGCTGATCTCCTCAAGGACCAGTCTGTGGCAGTAGTGTAGCCATTAGCATAACGCTATTACAGCGCCAGCGACCCGGGTTCAATTCCGGCCACTGTCTGTAAGGAATTTGTATGTTCTCCCCGTGTCTGCATGTGTTGCCTCTGGGTGCTCTGGTTTCCTCCCACATTCCAAAGGTGTACGGGTTAGGAAGTTGTGGGCACGCTATGTTGGCGCCAGAAGCGTGGCGACACTTGTGGGCTGCCCCCAGAACACTCTACGCAAAAGATGCATTTCACTGTGTGTTTCGATGTAGAATAAAGAATATAGAATATAGAAAATAAAGAATAAATAAATCTTCGAATAAAGAAATCTTAATCTTAATTGCTCGCATTTGAACTCCCTCGTCACCAAGCTGGGATTCAAGCTCTTGCCTCTTGATCCATGGTTCAGGCCTCTGGATATTTGTCCGAAACTTGTCCAGACGAGGTGTCCCGTTTCTGTCCCCATGGTTCATAGGTTCCTGGAGAAGTTCAGCACAGTGACAGGCCCTTCAGCCCACCGCTGCCCGACAAGAACCCATTACTCCACACAGACAGCACCGGACGTCAGGCTCGAACCTGGGTCTCTGGAGCTGTGAGGCAGCGCCTCTAGCCACTGTGCCACTGTGTCGCCCAGTGGTACACCAAGCCTGTGATACTATTCTATCACGTGAGGCCTGAGGGAATGTCAGAGGCTGGTGAGTCCATCACAGCCCTGTTCCCTCCTGCACCCTCCTGCTCCCCTTCACCTTCCAGATACCAATCAGGACCTTTTATTACGTTCTTCTGTGGCAGTACTCAACAGCTGCAAGCAGGGGTGCGAAATGGTGAAAGATTAGTGCTGCTTGACCAGTTCTGGCAGACGGCGTCCTGTTCCCCTCCACTTCCCATCACAAGCTGGCTAGCACTTTGATGCAAAACAACGTCCGCCTACTTTAAGGCAAGAGGGGGAAAGTTTGAAGCAGATGTGCAGGATAAGTTTTTCACACAGAGAGTGGTGGGTGCCTGAAATGGGCTGTCGGGGTGGTGGTGGAGGCAGACAGTGATGTTTAAGAGGCTGTTAGACAGACACACGAACATGCAGGGACTGGAGGGATACGGATCATGTGCAGACAGAAGGAATTTGTTTAAAGGAAACACAAGAGATTCTACAGATGCTGGAATCTGGAGCAATACGCAGAAAGTTCTGGAAGAACTCAGCAGGTCAGGCAGCATCCATGGAGTGAAATAAACAGTCGACGTTTCAGGCCGAGACCCTTCATCAGGACTGGAAAGGAAGAGGGCAGAAGCCAATTTAATCTGGCATCGAGTTCGGCACAGACGTCGTGGGCCGAAGGTCCTGTTCCTGTGCTGTAGTGTTCTGCATTCTGTTCTACATTCTACGTTCTATGTTCTGTGTTCCATGTTCTCTGTACTACATTGACCTGCTTAACCTGATTAACCTGTTTAGGATTTAATTAAATTTGTTGACAAGAACATTTCTCCTCAGATGGTTTGGGCGGTTCAGACTAACATTGCTATTGAGTAAACAGCACCCTCTTGAGGATTATTTCACCGGCTGTAGTCGCTGCTGACAAGACCAGCATGTCTTGCCCATCCCTCACGACCCCTGGACTGAGAGGTTTGTTGGGCCAATGCAGAACGTAGTTAAACATCAATCACATTACCTCAGGCCTGGGCTCACATATAGGCCAGATGGTGCAAAGGGCAGCAGGTTTTGGGCCTGAATTGTCAACCCTGTTTCTCTCCCCGCAGATGCTGACTGGGTAGGATGCAATTGCCCAGACCGGAGGTGAGGTGTTGTGCCTTGAGCTTGTGTTGGGTCTGAATGATTGGTTGAGTCGATCAGACTCAGTATTAAATTCTCCAACTTTAGATAACATGCCCTGCCGATGTAGAAACCATTTTGCCTACCATCCTTTCCCCCCCTTCCTCCCTGGGTAATGTCTAGTCTGCTGGGCTCTTCTTGCACTACCGTGGACCAAAGATCAGGTAAGATACAATAGGATTTCTTTATTAGTCACATTTACGTTGAAACACACAGTGAAATGCATCTTTTGCGTAGGGTGTTCTGGGGGCAGCCTGCAAGTGTCGCCACGCTTCCGGCACCAACATAGCATGCCCACAACTTCCTAACCCGTACGTCTTTGGAATGTGGGAGGAAACTGGAGCACCCGGAGGAAACCCACGCAGACACGAGGAGAACGTACAAACTCCTTACAGACAGGGGCGGGAATTGAACCCGGGTCGCTGGCGCTGTGATAGCGTTACGCTAAACGCTTGTCTCTGGTTGTGGTTTTTTTTTGCACTAATGTCTTGATTTGCACACTTTTTTTTCTCTTCACTGTCTTGTATAATTTATGCTCTGTGTGGTGTCTGTACCTATGTGCCTGTGATGCTGCTGCAAGCAAGTTTTGCATTGTGTCTGTACCTCACATTACGGGCACATGACAATAAACTCGACTCGACTGGACTTGACTTGGACGTGTCCACATGATTTCATTCTATCAGAGAAATTCCCTTTGTTCCACCCATCGCCCTCCCCTGCCTACTCTGCTACCCAGACCAACTTGTTCCTCTCCCTGGAGACACAAGAGACGGCAGATGCTGAGATCTGGAGCAAAAGACAAACTGCTGGGCGAGCCCAGTGGGTCAGGAGGCATCTGTGGAGGCAGATATTTCAGGTCGGGACCCTTCATCAGGACTGAGAGTGCAGAGGGGAGATGGCCGGTGGAAAGGGACGAGGGAAGGGAGGGGTGCAAGTGGTGACAGGTGGTAGGTGGGTCCAGGTATCACCCCTCCTCACCTGGACCTTTCTAACCGGATCTGCGAGAGTGATCTCACTTTCTAACTGCTCCCATTCACTCATTGACCAGATAAACCTGTCTCCAGCTTATCCCCTGCTTTTTACCCCATCAGAGACAGCCACCCTCCCAACACCCTCCCCGCAGCTTAACAATTTAACAAGCCTCTTTGTTTCCTTCACAGTTCTTCGACCTGTCACGAACCAGCAACAAAAGAAACACACTGAGCATGATTCAGTGTTAAAAACTATTTTATTAATCACTACTTATGATAATACGTAAAATAAAAGTAAAAATGTTAGTATGTTAGAATTCAAAAATGTTAAACTTTGAACATTAACCCCAAAACTAAACTCTTCGTGTGTGTGTGGCAAAGTCCAAAACTCCCAGTTCAGGAATGGTTCTTAAAGTTCAGTTCCGCAAGCCATAAGGTGAAACATGAGCAAGGGCTTCTTCAACACCCACCGTTGTCTGAAGATAAGACGTAGATGTAGAGAAACATAGAGAGAGTAAATACGAAATCCAAATGTTCCACGATGGAACCCAAGCGACACTTCAGTGTTTACTCGGTAGTGACTTCCTCACCCCGAAAAGCATCCGAATCGTGGTCGTCCACACACAAATACCTGTTTCC
The DNA here is from genome assembly GCF_009764475.1 of Pristis pectinata. Lineage (NCBI taxonomy): Eukaryota > Metazoa > Chordata > Chondrichthyes > Rhinopristiformes > Pristidae > Pristis > Pristis pectinata. The sequence goes on from NC_067420.1 coordinate 41,501,830, forward strand.
TTCTACAGGTCAGCAACAAAGTGAACTCCACCGGATTACTTCCAACTTCCATACATGGATTTCAGTGGCAAACACAGTTATAGTTTCTCATCCATCGATAGAGAAAACTAGCAGGCTGGTGTCTCTCTTCCTTCTCTCTCTCTCTCTCTCTTCTTCTAACGTCTTCAACAACGTCATTACGTCCTTTATCTTCTATCGATGTAAGCACGCCCCACACACACAAACACACACACTCTCTATCTTAAAGGGACTTTCACTGAGTCCGTAACAGACCCGAAACATGAAATCTATTTCTCTTCCCACAGATGCAGCCTGACCTGCTGAGTTCTTCCAGCATTTTCTACTTTAATTTTCGATTTCTGCAGTTTTTGTCTGATGTTCACGCAGTCAGTCACTGCTCCACCACACCCTTTGAATGACAATCCCCTGCCTGCCAGTCCACTCATTTCCTGGGTTTCCATTTCCCGATACTCCCTCTACCCTCTCCTCATTCTGACACCGCTTTGTAAGGTGAACGGCATTGATTTATTTCAGGGGAGGTTAGACAAACACATAAGGGAGAAAGGATTTTGATAGTGTGAGGTGACAAAGGATGGAAGGACGTGTTCATTGGCTGTGAATTCAATGCAACATCTAATATTGTGTAACAGAGGCAGAGCCACACGCAGCACCTACCTCAGACACCAGAGGGCACCAATGCTCCACCTTATGGCTTTTAAAGGGACTTATTCTTGCCAAAGCACCGCCTGATTTTTAAAAGGTTTCTGGACACCGTAGTGTTTGGGGAACCTCCAATATTTTACTAAGTCATTCCTCAGGTTTAATCCCACTGAGAGAGAATCATCGCTGGCTGATTGGCTACATGAGGGTCACGGCCAAGCTTCAGATAGCAGCAGCCGTTCTTCGCGCTATTGACTGATGGACGGGAGGGGCAGTCACGCTGGACTTTAATGGGTGACTGGGCACACTTATACCATCCACTGCACCCCGTCATACTTGTGGTATCTCATGAGAAGCCCAAATCAAGGCCCCATCTCCAAATCACAGCAGAAAGCTACAAGAGAGAGGTTGGGCAAAGTTGGATTGTTTTCTCTGGAGCGTCGGAGACTGAGGGACAACCTGATAGAACCATAGAACCATAGAACCATACAGCACAAGACAGGCCCTTCGGCCCACCATGTTGTGCCCTCCATCAAACCACCCTCACACTATCTAACCCTTTCCTCCTGCATATCCCTCTATCTCACATTCCTCCATGTGCCCATCCAACAAACTCTTGAACCTGTCCAATGTATCTGCCTCCACCACCACCCCAGGCAGTGCATTCCATGCACCAACCACTCTCTGGGTGAAAAACCTCCCCCTGACATCTCCCCTGAACCTCCCACCCATAACCTTAAAGCCATGCCCTCTCGTCTTGAGAATTGGTGCCCTGGGAAGGAGGTGCTGGTTGTCTATTCTATCTATTCCTCTCAATATTTTATATACCTCTATCATGTCTCCTCTCATCCTCCTCCTTTCCAGTGAATAAAGCCCTAGCACCTTAAGCCTCTCATATTCCATACGCTCTAATCCAGGCAGCATCCTGGTAAATCTCCTCCGCACCCTCGCCAACGCCTCCACATCCTTCCTATAATGCGGCGACCAGAACTGAACACAGTACTCTAAGTGTGGTCTAACTAGAGTTTTGTAAAGCTGCATCATCACTTCGCAGCTCTTAAACTCAATCCCACGACTTATGAAAGCTAACATCCCATAGGCCTTCTTAACTGCTCTATCCACCTGTGAGGCAACTTTCAGTGAACTTTCAGTTTATATAGTTATGAGAAGCACAGATAGAGTCTTTTTCCCAGAGTAGAAATCCCAAATACTTCAGGGCATAGGTTTACGGTGTTAGGGGGAAAGTTTAAAGGAGATTAACGAGGCAAGTTTTTTTATGCAGAGAGTGGGAGATGTCTGGAGAGGTGGTGGAAGCAAAATATGATAGCAATGTTTTAGAGACAATCAGACAATATACGAACAGGTAGTCCACCATGCAAACCAGCCTCCCCTTCCCTGAATCTGTCTACACTTCCTGCTGCCTTGGGAAAGCAGCCAGCATAATCTTCTACCCCGGACATTCTCTCTTCTCCCCTCTCCCATCGGGCAGAAGATACATGAGCTTGAAAGTGCATCCCACCAGACTCAAGGACAGCTTCTATCCCACTGTTATCAGACCTTTGAACGGACCTATCATGTACCAAAGATGAAGTCTTGATCTCCCAACCTACCTCGTCATGGCCCTTGCACTTTAGTTGTCTACCTGCCCTGCACTTTCTCTGTAACTGTAACACTGTATAATGTGGTCACCAATTACCTAACTCAAGGTCAAGTTTATTGTCATCTGCACAAGTCCATGTGTGCACAGGTGCAATGAAAAACTTACTCACAGCAGCATCACAGGCACAGAGCATCAGATAAGCAGCATTCACAGGAAAAACATAAATTAAACATCAATTATGCACAATTTTTACAACAAAGAACTCAAATGGAACAAAAAAAAAGAAAGCCCACTTTAGTGCAAAGTGATCAAAGTGGTCACAGTGTTGCTATAGTGAGGCAGTGATTAGGGTTATGCCGGTTGGTTCAAGAACCGATTGGTTGAAGGGAAGTAGCTGTTCCTGAACCTGGTGGTGTGGGACTTCAGGCTTCTGTACCTCCTGCCCGATGGTAGTAACGAGAAGACGGCATGTCTGGGATGGTGAGGGTCCTTAGTGATGGATGCCGCCTCTTGAAGTTGTCCTTGATGGTGGGGAGGGTTGTGCCTGTGATGGACCTGGCTGAGTCTACAACCCTCTGCAGCCTTTTGCGATCCTGTGCGTTGGAGCCTCCATACCAGGCGGTGATGCCACCAGTCAGAATGTTCTGCACCAATGAGTCCACACTGACTATCAGGCACCCATCAGATCTAATCCCACGCCCATCCCATTTTATTCTCCCCACATTCCCATCAGCTCTCCTCAGATTCTACCCCTCACCTACACACTCGGGGTAATTTACAGTGGACAATTAACCTACAACCAATGTATCTTTGGGAGGAAACCAGAGCACCCAGAGGAAACCCACATGGTCTCAGGGAGAACGTGCAAACTCCACACAGACAGCGCCGGAGGTCAGGATCGAACCCTGGTCTCTGGGGCTGTGAGACGTTGCTCTTCCAGCTGCGCCACAGAGATATTGAGATGATGGGGTGAGATAGGGGATAAACTTTTATGTTTTGCCGGTGCTGGTTGCATGTGGCTTAGGAGCAGATGTTGTGGGCTGCGATCTCCTGTTTCTCGGAATACTTTCCTCTCCCTTTCTCCCCGGAGGTTCTTCATGCTGGAGGGATTACTTCACAGCAGCTCAGGTTAAGGCAACCGCCTGGTTGATTCCGATCCTTGGTCGTGTGTGCTGGGTGACAACCTCTCTGTGATTCCTCCTCGCCTGCCATCCCCCCTCTGGGTCACTGTCAACACCGGGGGAGGAGGCTGGTGGAGGCAGGGGGATGCAGAACGCAGAGTGCGCCACAGAGATCACAAGGGTGTGGCCAGGACCAGAGGGCTTGAGTTATAAGGAGAGACTGGATAGGTTGGGAACGAAGGCTGAGGGGTGACCTTACTGAGGTTTATAAAACCATGAGGGGCATCGATAAGGTGAAAGGTCACAGTCTTTTTCCCAGGGTAGGGGAGCCTGAAACTAGAGGGTGTAGGTTGAAGGTGACAGGGCAAAGATTTAAAGGGGACGTGAGGAGAAAGTTTTCACACAGATGGTGGTGGGTATATGGAACAAGCTGCCAAAGGAGGTGGCAGAGGCGGGTACAATTACAACGTTTAAAAGAACATAGAACATAGAACATTACAGCTTCTCTCTCCACAGATGCTGCTTGACCTGCTGAGTCTTTCCAACGTTTTCTGTGGATCTTCTCCTCAAGTTCAAGTTTATTGTTATCATAGGCATAAATACCCAGGGTGTAAATGCCTTGAAAATTAGCACAGTAAATTCCAAGACAAAGACAAACATAGGTTTACATAAATTATACATAACTTACATAAATAAAAAAAAAGACACTGATGCAAGATTGAGAGAGAGGGAAAAAAAATTGCGAGGTGGCGTTAGGGATTTTTAGGTTGGTTCGGCATTGGGGAAGAGGCTGTTGTTGAACCTTGAGGTGTGGGGTCTTCAGGCTCCTGTACCTCCTGCCTGGTGGCAGCATCGAGAAGAGGGCACGGCCCGGATGGTGGGGGTCCCTGATGATGGATGTTGCCTTCCTGTGACGTTGCATCTTGTAGATGTCCTTGATGGTGGGGAGAGCAGTACCCGTGATGGAACTGGCTGAGTCCGCCACTCTCTGTAGCCTCTTGCGTTCCTGTACATTGGAGTTTCCGTACCAGGCCATGATGCAACCAGTCTGACCTCTTCCTGTGCTTGGATCCATAACCTCGTTCTTCCCTTACATCGGCGGCAGGTAGATAGGGTGGTGAAGAAGGTGTTTGGCATTCTGGCCTTCATCAGTCAGGGCACTGAGTTGGGACATCATGTTGCAGTTGTTCAGGAGGCTAGTGAGGTCAGACTTGGATTATTGTGCACAGTTTTGGTCACCCTGTTGTAGGAAAGATGTTATTAAACTAGAAAGAGTGCAGAAAGGATTTACCAGGATGTTGCCTGGACTTGGGGGCCTGAGTTACAAGGAGAGGTTGTGTAGACGAGAACTTTATTCCCTGTAAGGTAGGAGATTGAGGGGTGACCTGAAAGAGGTGTATAAGATCATGAGGGGCATAGACAGGGTGAAAGCACACAGTCTTTTTCCCAGGGAGGAGGTGCTAAAAACAAGAGGGCATAGGTTTAAGATCAGAGGCGAGAGATTTAAAAGGGACATCGGGGACAGCTCCTTCACACAAAGGGTGGTGCGTATTTGGAATGAGCTGCCAGGAATGGTAGTTGAGATGGGCACATTAGCAACATTTAAAAGCCCATCTAGATAAGTCCATGGATAGGAGAGGTTTAGAGGGCTATGGGCCAAACGTGGGCAGATGGGACCAGCTCGCTGGGCAACACAGTCAGCATGGACGAGTTGGGCCGATGGCCTGTTTCCCTGCTGTGTGACTCCATGACTCTTAAGGTGATGGGTCAAGGTGCAGGGGAAAGATAATTCCATTGATATCGTTAGTGGGAAAGTTCCTGCTCATCTTGAAATTCCATGGTGAAATTCCTTTATTCTTTCCCTCCCCAACAGGGACTGACTACACTGTGGCCTTAACAAAGTAATCTAGTTACTGTCCAAATGAAACAACAGAGCTTAGTCAGTGCTGTGTTTTCATATTTTAATCTCCTGCTAATATGAAAGGCAAAATTCTGTGACCCATAATTGCAACACTATTTATTCAGGTGCTGGGGAATTGTGACCTTAGTACTGCTGTCACATCAGAAGCTCACAGTTCATTCAAAACTGACAGCTAACAGTTTGGGATGTAAATTAATGAAATATTTGGGCTAATCTTTTATTATTTCTATATCTTGAAAGTTGGAACTTCCAGTCCCTGCCAACAGTCCGACATCAGGCGTTTGCCAATTAGCTCAAGAAGTGAGCTTTAGCGCAATTTACCCACAGCTCAGTCACATTGGTTCAGCTTCACTTCCTCACTCTCTCTGTGTCTTAGCTTCATACTGGAGGTGTTAATCCCTAATGTGGGATATATGCTGCCTTAAAACACTGGCACTGTTACCATGTTCACTTATACATGAAGAGTGGACCAGAAGATATAGGAGCAGAATTAGGCCATTCAGCCCATCTAGTCTGCCCTGCCATTCAACGTCCTTGTCCATATGACAACAAACTCGACTTTGACTTTGATTTTTTCTCAGCCCCACTCTCCCGCCTTCTCGCCGTAACCCTTAACCCCCTCACCAATCAAGAACCTATCAATCTCTGCCTTAAATACACCCAATGACTTGGCCTCCACAGCCGTCTGTGGCAACGAATTCCACAGATGATGCTAGAGAGGATAAGGGAATTGATTCTTCCACTCTTTGGCTGAGAAGATAAACCAAAGACCTTTCTCCTCTCAGGTGGAAATAAAGAATGTTAACGTTCCTTTTCCAAGATCAGGAGAGTTCTCCAAATATCCTGCTCCTTATTTATTACAGAGTTAGTTTATCACAGTGAATTCTCCAATTTCAGGTCACCTGCTCCCCCTCTGTCTCTTTCCTCTCTCCTCCTGAGCTACCCAGATCCTCCTACACCCACCCCAGCCCCCATCACCCTGTTTCTTTCCCCTCCCCCACTCACTCCATCTTGCCCATCACCCACACGCCCCTTCCACTGGGTCCCCTCCCCCCAGCTGTTCCCATCTGCCCTCCCCATCTCCCTCACTTGATTCCATGCTGCACCTTCCTCCCCTATCAGATTTCACCATCTGAAGCCCTCTGTCACCTCCACCTCTCACCTCCCGGCCTCTGTCGCTATCACCACCCTCCCCTCCCCCGTCTGTCCATCACCCCTCCTCACCTGGATCCACCTGTCACCTGCTGGCTCTTGACCCACCCCTTCCCTCCATCTTTTTACAATGGCTCTCTCCCTTCTTTCAGTCCAGATGAAGGGTCTCAACCTGAAATGTCAACTGTCCATTCCCCTCCACGGATGCTGCCTGACCCGCTGAGTTCCTCCAGCATCTTGTGTGTTGCTCCAGATTCCAACATCTGCAGTCTTTTGTGTCTCTAATTTATCACATTGGTGCTTGAGGGAATTGGTTGTGTTCAGACCGTCCCCGGGTAATGAATGGGTTCCATTTTTCCAGACGTCCGTAAGTTGATTTTGCTCTTGTCAGAAAACACACAAAAATCACGATGTGGTAGCCACACCGCCATAGTGTTGTAATGAATGGCATCAAAAGCACGCGAGACTGGTAAGAAAGAATAATTACAGATGAAACTAGTTCTGCTGTTCGTAGGAACGAATGTACGTACGTTGGGCTTTTGAATTTAATAGTATTATGGGAGCGCGTCAGTATGTAGGTCCATAAGTCAGGTGTTTGTAACCAGGGGTGGCCAGTATAATAGGGCGCATGTTTTCCACTATATAACACGCATGACATTTCTGGTAACTACCCCCCTTATATATCTCTCTCTCTCTCCACAAACCAGCCCCTGCCTTGTTGCTTCCATTTGTTTCTTGTTCCCTTTCTGCCTCCCACGGCCGTCCGAAGAGGGATGTGAAAGGTTCTATATAAATGAAAGTCCTCTTGCTTTCTTACTAAGTCCCCTCCCAAATGATCTGAAGAAGACAGAATGAGAGGTCTTCTGTGTGAGTGCTAGTTGTCTCTGGTGCTGGGGTCATCCCAGCTCAGAGCTGATCCTTTCCGTCTAATGATGAAGAGGACCATACCTCACCATCACCTCTTATGGCTGAGACCAATTAACTCAAAAAACAATGGAGTGGAGAACTCAGCGGGTCAGGCAGCATCGGTGGAGGCAGAGGGATGGTTGACGTTTCAGGTCAAGAGCTGCATCATGACTGAGAGTGTAGAGGGGAGATAACCAGTGTAAAGAGGTCAGGGGGAGGGGGAGGCAGGCGGGGGAAGGGGGTGGAGTTGGGTGATGGGTGGAGACAGATAAGCAGAGAGAAAGAAAAGGGGGCAGATGTAGCCAGCTTAGGGGGAGGGGGGGATTGTAGATAGAGAGACTGGAGGGTGATGTGCAGATACAGGAGGCTGTAGGTGCTGGAATCGGACAAGGAAAGAATTGTCCTGATGCAGGGTCTCCACCTGAAATATCGACCATCCCTTTGCCTCCACAGATGCTGCCTGACCCGCTGAGTTCCTCCACTTGTAACACTTGCCTGAGTCAAACTACAAGCTGCGTTGATACAGGTTCACACGGATGCTGCCAGGACTTGAGGGACTCAGTTATAAGGAGAGGTTGGGCAGGCTGGGACTATTCCTTAGAGCGTAGGAGACTGAGAGGTGATTTCATAGAGGTGTATAAAATCACGACGGGCATAGACAGGGTGAATGCACTCGGTCTTTTTCCAGGAGTTGGGGTATCAAGAACTAGAAGGCATAGGTTTAAGGTGAGAGGGGAGAGATTTGAGAGGAACTTGAGGGGAAACTTTTTTATACAATGGGTGGAATGAGCTACCAGAGGAACTGGTTGAGGCAGGTACAATAAAAGATATGAAAAGACAGTTGGACAGGTACATGGATGGGAAAGGTTCAGAAGGTTATGTGTCAAACACTGGCAAATGGGACTAGCTTGGATGGGGCATCTTGGTCAGCATGGACCATTTGGGCCGAAAGGCCTGTTTCCATGCTGTATGACTCTATGATTCAAGTCTTTCTACACAGTAAAACATCCTAAGGGATTATCGATCAAAATATGAACCTTGTCCTACACGTGACTTCAGAGCATTTGATGAAAAGCTTGGTTGAAGAGGGGACGGCAGAGCTTGGGGTTCTGGCAATGGGTGGTTTGAAGTTTGAGGCAAGATGTCGACGTAATGGGTGTTTGGAGGTCAGCCCTGTATCCCCACACTGGCCAATGTAAGGTCAGGGACCTGAAGCATTCACTCTGTTTCTCGCCCCATCACTGCCGCTTGGCCCACCGAACCTCTCCTGAATTTTTACTTCAGATCTTCAGCATCTGCAGTATTTTGCTTTAGGTGATTAGCTAAGGACCATTCCAGATGGTGGAATTCCCCAATGCAATCACAGAGGCAGCAACATGCATTGGTATAGCACCTTAAGTGCCAGAAAACATCCCAAGATGCTTCACCTACACATAACCAGTCTAAAGTGAATGTTAATGCATAACAGCATGATAATTGCAGATACATTAGGGACATTTAAGAGACTCTTGGATAGCCACAATGAATGATAGAAAAATGGAGGGCTATGTGGGAGGGAAGGGTTAGATAGATCTTAGAGCAGGATAAAATGTCAGCACAACATTGTGGGCCGAAGGGCCTGTACTGTGCTGTAGTGTTCTATGTTCTATGTTCTAAACAGAGCCAGGAGTACAGAATATTCTTGTGATGGAGGAAATTCAGCAAAGGTTCATCATGTTGATTGGGTGCTATCTTCCAGGGGTCTATATTATCTTGAGCTTAGAAGACCATAAGACCATAAGACTAGGAACAGAATCAGGCCATTGAGTCTGCTCCGCCATTCGATCATGGCTGATTTATTTTTCCCTCTCAACCCCATTCTCCTGCCTACTCCCCATAACCTTTGACACCTTTACTAATCAAGAACCTATCAACCTCCCTTTAAATATCCCCAATGACTTGGCCTCCACAGCCATCTGTGGCAATGAATTCCACAGATTCACCACCCTCTGGCTACAGAAGTTCTTCCTCATTTCAGTTATAAAGGGGCATCCTTCTATTCTGAGGCTGTGCCCTCTGGTCCTAGACTCTCCCACTACTGGAAACATCCTCTCCACATCTGCTCTATCCAGGCCTTCCAATATTTGGTAGGTTTCAATGAGATCCCCCGTCATTCTTCTAAACTACAGTGAGTACAGGCCCAGAACCATCAAACGCTCCTCACACATTAACCCTTTCATTCCCGGGATCATTCTTGGAAACCTCCTCTGGACCCTCTCCAACGCCGTCACATCTTTCCTTAGATATGGGGCCAAAAACTGCTCACAATACTCCAAATGTGGTCTGACCAACGTTTTATAAAGCCTCAGCATTACATCCTTGCTTTTATATTCTAGTCCTCTCGAAATAAATGCTAACATTGTATTTGCCCTCCTTACTACTGAGTCAACCTGCAAGTTAACCTTTAGGGAATCCTGCACTAGGGACTCCCAAGTCCCTTTGCACTTCCGATTTCTGAATTCGTCCCCATTTAGAAAATAGTCTACGCCTTTATTCCTTCTACCAAAGTGCATGACCGTACACTTCCCTACGCTCTAGTCCATCTGCCACTTCTTTGCCCATTCTCCCAACCTGTCCAAGTCCTTCTGCAGACTCCCTGCTTCCTCAACACCACCTGCCCCTCCACCTATCTTTGTATCATCCGCAAACTTGGCCACAAAGCCCTCAATTCCATCATCCAGATCATTAACATACAACGTGAAAAGTAGCGGACCCAACACCAACCCCTGCAGAACATCTCTAGTCACCGGCAGCCAACCAGAAAAGGCCCCCTTTAGTCCCACTCTTTGCCTTCTGCCAGTCAGCCAATCTTCTACCCATGCTAGTACCTTTCCTGTAATACCATGGGCTCCTATCTTGTTTAGCAGCCTCATGTGCAGCACCTTGTCAAAGGCCTTCTGAAAATCCGAGTGAGCAACATCCACTGACTCTCCTTTGTCTATCCTGCCTGTTACTTCCTCAAAGAATTCCAACAGATTTGTCAGGCAAGATCTCCCCTTAAGGAAACCATGCTGGCTTTGGCCTATTTTATCATGAGCTTCCAATTATCTTGAAACCTCATCCTTAGTAATGGACTCGAACATCTTACCAACCACTGAAGTCAGGCTGACTGGCCTATAATTTCCTGTCTTTTGCCTTCCTTCCTTCTTAAAGTGACATTTGTGATTTTCCAGTCCTGCAGAACCATTCCTGAATCTAGTGATTCTTGAAAGATCGCTACTAGTGCCTCCACAATCTCTTCAGCTACCTCTTTCAGAACCCTGGGGTGTAGTTCATTGGTATTGGTATTGGTATTGGTTTATTATTGTCACTTGTATTGAGGTACAGTGAAAAGCTTGTCTTAGAAACCGATCATACAGGTGAATTCATTACACAGTGCAGTTACATTGAGTTAGTACAGAGTGCATTGAGGTAGTACAGGTAAAAACAATAACAGTACAGAGTAAAGTGTATAGTTAGTGACATAGAGTTTAAATTTAAAAGTGTAGAATGATTATAGTAAAGGTAATGAGTAGATATGTAGAGAGCAGCTTGCAACGTGTCACCACGCTCCAGCTGGTCCAGGTGATTTATCTACCTTCAAACCTTTCAGCTTCCCAAGCACCTTCTCTTTCTTTCTTTTTCAATCTTTTTATTAGTTTTCAGATTAATACAGATTAATATATAACATCAGTGTTTGTACATGTGATACAAAGAGATCAGGAGAACAATCATGGCATGGATAATCATAAAGAACAATAAAGTATAAAAAATTTGTAGATCCAATGATCTCTTAGTGAATGAATGTAATATAAAAGAAAGAAAAAGATTTATTATATAAATATAAAAGAAAGAAAAAAGATCCCCAAAACAATAAGAAAAGTTATAAACAATATATCAAACCAAACTAAGCTAAACAAAAAAAAATTTCAAAAAAAAACAAACAGAAAAAAAAAACTGGACTAAAATTTCTCAGTAGAAACAGAGCAATATTATGTCATCAACTCCGTTCCTCTAAATTGAAAGGTTATTATAAGGGGATCTATATCATGTGAAAATATTGAATAAATGGACTCCAAACTTCCTCAAATTTAAGCGGAGGATCAACAGTACCACTCCTAATTTTTTCCAAGTTTCAACACGATATAGTTTGAGAGAACCATTGAAAAGTAGGAGGGGTATTGGATCCTTCCATTTAAGCAAAATGGATCATTTGGCCATTAATGTAACAAAGACAATCATACGGTTAGCGGAGGCAGATAGATGGCCAGACTCTATCACCTTCTCCTTAGTAATAGTGACTACACTCATTTCTGCCTCCTGACTCTCTCGAATTTCTGGCACGTTGCTGGTGTCTTCCACAGTGCAGGCTGACGCAAAATACTCATTCAGTTCATCCGCCATTTCTTTGTTCCCCATTACTATCTCTCCAGCGTCATTTTCCAGCGGTCCGGTGTCCACTCTTGCCTCTCTTTTACTCTTTATATATCTGAAAAAACTTTTGGTATCCTCCTTTATATTATTGGCTAGCTTACTTTCATATTTCATCTTTTCTCCCCTTATTACTTTTTTAGTTGGTTTTTAAAAGCTTCCCTAGCTTCTCATCAATATTTGCAATATTGTATGCCTCTCTTTTGCTTTTATGCTGTCTTTGACTTCCCCTGTTGGCCACGGTGGCCTCATCCTCCCTTTAGAATGCTTCTTCTTCTTTGGGATGAACTGATCCTGCATCTTCCGAATTACTCCCAGAAATTCCTGCCATTGCTAGTCTACCGCCATCCCTGCTGGATCCCCTTCCAATCAGCTTTGGCCAGCTCCTCTCTCATGCCTCTGTAGTTACCTTTACTCAATTGTAATACCTATACATCTGATTTTAACTTCTCCCTCTCAAACTGCAGGGTGAATTCTATCATATTATGATCACGGCCTCCTAAGGGTTCCTTTACCTTAAGCTCCCTAATCAAATCTGTTTCATTACACAACACCGGATCTAGAATTGCCTTTTCTCTTGTGGGCTCAACCACAAGCTGCTCTAAAAGGCCATCTCGTAGACATTCTACAAATTCCTTCTCTTGGGATCCAGTACCAACCTGATTTTCCCAATCTACCTGCATATTGAAAAACCCCGTGACCACCGTAACATTGCCCTTTTTACATGCCTTCTCTATCTCCTGTTGTAATTTGTACCCCACATCCTGGCTACTATTTGGAGGCCTGTATATAACTCCCAACAGGGTCTTTTTATCCCCGCAGTTTCTTAACTTTACCCACAAGGATTCTTCATCTTCTGATCCTACATCACTTCTTTGTAAGGATTTGATCTCAATCTTTACCGACAGAGCCACCCCACCCTCTCTGCCCACCTGCCTGTCTTTTCGATAGGATGTGTATCCTTGGATGTTTAGCTCCAAGCCGTGATCTTCTTTCAACCACCACTCTGTGACGCCCACAACGTTGTACCTGCCAATGTCTAACTGCGCTATAAGCTCGTCTGCCTTATTTCGTACACTGCGTGCACTTAAATGTAACACCTTCAGTCCTGTATTCACCACCCTTCTTCTCAAATTTGTCTCCATGTTGCCTGAAGTTAATTTCTTATCCATTTCTAAACTTTCTGTCTTATTCTTTATTCTAGAGACTTTAGTAACCTCTCCTGCACTCGCCTTCCCTTTTATTCTATCCATGCTTTCCCAACCTGTTGAACCCATCCCCTTACTATTTAGTTTAAAGCCCTATCCACAGCCCTAGTTATGTGATTCCCCAGAACCCTGGTCCCAGCGTGCTTCGGGTGGAGCCCGTCCCATTGGAACAACTCCTTCCTTCCCCAATACTGGTGCCAATGTCCCACGAATTCAAGCAAGAAGAATGAGAGGTGAACTCACTGAAACAGTCAAAATTCTGAAGGGCAACAACCAATCTGCTGAAAGAACTCAATGGGTCGAGCTGCATATGCGGGAGGAGAGAAATTTTTGATGTTTCAGGTCCTGATGCAGGGTTTCGACCTGAAACGTCGACAATTCCTTTCCTCCCACGGATGCTGCTCAATCCGTTGAGTTCCTCCAGCAGATTGTTTGTTGCTCCAGATTCCAGCATCTGCAGTCTCTTGTGTTTCCAAAATTCTTGAAGGGCTTAACAGGAGGGATGTGGAGTTGATGTCAAGAACCAGAAGTTAAAGTCTCAGAATAAGGCATCAAGACGGAGCTGAGAAGAAATCTCTTCACCCTGAGACTGGTGAATCTTTGGAATGCTCTGCCAGAGATGGCTCTAGAGGATCACTTGCTAAGTACATTCAAGATAGACTCTTGGAATTTGCAGCTTTGAAGGGGATCAGAGTGAGCCATTGAAGGGGACATACACTACCTTGGACTATATTTCCTTTTCTCTCTCTCAACTTGCATTAACGCCATAAGTTTATTTTGTTGTGTAAGTTATGTATAATTTATGTTAATTTAAGTCTATGTTAATTTACGTTTGTCATGTTAATAATGCACAGTGATGCTGCAAAAAAAAGCTAATGTTCATGGCATATATACCCTGGGAACATATGGCCATGACAACAATAAACTTGAACTTGAACACTCAGCAGGTGAGACAGTACTTGTGAAAAGATCCGAGACATTAACCTTGTTTCCCCTTCCATAGGTACGACCTGACCATTTATGCCTTGTGTATGTATGCTCATGATGATAGACTTGAGCTTGAACTTGAGTGAATGGAGTTAGTGCAGGAAAGTGGCACTGAGGTAAAAGATCAGTCATAATCTCAACGAATAGTGTAGCAGACAAAGGGGCTGAATGGCCAACACCTGTTACTATTTTGTTTATGTTCTAATGTTTCTAAGCTGATTATTTAATTACCAAGTTTTCTCAGACGGGGTTATTAGCAAGCTGCACTTAATTTACACCCTTGGAAATTGGAAATCAGTTTATTATTGTTAAACTTGTTTTGTATACCGTTCATACAGATCAATTCATTACACAGTGCTTTGAGGTAGTACAAGGTGAAACAATACAGAATGCATAGTAAAGTGTCACAGCTACAGAGAAAGTGCAGTGCAGGTAGACAATAAGGTGCAAGGTCATAATGAGGTAGATTGTGAGGTCAAGAGTGTTATGAGTGTTGACCGTTCAATAGTCAACACTCATAACCCTATTACCTATCACCCATCACCTCCCAGCCTGTCGCTATTCCCACTCTCCCCTCCCCCATCTGCCTATCACACCTGCTCACCTGGATCCACCTATCGATTGCCAGCTCTTCCCCTCCCCTCTCTATGCTGGCTATCTCCCCTCTTATCTTTCAGTCTAGATGAAGTGTCTCGACCCGAAACGTCGACTGACCATTTCCCTCCGCAGATGCTGCTCGACCCGCTGAGTTCCTCCAGCGGATTGTTTGTTGCTCCAGATTCCAGCATCTGCAGTCTCTTGTGTCTCCGTGTCATCAATAATGAGATTCCTTTTTTTGAGTCCCCTATAACCTAAGAAAAGTTCCAACTGTTTGAAGTTATAAAAGCACCATTTCTGAAGTAAAAACAAAGGTTTTCTTGCAATTGGTTCTGTTGCTATGAAGATGCATTGAGAAAATATAATGCAATATCTCAGTGTGGGGAAACTGGGAGATGAAAACCTGCATGACTTTGGGGGTGTCTGACTGTACTGATTGTTTTACATGAGAATTCACACCCATTTATAACTGGCATCAGTGCAGGAAATTCACATTCCCCGGTCTTCTGCTGACGTTGCAAAGATAGGTGGGCTAGCAAGCTGTGAGCACATTAGGAACCTGCAAAGGGATGTAGAAGATATAGAACATAGAACAGTACATCACAGGAACAGGCCTTTGGCCCACGATGTCTGTGCCAAATATGATGCCAAGTTAAACTAATTCCTTTCAGCCTGTACATGATCCATATCGCTCCATTCCCTGCATGTTCATGTCTCTATCTTACAGGCTTTCAAACACCACTACCACTTCCCATCACCCCCTCCTCACCTGGATCCACCTAACACCTGCTGGCTCTTGCTCCGCTCCTTCCCCTCACCTCTTTATACCGGCTCCCTCTCCTCTATCTTTCAGTCCAGGTGAAGGGTCTCGACCCGAAACATTGACTGTCCAGTTCCCTCCACAGATGCTCCAGTGTTTTGTGTGTGTTGCTCCAGATTCTAGCAGCTGCAGTCTCTTGTTTCAACTTTAGCTGTCCCAACTTCAGTTCCTGAAGCGGAGGTTTGAGAGGCAAAAATTGAAGAGGAATAAAAAGTTCCTTTGCGTCGTCAGTGCTGGCTTCAGGATCCACCAACAACCTCCGCAGCCAAGGGAGTTTTGGGCTGGAGTTATGTCTGTGGGAGGGAAAAGACGCAGTAACCATTTTCTTTTATCAGTGAATCCTGCTTGCACAATAGTGACCCGAGGTGTTGGGGCTGGGGAATGGGGATATGAATGGAGAATGGGGAAGTTGGGGGGGGGGGTTAGGGAAGGACGAGGGGGGGGAGGGGATAGGGATGTGGAGGAAATGGAGATTGGGGGTTGGGGTCTGAGATAAGACTGACTGGCAGGGTGTGGAGGAAGGGGATGGGTTGGGGATCAGGACGGGGAGGAGGAGAGAGAGTACTCCCCCCCCTCCACCCCGCTCTTCTTTGGGACCTTTGATGTTCACCCAAGTAGAAATGTGATCTCAGAGTCACATTGCTCTGTGCACCCCTCAGTAATAGACCCTCATGCCAGCAGGGAGTGTGACCCGGGTTCAATTCCAGCCGCTGTCTGTAAGGAGTTTGTACGTTCTCCCTGTGTCTGCGAGGGTTTCCTCTGGGTGCTCCAGTTTCCTCCCACATTCCAAAGGCGTATGGGTTAGGAAGTTGTGGGCATGTTATGTTGGCACCAGAAGCGTGGCGACACTTGCGGGCTGCCCCCAGAACACTCTACACAAAAGATGCATTTCACTGTGTGTTTCGATGTACATGTGTCCAATGAAGATATCTTATCTTATCTTATACTCAGGTCCTGCTCTGGAACTGAGTGAAGATTAGAAGACAGTAGTCACAGCCACCAAAGTCCCGGCTGAGGGGTGTGTTGCTTGGCATTATCACACCTCTATGGTGAATCCCCTCAGAGAACTTCCCTTCCCAGCTGGAGCTTGACCCCCGTATCAGTGAGGTAATAATTCCCAAGTGTATTCCACCGAACCACACTCAAAAAGCTCAACACCATCCTGCTTGACTGGCACCCCATCCACCTCCCTAAGCACTCTGTCCCTCCACCACCGGCTCACCATGGCTGGGCTGTGGTTGTTCACCAAATACAGAGAGCACCACAGTTACCCACCCAGGCTACTCCGACGGCACCAACAAGAAGCAGGAAGTCTGTGGGAATTCCTCCAATCCTGACTTGGAAAAAATATCACCAAACCTACCTTGTCACCGTGGACCTCCCTTCCCAACAGAACTGTAGGAGCAGTTCAGAGAGGCAACTACTCTCCACCATCTTCTCAAGAGCACTCAGGGAAGAACTTGCCAGAGATGACCACATCCCATTAATGAATAAAAGAAATTTCAATTCTTCATTAGTGCAACATGTGCGTATGTCAAAGCAATACCATCCATCACTCTGACAAGTATACACAAACACACTCAACATAAGGGAATGTACAGTTGCTGATATCACAGGTGCAATAATATCCTCTGAATATCAATTGCAGAAGTGAAATAACAAGCATTCAATAATATTTTCTTTGCAATCTTATACCATCGCTTCTGATGTCATCATGACCGGACCAGAGGTTTAACCTTTTCAGCGCCAAGCACAAGTTTGTCAAGACAAGATGTTGGAAAAGTTGTGGGGTCATCGCCTATGTTGGTGTGTAACCAAACATTATCCATTTGGTTTTTTTCAGATGGTTGTGATGTTATTCCGGTTATGCTACTGGAGTGAGCAATTTGAAAGTATGCAAGTGGTTTCAGCCGGAGTAGGATCATTGCATTCATATAGCGCCTTTCACATTGTGAAAACTCCCCCGGCGCTTCACAGAAGCAACCTCAAACAATACAAAACCGAGCCATATCAGAAGACAGTCCTGATGAAGGGCCTCGACCCAAAACATCGACTGTCCATTTCCCTCCACAGATGCTGCCTGACCTGCTGAGTTCCTCCAGCGCTTTGTGTGTTGCTCCAGATTCCAGCATCTGCAGTTTCTCGTGTCTCCACATCAGCAGATATTGGTAATTGGTTCATTATTGTCACATGTACTGAGACACAATGAAAAGCTTTGTTTGTGTGCCATTCAGACAGATCATGCCATACATAAGTACATCGAGGTAGTAAAAAGAAAACAGAATGCAGAATATAGTGTAGCAGCAACAGAGAAAGTGCAGCGCAGGAGTAATTCTTACAGTCTTCGAATTGAGGTTTAAAGGGGTAGAATGATTATAATAAATGCAATGACTGGATCTGCTGAAGCCATCTCGCAAAGAGTCACCATGCTCTGGTGCCATCTTAGATTAGCCTGGGATGGGTCAGTTATAGGAGGAGGTTTTTAGGGGCATTTGGAAGGAGGAGAGAGGCAGAGAGGTTAAAGCAGGGAAATCCAGAGCTTAGAGTATTGGTAGCTAAACTCGTGACTATTATGGAGGGATGGATGTTTAGGCAGGATCGAGGAACTGGATCTGGAGGGGAGGAGATAGCTCAAGAAGTTACAGGGATAGGACAGGGCAAGGACAGAAAAGGACTGAATGAAAATTTAAAGGGTCAAATGGTCAGTTTGGTACAGCAACTGCTCTGTCCAAAACAGTAAGAAACTACAGAGAGTTGTGAATGGAGTCCACTCCATCACGCAAACCAGTCTCCCCTCCATGGACTCTGTCTACACTTCCCGCTGCCTTGGGAAAGCAGCCAACATAAACAAAGACCCCTCCCACCCCACACATTCTCTCTTCTCCCCTCTCCTGTCGGGCAGAAGATACAAAAGCCTGACAGCACGTACCACCAGGCTCAAGGACAGCTTCTATCCTGCTGTTATTAGACTCTTAAACAGACTTCTCATATGCTAAAGATGGACTCTTGATCTCTCAATCTACCTCGTCGTGGCCCTTGCACTTTATTTGTCTGCGTGCACTGCACTTTCTCTGCAACTGTAACACTATGTTCTGCATTCTGTTTTCTTTTTACTACCTCGATGTGCTTATGTATGCAGTTTTTCACTGTATCTCGGTACACGTGACAATAATAAACTAGCTCCAAATTGATTCCAGTTCCAAGCTCTGTATAACTAAGAGAGTCTGATCAGGAGGCAGAAGGAATAACTTCACATATTATATTATATAAAAGCAGAAAATTCTGGAAACAGTCTGAAAGTCAGGCAGCATCAGGTATGAAATGTTAATTCTGTTTCACTTCCCACTAATGCTGCCTGACTCCTTAACAGCACTTTCTGTTCTTATTTTGGATTTCCAGCATCTGCACTTTTATGATCTTCATGTGTCAGATTAAGGGAAGGGAATAGCAGGTCAGGCTGAATATTTTCTCCTTCCTTGTTGGAGGAGGGTGGGATTTCAATGTGGGACATGTGGCCTGTTCATGTAGGGTGACACCATTACCAGATCGTGGTATCGATCCAAGACACACAGAGGTTGGAAGCATCCAGCGAGGTGGTTTGGATCGAACGTGAGAGGAGGGGGAGGCTGTTTAGCTCCTCGAGCTGGTTCCACCCTTCAATGAGACCTTGTCTGACCCAGGAACTTGGCCAAATCCCTTCCAACCTGCTTTTCTTTCTACCTGCTCTCACTGTTGCCCATCACGTTGGGGGGACGGTGGGAGCAGCTGGTAAGTTGTTCAGGTAGAGTTTCACCTCTATTCACCTTGGCTCCTGCAACATAACGTGCACTGTTGTTGTTGGCCACAAGCAAGAGGTTAGACCCAACAGGGCTGGGTGTAGCTAAATGTAAAGAATTACCTAACTGGGGAGACTCTTCAGGCAAACTTTGGAAGAGCAGAAGAGAAGGAAAGGAAGAGGAGAGAGAAGGAAAGAAAAAAAGTGAGAGGAAAAGAGTGAAGGGCATGAAAACAAAAGTGACAGAGCGAGATGGAGGTGGAGTCTAACCCAGGCAAGTGCAAGGTGATGAATTTTAGGAGGTCAAATGCAAGGGGAAAATATATAATAAAGAGCAAGAGCCTGAAGAGCAGTGACGTACAGAGGGATCTTGGGGCGCAAGTCCAGAGCTCCCTGAAAGTGGCAACACAAGTCGATAGGGTGGTAAAGAAGGCGTACAGAACGCTTGCCTTCGTTGGTAGGGGCTTTGAGTATAAAAGTCGGGAAGTCATGTTGCAGCTGCATAAAACTTTGGTTCGGTCACATTCGGAGTAGTGCATGCAGTTCTGGTCGCCCATTACAGGAAGGATGTGGAGGCTTTAGAGAGGATGCAGAAGAGGTTCACCTGGATGCTGCCTGGATTGGAGAGTACTTTTTTTTAGGTGCCTGGAACACGCAGCCAGGGGAAGTGTGGAGACAAATACGAGGGCAACGTTTAAGAGACGTTTAGGCAGACACATGAACAGGCGGGCAATGGAGGACATGGACAATGTGCAGGCAAATGGGATTAGTTAGATTGGCATCATGGTTGGCGCAGACACGATGGGTTGAATGGCCTGTTCCTGTGCTGTACTCTTCTGTGTTCTATGTTCGATAGAAGGGACAGGAAAAGATAGAGTGAGAAAAAGAAAAAAATGGGATAAAGAGAGAAAAAGAGAAGGGAAAGAAAGTAGTCAGAGTCATATAGCTGTACAGAACAGAAATGTGCCCTTCGGCCCAACTTGTCAATGCTGACCTACTTTAATCCCATTTGCCCACATGAGGCCAGTAGCCCTCCACTCCTTCCCTATCTAGCGACCAGTCGAGTAGCCTTTTAAACATCAGAACCGTACCTACCTCCACCACTTCCCCTGGCAGCTTGATCCAGATAACACCACCCCTTGTGTGGAAAAACCTAACCCTCAGATCAAAACAAAGGAAGGAAGGGAACGAGGTTTTTTTATCTCCCCTCTGCTTTCTGGTCTGTGCAGGCCTCCAATCAGGCAACACTTCAATTTTTAAAGTTCTTGACCACCTTTCCAAATCCCTCTTTTACCTCAGTGTCTTCCGACTCTGCAATCGCCTCTGGGCTGTACAAGGTACAAAGAGTTCCAGGTCCTTCCTCCTACAAGCCCCACATTTCCATTGCTCTGCGATTGTTGGCCATGCCTTCAGATGCCTGGTGTCTGCATTCCCTGAACTTCCCTGCCTCTTTCTCTCTTCTCAGAGGGTACTCCTTCAAACCAACACACAAAATGCTGGAGGAACTCCACAGGTCAGGCAGCATCTATGGAGGGAAATGGACAGTCGACGTTCTGGGTCGAGTCCCTTCAACTGAACTGGTGAAGGATCTCGACACAAAACGTCGACTGTTCATTTCCTTCCATAGATCAAAGTCAAAGTCGAGTTTATTGTCACATGCACAAGTCCATGTGTGCACAGGTGCAATGAAAAACTTACTTGCAGCAGCATCACAGGCACGTAGCATCAGATAAGCAGCATTCACAAGAAAAACATAAATTATACACAATTTTTACAAGAAAGAACACAATTAGAACAAAAAAATCACAAAGTCCATTTTAGTGCAAAGTGATCAAAGTGGTCACAGTGTTGTTAAACTGTAGTGATTAAGGTTTTGCCGGTTGGTTCAAGAACTGAATGGTTGAAGGGAAGTAGCTGTTCCTGAACCTGGTGGGGTGGGACTTCAGGCTTCTGTACCTCCTGCCCGATGGTAACTGCGAGAAGATGGCATGGCCCGGAAGGTGGGGACCTTTGATGATAGATGTTGCCTTCTTGAGGCAGCACCTGCTGTAGATACTACCAACGCTGCTGGACCCATTGAGTTCCTCCAGCTTTTTGTGTGTTGCTCCAGATTCCAGCATCTGCATTCTTTTGTGACTCCTTCAAACCAAGCTTTTGGTCACCTGCCCTAACATCTCCATTTGCAGCTTGGTCAAACTCCGTTGGATTACACTCCTGGGATGTGCCTTCAGAGAATTTACTATATTAAGAGTGCTTTATAAATGCAAATTGATGTTGTTGTCTGTATGATCCAATGGATGAAGGGCCTTCTTATTCTGACATTATCATGAGATCATTGTGCATTGTGGTTTTTACACTGCAGTCTGGCGGTTTTGAATTGCATCTCTCAGAGACGGCAATGAACAGAGTCAACCCGGACTGAACCCTATAGAGTTTGCAATGTTTCAAAGTCCTTTCCAGCATTGTTATGTCTATTAACAGGCTAATAAATCCTTCTGTTGGATTTTACACAACTAACCAGCATATCACAGACTAGAAATGGTTGTTGTGATTTGACTGAGTTTAGGGCTGTTCATCGATTTAATCTGAGTGGGTTATATCCAAATTAACGTTATAAACAGAGGACTATCACACAAAAATGTCTGCAGTGGCTGTGGGGGTTCTTAATTCACAGAAAATCGTCTCTCGAGTGATTTGGTCCATCCTGAGGTTGTGAAAGGTGCGATGCGAGAGCAGGGCTTCCCTTCGTTGAGCTGTAGTTCCTGTCCTTCCCTCACTATTATAAAGAATCAGAATCAGAATCAGATTTATTATCACCGACATATGACATGAAATGTGTTGTTTTGCAACAGCAGTACAGTGCAAGGCATAAAAGTCCATAAATTACAAAAATTAATAAATAGTGCAACAGAAAAGGAATAACGAGGTAGTGTTCATGGGTTCATGGATTGTTCAGAAATCTGATGGCGGAGGGGAAGAAGCTGTCCCTGAATCATTTTGTTTTGGTCTTCAGGCTCCTGTACCTCCTCCCCGATGGTAGTAACGTGAAGAGGGCACGTCCTGGTTGGTGAGAGTCCTTAGTGCGATGGATGCCACCTTCTTGAGGCACCGCCTCTTGAAGATGTCCTCGATGGTGGGGAAGGTTGTGCCCGTGATGGAGCTGGCTAAGTCTACAACCCTCTGCAGCTTCTTGTGATCCTGTGCATTGGAGCCTCCATACCAGGCGGTGATGCAACCAATCAGAATGCTCTCCACTGTACATCTACAGATACATCTATAAATCTTTAGATTTGTAAGAATCTTTGGTGACATTTGCCTTCTGGTGATCTATCAGCTTTGCCCAACTGTAGTACCTGCTTGCACCTTGCTCAATTTGTGCCAGGTAGTTCAATTCATTTGCTTCGATCACTTCCCTGAGTCAAAATGGACAACATCACTGAGGATGGATGTTACTAGATTTACATTCTGGTTTTCCTCTGTTATTGCCCTGTCCAGTTTAAGGTTTTCTCATGGTTTGGGTTTGTGGAATTTGGTACATCACTCTGAGAGAGATAGATCAACACTGGAGTCAAGATTTCATGGCTTTGTTCAAAGAAGTGACTCTTTGAAATTAGTGTCTAGCTCCAAGCCAGAAGGAAGGGGCCATTCCCATAATACCTCATTGAGTCATAGAGTCATACAGCATGGAAACAGGCCCTTCGGCCCAACTGGTCCATGCCGACCAAGATTCCCATCTAAGCCAGTCCCATATCCCTCCTAAACCTTTCCCATCCATGTACCTGTCCAAGTGCCTTTTAAATGTTGTTAATGTACCTGCCTCAACCACTTCCACTGGCAGCTCATTCCATATACGGACCACTCTCTGGGTGAGAAAGTTGTCCCTCAGGTTCCTATTAAATCTTTCCCCTCTCGCCTTAAATCTATACCTGCTTGTTCGTCATTCCTCAACCCTGGGAAGAAGACTGTGTGCATTCACCCTATCTATACCCTTCATGATTTTATACACCTCTATAAGATCATCCCTCATTCCCTTATGCTCTAATGAAAAAGTCCCAGCCTGCTCAACCTCTCTCCATATCTCAGTCCCTCGAGTACCAGCAACATCCTCGCAAATCTGCTCTGCACTCCTTCCAGCTTAATGGCACCTTTCCTATGACCTAAACAGAACACAATATTCCAAATGCAGCCTCAACTATATTACAACTGCAACATAACACCCCAACGTATATACTCAGTGCCCTGACTGATGAAGACCAGTGTGCCAAACACCTTCTTCACCACCCTGTCTACCTGTGACGCCACTTCCAGGGAATACCTATCTCTTTCTTCTTGGGGTCAAGGGTGACTTGCCTCTGCTCCAGTTCTGTGGCTTCTGAAGCAGCCGATGAGGCCAATGTGGGGCCTATAGACTCCTGCAGGTGGGGCAGGAGGTGCTTGGCAGGGCAGGCAGGACACTCGATTCCCCACGTCGCTGGACCTCTGTGTGATTCCTGATGAAGAGACTCAAAGGCTCAAGGATCACAGTCCCTTCCCAAAAGCTCCTTCTCTGAGTGGCCAGGGATTCCCAGGAGTCAGCATTTTCTCCAAGGAAGCCTCAAGAACACCCGTGGAACATTTCCTTTGTCCCCACGGTGATCTCCTCTGTAGAAGGACCTCGAAACAGAGTGTGTGTTGCAGGAGACCGCAGATGCTGGAATCTGGAGCAGAAATCAATCTGCTGGAGGAACTCAGTGGGTCAGGCAGCATCTGTGGAGATGAAGGAATGGTCGACTTTCTGGGACAAGACCCTGCCTCAGGACTGAGAGTGTGAAGGGGAGATAAGCTCCATAAAGAGGTGAGGGGGAGGTGTGAGGCAAGAGCTGGCAGGTGATAGGTGGATCCAGGTGAGGAAGGAGATGATGGGCAATGGGGGTTAAGTGGGGAGGGAAGGCCGGAGATAGTGACAGAAGATGGGAGGTGATAAGGGGAAACACAAAGGGCTACAGATGATGGAATCTGATAAGAAATGAAGGTGGTGAGTGAGACCAGAATAGGGAGGGATGGCGGGCAGATGGGAACAGTAGGGGAGGGGTAACAAAGGAGCTGGGGAGGTGGGTGCTTTAGATAGAAGTTGGAATGAGAGACCCTGGGTGTATCAGAAGGAATACATGGAGTGCAGGTCACCTGAACTTGGAAGATTCGATGTTCATACCATTGGGGTGTAGACGACCCAGGCGGATTATGAGGTGCAGTTCCTCTAGTTTGTTTGGCCTCACCCTGGCCGTGGAGGAGGCTGAGGACAGACAGGTCGGTGTGGGATTGAAATGGCTGGCTACCAGGAGCATAAGATGGCCATTGGGGACAGAGCACAGGTGCTCAGTAAAGGCCTAGTCCGCACTTGGCCTCGCTAATGTAGAGGAGGCCACATCGAGAGCACAGCATGCAATGGACACATTGGAGAAGATGCAGGTGACTCTCTGTCTCACCTGGAAGGGCTGTTTAGGTCCCTGTTTCCAGAGTTGGATATGCCACGCCTTCTAGTTTGGTTCCCTGGCAGGGAGGCCTGAAAATCCTGCAGATCCAATGAATTAGCAGGATTTTGGCATCTTTTGATAGTCCATGACTCAGAGATGCACAGGATATCTAGGCTGCTTCCATGTCCTCTAGTTTTCCATATGACATGGAAGGAAGCCATTCAGTCCATCGAGACCATGCCAGCTCACAGGACGATCCCATTTCCCCACTAATTTTCCCTGTAACCTGTTCTCCCTACATTCCCATCAGTTCTACCGACCACCTGAACTCAATGCAATTTACAGTGGCCAATTAGCCTATCAACCTGGACATGTTTTTGGAACATGGGAGAAAACCCACCCGGGGGAAACCTACGCAGTCACAGGGAGAACGTGCAAACTCCACACACACAGCTCCAGAGGTCAGGATTGAACCCGGGTCGCTGGAGTTGTGAGGAAGTGGCCCTACCCACAGTGCCACTGTGATACCTGGCAGACCTCAAGCTTTTTGCAGCATTAGACCATAAGATATAGGAGCAGAATTAGGCCATTCAGCCCATCGAGTCTGCTCCGCCATTCAATCATGACTGATTTTTTCAACCCCATTATCCCACCTTCTCCCCGTAACCCTTAGCCCCCTTACCAATAAAGAACCTATCAATCTCTGCCCTAAGTACACCCGCTGTGGCAACAGATTCCACAGATTCACTACCCTCTGGCTGAAGAAATTCCACCTCATCTCAGTTTTAAAAGAATGTCCCTTTATTCTGAGGCTGTGCCCTTGGATCCCAGACTCCATGTGAGGTCTTGATAACCAAACACTCTTTTCCTCAGACAGCCAAAGGCTGTGCTGGCGTACTGAAGGCGATGATGGATCTCACCATCGAGCTCTGTTTTCCCTGATAATTGGCTCCAAAGGCTTGGGAAGCGGTCCACATTTTTTCTGGGTCTCGCTGTGGTCCGTCATTGTTGGGGAATGGTGTTGTACGTCAGCAGCAGGTAAGTAGAGGATGTTTGCTTTGAGGACGTTGAGTATAAGTTCCATCCTCTTGTATACACTAGTGAATGAATCAATGAAGACTAGCACTATAAGCATTCTGCAGGTCAATGACTAAAGTTGGGGTGCCTTTGGTGTTGGGGTGGAGGTGATGTGGGTTGAACAGCCCACCCACCCACGCCCCGGCCCTTTTCCTTGTGGATTAACTCCACTCCAATGGAACACATGTTGGAGATGGGGTTCCACACTTCAGTGAGAACAATTGAGGAACATGTTGGGGTAAAGATGCAGCCTTACTCGGCACCGGTCTGCACTGAGATTGGGTCTGTCATGGAACCATTGGATAAGATCATAGTTTGCCTGCCATCGAGCAGCAGAGGTGGAGTCAAAGTTATGTGAGTGACCAAATTTGAGTCCCTCCATTGGACGATAGAGGCAAAGGCCATTGTGAGATCAAGGAAGGCCTGGTTATAGAGTCATGGAGTTATACAGCAAGGAAACAGCCCCTTTGGCCCAAATTGTCCATGCTGACCATGTTGCCCACTTGAGCTAGTCCCATTTCCCCGTGTTTGGCCCACATCCCTCTAAACCTTTCCTGTCCATGTACCTGTCTAAATGTCTTTTAAACACTGTAATTGCACCTGCCTCTGGCAGCTTGTCCCATAAACCCACCACCCTCCTTGAAAAAGTTTCTCCTCAAATCCCTTTTAAATCTTTCCCCTCTCATTTTAAGCCTACACCCTTTAGTTTTAAACTCCCCTACCCTAGGAAAAAAAACTGTCCGTCATTCATCTCATCTCTGCCCCTCACATGATTTTATAAACCTCTGTAAGGTCACCCCTCAGCCTCCTACACTCCAGGGAAAACAGTCTCAGCCTGTCCAGCCTCTCCTTATAACTCGAGCCCTCCAGTCCTGATGATATCCTCGTGAATCTTTTCTGCATCCTTTCCAGCTTAATGACATCCTTCCTAAGGCTGGGCGACCAGAACTACAGACAGTTGATATTGATATTGAGCTATGAGAACTAATGTTCACACTGTCTGTAATTTACATTAAGAACCAATACTCACACTCTGAGGTATCTAAAATAACAATCAATAGTCACATGGTTTTACTCTAGGTCAAGGACCAATAATCACAGTCTACCATCTACAGTAATGACCAACACACACACTCTCTTAGTAATTTGCTGTGTGCAGGAATTCTTGCACAGATTATAATCTACAGAACAATGCTTGCATTGTTATCATAGAGAAAGAATCAATACTGTGAGTAATTAACTAGAAGTAATACTCATATGTAGTATTTTATAATGACAGGTTATTATATTGTCTGCAAACTCTGGTGAGAACTAATATTCAATCCACAGTAAGGAGCAATCAGTACCAGCCATCTATAAGAAGAAAGAACTGTTAGAAATTTACAACAGCTCCCAATATTCCTAATCGACAGAAAGGACTAATACTCCTGTAATCAATAATTGATAACGAACAACAGTTCTCATACTCGCAGTCAATCACAGTAAACAATGATCGTTATAATGAACTAATATGTAAAAAAAAGATTAGTGAAGTTAAATGTAGGTCTCTACAGTCAGAACAGGAGAGTTTGTAATGGGGAACAAGGAAATGGCAGAACTATTAAACAAATACTTTGATCCTTTATTCACACAAGAACACACAAGTAACGTTCTAGAAATGTTAGGGAATGAAGAATCTAGGAAACTGGTATTACTAAGAAAACAGTGCTGGAAAAGATGAACAGCAATGAAAGCTGATAAATCTCACAACCTCCCAGAATACTTAAGGAGGTGGCTGTGGAAATGCTGGATGCATTTGTTATCATTTTCCAGCACTCTATAGATTTTGGAATAGTTCTTGCAGATTAGATGTAACCCCTCTGTTCAAAAAGTGAAGGAGAGAGTATGCAGGAAACCAGCCGGCCTAACGTTAGGAGTGGGGAAAGTACAGGAGACTGCCGTGAGGGAAGAGAGAACAGGACTCTTGGAAAGCATGGAATTAGAGAATATGGTCTTCTGGAAGGAAAATCATCCTGGGAGTTTTTTAAGGATGTAAGGGGTAAAACATGTAAGAGATAACCAGTGGTTTTCTTTCAGTGGTTTGCTATCAGACCTCTGAACCAATCACCTCTTTCACATTCCCTACCCAGTGATACAGCCACATTCTTTATCTCCTCCTTGTTGTCACTTCAGCATTTATTTTTGCACTACATCAGTTTGCTCTGTACTTTGCACCATTCCGCTGTTTAGCACTTGTCTCTGTATTTATTGATGTATTTATTATTACCATGTACACTGTTTGCTCTGTGAGCTTCACACGCGAGCAAGGAATTTCATTGCACCCTGGTGTATATGACAATAAACTGACCTGAATCTGAAATCTGGATGTGTGTACTAGGATTTTCAGAAGGCATTTGATGAAGTCCCATGTGGAGAGTTAGTATGTAAAATTAAAGCATATAGTATATTGGAGGTTATGTACTGGCATGGATTGGAGATTTGTCGACAGACAGGGAATAGGGAGTAGAAATGAATGGAAGTTTGTCAGGACAGCAGACATTGATTAGTGGGGTACATTAGGAAGCAATGCTTGGGCCTCAGCTATTCATAGTACATGCCAATGATTTGGATGAGGGAATAAAATCACTTTTTTTTTGAAGTTCGGCAACGTTGCTAAAGCAAACATGCAGGTGCAGTGACAGCCAAGGAGGCAAATGGTACATTGGCCTTCACACCAAGAGGACGTCTTGCTCCAATTAGGCAGGGTCCTGGTGAGACAACACACAGAGCAATGGGTG
Source organism: Pristis pectinata (assembly GCF_009764475.1). NCBI lineage: Eukaryota > Metazoa > Chordata > Chondrichthyes > Rhinopristiformes > Pristidae > Pristis > Pristis pectinata. The sequence goes on from NC_067420.1 coordinate 41,530,333, forward strand.
CCATTTTGCTCTCCTTATCTAAGAAAAGTCATAGAGTAGTACAGCACAGAAACAGGCCCTTTGGTCCAACTCATCCATGCTGACCATGGTGTCTTCCTGAGCTAGTCTATGGTCAGAACCAATCATTGTCAGTAATCTATAGTCAGGATCAATCACTGTCAGTAATCTATAGTCAGGATCAATCACTGTCAGTAATCTATAGTCAAGACCAATCACTGTCAGTAATCTATAGTCAGGACCAATCACTGTCAGTAATCTACGGTCAGGACCAATCACTAGCAGTAATCTATAGTCAGGATCAATCACTGTCAGTAATCTATAGTTAGGACCAATTTACAACAAGCACCATTAGTCACAACATTCGAAATCTGTGATAAGGACAAATGCTCCCACTTTCACTGATTTATTATGAGCAACAATACTCATAACTACTGTGGTGTATAACAAAGGCCAGTCCTGCTTGTAGTAATTCACGATAATACTCTCTATAACCTAAGACCAACAATCCTTCTTATGGTAATTCACACTAATACTCTATAATCTACAGTAAGAACCAAGACTCCTGCTTATATTAATTCACAATACTCTCTGTTATCTACATAAAGAACCAAGGTTCTTGCTTTAATGACTCAGAATGCCCTATAATCTACAGTAAGGACCAAGATTTCCACTGATTTTAACCTTTAGTTCAAAACTCACTGTCTATAATTTGCATCAATGAAGTAATTTGTAACTACAAGCAAACATTCCCACTGCCAGTAATGTAGTGTGAGGAACAATAACCAGTTTAGCAAGTAATCTACTATGCACTGAATGTGTTAATGAACAGATAATATTTTTAATTATGTTGGTTGTGGATTAAATATTGGCCGGGATGCTTTCCTCAACTCCTATGAGCTTGGGTCTTTCACCAGGACATGGGAGTGTCAGAAACAGCAGTCTGAGTTTACCAACAGAAGTTTTAACTCCTGGTAGAAGTTTATAAGATTATGAGAGGCACAGATAGAGTAGACAGCTGGTTACCTTTTTCCAGGGTCGAAATGTCTAATACTAGACGGCATGCATTTAAGGTGAGGGTGGTAAGTAAGTTCAAAGGAGATGTGCGGGGCAAGTTTTTTACACAGAGGGTGGTGGGTGCCTGGAATGTGCTGCCATTGGTGGGGGTGGAGGCACATACAATACAGGCATTTATGAGGCTCTTAGACAGGCACATGAATGTGCAGAGAATGGAGGGACACAGACATTGTGTAGGCAGAAGGGATTAGTTTAGTTAGGAATTTAATTACTAGTATAATTATTTCAGTACAACATTGTGGGCCGAAAGGCCTGTACCTGTGCTGTACTGTGCTATGTCCTATGTAGAAGGGGGCAAGAGCTGAACTGAGACATCCTAGAGGTATCGTCCTGTGTTAGAGATACCCGCCTTAAAAATACATCGCCATTTGTTGTAAGTGGGGCTCTTTATAAGCAAGTTAAAGTTACCATCTGAATTCCTCATCCAATATTTATTTTGGAAGATGAGACGCATTTCACATTGGTGGATGTGGCTTTGCAATGTCTCACACTGTGACTGGAATTGGAATTGGTTTATTATTGTCACATGTACCAAGATCCAGTGAAAAATGTAGTTCTGCATGCCTTCCATCCAGATCATTTCAAAACATAAGCATATTGAGGTAGTACAAGGGAAAACCAATAACAGAATGCAGAATAAAGTGTTACAGTTACAGAGAAAGTGCAGTGCAGGCAGACAATAAGGTGCAAGGTTATAAGGTGCAAGGAGGTAGATGGTGAGGTCAAGAGTTCACTTTATCTTCAAGAGATCTGTTCAAGAGTCTGATAACAGCGGGATAGAAACTGTCCTTGAGCTTGGTGGTACCTTTTCTCAAGCTTTTTTATCTTCTGCCCGATGGAAGGGGGGAGAAGAATGTCTGGGGTGGGAGGGGTCTTTGATTATGTTGGCTGCTTTCCTGAGGCAGCAAGAAGTGTGGACAGAGTCAATGGAGGGGATGCTGCTTTTAGTGATGTGCTGAGCTGTGTCCACAACTCTCTGCAGTTTCTCCCAGTCAGGGGCAGAGCAGTTGCCCTACCAAACCGGACTGGATACTTTAGGTGGTGCATCTATAAAAACTGGCGAGGGTCAATGGGGATATGCCGAATTCCCTTAGCCTTCTGAGTAAGTAGAGGCGCTGGTGTGCTTTCTTGGCCATAGCGTCTACGTGGTCGGACCACTGCAGAGTACTGTATATAATTCTACAGCAATATATTGCACCGACAGCTATAGACAGCTTAAGAACAGTATATAACATCAACAAGTCATTACAGAGAGGGTCTCTCCCTCCCTCTCTCTCCCTCCCTCCCTCTCCTTGCGCCTCACTCACTCGCAGGGCTGTTGACAGACACTGGGAGCAGGTCCGTAGGCACCTGCCTATAGCCGCAGCCTGAGTGTGAAATATTTTTACTGGATGTGGTTCAAACTTTGGAAGTTTTTAGAAAAACGCACTGGGGAGGGCCACGCCATTTCTGACTCTCGGATATGGGATTTAAACAGCTTGAGTCATCCCCGGGGCCGGAGAAGGAGCGGGAGTAGGTTAGGGAAATATTTTTTCCCCTTCTCTCTCTCTCTCTCTCTCTCTCTCTCTCTCTCTCCCTCCGCCTGTCTGGGTCCTCGGCTGTCTGAAGGGGTCCGGGATTGTGTGCGAGTGACCACATTCCACTATGGGACAGACTGACAAACTTCGGAGGAAAGTTGTGAAGAAGTTTGCCTGGGAGTTTTGGGGACTGTTGCATGTGCAGCTGGAGGAGTTTTTCCCCGGCCAAGTCGGAGCATGGAATTACTGAGGAAGCTCGCACTTCTCATCTGCTATCTCGGCTGCTTCGGGGACCTGCCCGGCTCCGAGCCGGCGGCGCTCGGAGACCCGTCCCGCGGCGGCCGCAAGAGTCAGACCGGGCTCCGCCAGGGCATCGCCGGAGCAGCGCCAAGCAAGAGGAACCCCGCCGGGAAGGGGCCGAACCTCGGAGCCGGGAGATGGAGCCCCGGGGTCGGCAGAGGGAGCGCAGGCGTTAGAGCGGCAGCAAGTGACAGGGTCCGGCCCGGGGAGGGGGAGAAAGGCAAGGGCGAGGGCGGCGGCAGGCGGCGCCTGAAGGGGGCAACGGGTAGCCCGCAGGTGACCCCTCACGACTACATGCTGTTCCTCTACAAGACGCTGTCCGTCACCCAGCGCAGCGGCTTCAACGGCAGTCTCCCGCAAGCGGCGACGCTCGCCAACACCGTCACCAGCTTCGTGGACAGAGGGCAAGGTGAGAGTCGGGGGTACGGGGCAGCGGGGTGGTGGCTGGGAGATCTCCCCCTACCTCTCCTCTAACGGCACACACACTGACACACACACACACACACTGACACTGACACACACACACTGACACACACACACACACTGACACACACACACACACTGACACACACTGACACCCATACACACTGACACACACACACACACACACACTGACACTGACACACACAGAGACACATACTGACACACACTGGCACCCACACACACACGCTGACACTGACACACACACACACACTGGCACCCCCACACACACACTGACACACACACACACACACACACAGACACACACTGACACCCACACACACTGACACACACACACACCGGCACCCACACACACACACACACACTGACACACACACACACACACACATACACCCACGCACACATTGACACCCACACACACACTGACATACACACACTGACACCTACACACACACACACACACACAGTGACACCCACACATCCACACACTGACACCCACAGACACACTGACACCCACACCCACACCCACACACACACACAAACGCACACACTGACACACACACACACACACACACATACAGACAGGCTCATACACTGTCACACACACAGACATACACACTGACGCACACACAGACACAGGTACATACACTGACATACACATGAACGCACGAATATACACACACAGACACACACCCACACACAGGCACACACACACTAACACACACACAGACACACACTGAGACACACAGAGATAGACACACAGATACCCATATACACAGATACACACACATACACACAGTGACACACATAAACACAGACTCACACACTAACACACATATACACAGATACAGGCACACACACAGACACATACAACACATACACAGAGCTCTGTAGGGGAACCGACCAATACAAATTGGCAACATGTTCATCAGTTGGAAAGTGATGCCTGTTCTCAGACACCATCAGGTAAATCCCAACGGGGCGTCCGATACCCTCCACCCTCCCCCGTTACTACCTGGGCTCCGGCAGATTTAATTCACACTGTGGAAGTGACTGGCCGGGCGTGGACCCCCTCTCCACCCCAACCCCCACCCCGCCCACACCCTCCGGACCGGGGACAGTCGGGTCCCAGGAGTGAGGTGAATCCTCCAGTGCCCTCACACAGACCGGACTGGTTGAGGGGGTAAACTCTGTCCACGGCCGGAGGGGTAGCCCGCTCCCAGCTGCGGTACAGTTGGACACACTGTCCGGGGTTGTCCGGCTCCGCACTCCCAATGGGCTGGGGAGGGGAGGGGAGGTAAGATAGACCGTGGCTACCTCTGGGTCCCCATACCCCTGGTCGACACCACGACCACCGCTTCTCACGCCTCTTCTAACCGCTCGCTGAGATTCTCCGCCCCGTTAACGCGGCCGGCTTGTGGTCTGAAAATAACGGGGTAGATTTAGCCTTCACCCCAACTCCCACAAGCTGGATGCCTGGAATTCAGGGTAACAGAAGCCTAGCTCCCAATCCCCAGAGGAATTCACCCTCGCCCCGTTCTAGCCGGGACAACTGCTCCATTCAGTCTACACACCACTGAGTCCAGCACACATCAGCCACAAGTCAGAGGGCATGCCTCTTGAGAGGGTTAACGACACATTGGGAATCTCTGGATGTCAGACCTTCCAGTGTTGAATAGCTGGCGGTAGGGATGGGTCGGAGTTAACCCTCGCTCTCGGATTCCAGCTGTTACAAGATTTACTGAGTGTGGGCAACCAGATGGAGGCCCAAGTTAATTGGCAGAAGTTAGTTGCACTCCAACTGCCCCTCATTCCCTCGACTCCCTGCAGGCGACCACCCCTCTCCCATCTCCAATGGGCCGCTTTGCATAGGGGGTGCGTGCTCTGTATTCAGGGACATTGAGTCATTGCGAATACCGGAGTCACCGGGAGCCCAAGACGCGGCGGCGAGAGGTGACAGTGGCCCGGTTGTGAAGGGGCGCTGTCCCTCTGCACTGGAAAAAGCCAGAGATGTTTAACACAACCCCTAAGATATCAGGTGAAAGTCTCCCCCCAATCTCACATCGGGCAGAAGTTCTCTGATTCGAGTGAGGAGGAGTTGGTTGGCCTGGCCCGGATGATTGACCCACCACAGACAAGACCTTGGTGTTCCTGGGAGGGTCGCCGTTGACTGCTTCACCTTGGAAGGCACTGGTAGCCGGAGTGTGGGGCTGGAGGGATCTCCGCCAACCCTGGGGAGGGCTGGAGGTGAGACCAGTGTCTGGGAGAGTAGGGGTGAGGGTGGTGGTCAGGGTGATGTGCTGAGGCAGGGGTTGAGTGTGGGTGGAGGGGTTGATCATGAGGTTGGTAGTGTAAAAGGGAGGGTCGGGTTGGTCAAAGCCTCGTCTGTCATCTTAGTGGGAGGGGTGAATGGGTGAGGGGCCAAACAGAGAGATTAGGGGGATTAAAGTGATCAGAGACCCTCTCCCTCCCTCCCCTCCATCTCTCCCTCTCTCTCTCTCTGTCCCTTCCTCCCTCTGTTCCCCTTTCTCCCCGTCTCCCCTTTCCCTCACTCTCTCTCCTTCCCCATATCCCCTCCTCTCTCTCTCCCCTCTCCTCGTGCACCTATTAATTTGCCCCTCCTCTTTTCTTCTGATAATGAGAGGTACACAAAAGAAAGGACTAAAAAATTGCTTATGTCCAATGGTGTCTGTTTCCACGGTGACATGTCACCTGTGTCACCTGGTCACCAACCACCACATGACTTGGATAGAGTCAGTGCTGGATAAAATGGATGTGAAATCAGTGGGAATTTAGGGTCACAGGCTTTCGTAGAACAAGCCCTCCCTCACCTCTCTCTCCTCCTTTAAGTCACTCATTAGCATCTACCTCTTTGATCCCCTTCTGATCCCCTGTCCTAAGATTCCCTCCAGTGTGGCTTCGTGTCAATTGTGTGAAGTGTTCGGACATGTTACAGATGCTGTATAATTGCTGGTTGTTGATTGTTGAATATTATCCTGAGATAGGACCAGAACCCCATGCAAGTTTGTTGGTTCCCATTTTAGTAATAAAAACAACATTTTTAAACTTAAATTGTGTGCGTGTGTGTGTGTGTGTGTGTGAGAGGGGGGGGGGGGGGGAGAGAGAGAGAAAGGGAGCAAATGACGTATTACCTTTGTCTTTCTCGGTGGTAGGTGTCACGGTTTTGGGAGATGTCGTCAAAGATGCCTTGACAGGTTTGAGTTGCTGGGGAACATTTTATAGGAGGTGTTCACTGCAGCCTCACTGCACATGTGGTGGAGGCGGTGAACGCTTTGGTTGGGTTACCATGTGCCAAGTAAATGGGCTACTTTATTTGGACCTTTGCAGGTCTTGCTGGAGCTGCACTCATCCAGGCACGTGGAGAGGATTGCACCACTCTCCCGATTTATGCCTTGTAGATGGTGGAAAGTCATTGAGGAGGCTGGGGGTGAGTGACTCACCTCCAACCTGCTGTTATATCTGCTGCATTTGTATGATTGGTGAAGTCAAATGCACTTCCGGTAGTGATCAGTTACTGGTTAAGGACCGAAGTTGAAATTTCCCTCCTTAGTTGAGGGAGCTGAAGGTAATTGTCAAGGTCACCACATTGCAAGAACCAGATCTACAGGTTCTCCAGAACGTGGCTTGGATATCGCTGGACTCTGGAGACACAAGAGACTGCAGATGCTGGAATCTGGAGCAACAAACAATCTGCTGGAGGAGCTCAGCGGGTTGAGCAGCTTCTGTGGGGGGGGGGGGGGGGGGAGGAAGGAATTGTCGATGTTTCGGGTCAAAACCCTGCACCGATCCCGCTGCAGAGTTTCAATGTGAAACGTCAACAGTTCCTTTCCCCCCTTAGGTGCTGCCTGACCTGCTGAGTTCCTCCAGCAGATTGTTTGTCTATCCCTGGTGTGCGTTTGATTGATACAACTTGTACCAAATTTTTAACTGACCCTTTGTAGAAAATGGGGATATATTGAGTAAGGTTGGATTTGACAAGGGAAAGTTTAAAGATCACTTCTTCAAAATTTATTTATTTGAGATTAATTAACCTAGGGGTGGAATTTGAATTAGAATTGGTTTATTATTGTCACATAGACCAAGATACAGTGAAAAACATTGGTTTGCATGCTATCCAGACAGATCTCTCCAAACATAAGTACATCAAGGTAGTACAAAGGAATGCAGAACATAGTGTTACTCTTACAGAGAAAGTGCATTGTAGGTAGACAAATAAGGTGCAAGGGCCATGATGAGGTAGATTGAAAGACCAAGAGTTCATCTTTATCGTAGAAGAGGCCCATTCAATAGTCTCATAACAGCAGGACAGAAGGTGTCCTTGAGCCTAGTGGTATGTGCTTTCAGGCTTTTGTATCTTCTGCCTGATGGGAGGGGGGAGAAGAGAGAATGTCTGGGGTGGGAGGGGTCTTTGATTATGTTGGCTGTTTTCCTGAGGTGGTGGGAAGAGTTGTTAAAGGTTCCTATAAAGTATAGCATATTTCCACTCAAGGGTGCCCAATAGGTGCACACCAGAGGATGGAGAGCAGATACAGCCTGACTCAGAGCTGTGTACCGCTTAATGATCAACACCCTTTCAATCTGTTGCAGTGGTGCAACAGGTAGTGCTGTTGCCTGACCGTCCCAGCGACCTGGGCTCGATAATGAGCTCGGATGCTGTCCGTGCGGAGCGTGACCACACAGTTTTCTACCAGAGCTCTGGTTTCCAAAGATGTGCTAGTAGGTTAATATGTTCTGTAAGTTACCCCTGCTGTAGGCTAATGGCAGACAGAAAATAAAGGGGAGTTGATGGGGATGTCTGAGGTTGGATAGGTTGCAGTTCTGCAGGGCAAGAAGGAGACGAGGAATGGGACTGATGGTTTAGCTCTGCTGGGAGCTGGCATGGACCTGATGGGCCGAATGACCTTCTTCTGAGTCATTATGAGATAACCTGCTCATCCAATCTACACATGGTTTAGATAAACTAGGAGCAAAGTGAATACCAGAAAGTTTGTTTTGAAGTCATTGGTATTCGGGTCATAGAGTGATACAGCATGCAAACAGGCCCTTCAGCCCAACTCGTCCATGCTGGCCAAAGTGCGCACCTAAGCTAGTTCCATATGCCTGCATTTGGCCCATATCCCTCTAAACCTTTCCTTTCCATATACAAATGTCCCAAATTCCTATCCAAATGTCTTTTAAATGTTGTTATTGTACCCACCTCAACTATTTTCTGTGGCAGCTTGTTCCATATACGTCCCACACTCTGTATATTAACAACATGCCCCTGGAAAACATGACCAACCACAAATAAGCTCATTTGAAACACCACAGCCAGCCCTTCCCTCACCGATGGAGTCTGTTCTCCTGTCTAACCTGTAACTAAAGAACAAAAAAGGGGCAGTAGTGAGCTAAAAGGTGGTCACCTCCTGCAAGTCTTGCGATCTTCCCAAAGCCCGGCTGGGCACTCTCGTGGTGGAGTGAGCAATCGTGAACACAAGGGTAATACTTCAGTTCCCAGCAACAAAGTCTGTGGTGTCTGGTTTACACTGCATACTTATTTACATTATTCCTTCACAGGATGAGGGCATTGTTGGCTGGACCAGCAGTTATTGCCCATCCCTAATAGTCCCTGAACCCCTGCAGCGTCATCTCAGTCAATAACGTTCTTGTGGACTTGGTGCCATATAGAAGGCTGACTTGACAGGGATGGCAGTTTAACTTCCCTCAAGACCATGAACAAACCAAATGGGATTTTCCAACAATCTGCTGGTTTTGTGGTAACTTTTTGATTTCAGATTTATTTAAAATTCCTCAAGCAGCTTTGGTGAGCTTTGATCTTGGTCCCTGGATCTGAGTTACTAACCTGGTCACAGTAATGTAACTGCTACGATACATGCCCTACCATGCACCAGTTTACTTCCAACCTGCCTCGAGCCTTTCGTAACACTGCTGCGCCACATCCAGACCACTAAGAGGAGCTCAAGATCCTTCAGCTGATTGAGAAACACAGAAGGACTTGATGATGCAATTGACAAAGTGATTACATCACGGATTAGCCTGTAGCACTGGACACCTTTCGCTTTATGCCTCTGATCCACAGAGCAAGGCTTTCTTTGGTGGTAGGGGAGAAAGTGAGCGAGTTTCTCCCAGTCCTGTCAAGGTTGATACTGTCTTCTCCAGGCCTAAACTGGGAAAGGCTTTGCCCAACAGACCAATGTTCCCAGGGTTAATGCTGAGGCTTGGACATGGTGCTTGTGTCTCTGGCAGACATCGGTAGATTAAGAAGCAGGGAACAGCAAAAGAGTGGTAATCCAACAAGCCCCTTCCACCAGCAATTCACAGCCTGCTTGTTCTGTCATTCACTTGCTTTCCTGAGGGAAATTCTGGTGTTGGTTCATTGGTATTGGTTTATTATTGTCACTTGTACCGAGGTACAGTGAAAAATTTGTCTTGCATACCATTCATACAGATCAATTCATTACACAGTGCATTGAGGTAGTACAGGGTAAAAACAATAAATTTAAAAGAGTAGAATTCCTTAGAGGTCTTGACAGGGTCAACATGGAGAGAATGTTTCAGCTTGTGGGAAAATTGAGAAGTAGGGGGTCATTGTTTTGAAAGCAAGTGGTCACCCATTTAGTCATAGACCACAGAAACAGGCCCTTCAGCCCGACTGGTCCATGCCGACCAAGATTCCCATCCAAGTTAGTCCCATTTGCCCAGGTTTGGCCCATATCCCTCTAAACCTTTCCTATCCATGTACCTGTCCAACTGTCTTTTAAATGTTTTTATTGTACCTGCCTCAACCTCTTCCTCTGGCAGCTCGTTCCATATATGTACCATGCTCTGTTTAAAAATGTTGCCCTTCAAGTTCCTATTAAACCTTTCCCCTTTCACCTTAAACCTGTGCCCTCTAGTTCTTGATTCCCCAACCCTGGCAAAAAGACTGTGCACATTTACCCTATCTATGCCCCTCATGATTTTATACACCTCTATAAGGTCACCTCTCAGTCTCCTACGCTCCAAGGAAAAAGACCTAGCCTGTTCAACCTTATCTGCATCTCCCCGTTGCCGGTCACTTCAACTCCCCCTCCCACTCCATCACAGATATGTCAGTCCTCGGCCTCCTCCACTGCCAGGAGAATTCCAAGCGCAAACTGGAGGAACAGCACCTCATTTTCCCTCTTGGAGACTTGCAGCCTAACGGTATGAACATTGAAATCTCCTACTTTAAGTAACCCCCTCCACACCCACCATGCCTCTTCTTTTCCCTTTCCTAGCCTATCCCTCTTTTTTCTGCCCCCCTTTTTTCCTCCTTGCCTTTGACCCATCCCCCGGTGGATCTGCTCTCCCCTCCTCCCCCGCATCTGCCTATCACTGTCTCTCACCTGCATCTACCTTTCGCCACCTTGTACCCACCCCGCCTCCCCTCTTTTGTCCACGTATCACTGCTCTGCTTTTCCCTCCCATATATTGGGCTTCCCCTTTTCCTATCTTCAGTCCTGAAGAAAGGTCCTGACCTGAAACATTGACCACCTGCTTTTCTCCATGGATGCTGACTGGCCTGCTGAGTTCCTCCAGCATCATCGTGTTTTTCATCTAGATTCCAGCATCTGCAGTCCTTTGTTTCTCTAGATTCTGTAGATAGACAGGACTATGAAGTTTAGGTTACAATCAGATCAGCTATGATCTTATTGAATAGCAGACCAAGTTCGATGGGCTGAGTGGCCTATTCCTGCCCCTAATTCATTTGTACCTGGTCCCAAAAGTAGTCAATCAAAACTTTAAAACATAATTAGACTTGACAAGTTGCTTCTTGTGGGACACATGACCACAGCCCCAAAAAACTGCTTCATCCTAAGATTATCATGGCCTGTAGTTAAGAACATAGAACATAGGACATTAGAACATTACAGCACAGTACAGTACAGGCCCTTCAGCTCACGATGTTGTGCCAACATTTTATCCTGCTCTAATATCTATATAACCCTTCCCTCCCACATAGCTCTCCATTTCTCTATCATTCATGTGCCTATCTAAGAGCCTCTTAAATGTCCCTAATGTATCTGGCCCCACAACCTCTGCTGGCAGTGCGTTCCATGCACCCACCACTCTCTATGTAAAAAAGCTTACCTCTGAGATCCCCCTTATACCTTCCTCCAATCACCTTAAAATTATATCCCCTCATGTTAGCCATTTTCACCCTGGGAAAAAGTCTCTGACTGTCCACTCGATCTATGCCTCTTATCATCTTGTACACCTCTATCAAGTCACCTCTCATCCTCCTCCTCTCCAAAGAGAAAAGCCCTAGCTCACTCAACCTATCCTCATAAGACATGATCTCCAATCCAGGCAGCATCCTGGTAAATCTCCTCTGCACCCTCTCTAAAGCTTCCACATCCTTCCAATAACGAGACGACCATTCTGAGATTATCTCATCCTGAGATTATCGTAGCCTGTAGTTCTCAGCAGGAATTACACAAAGTAGAGTTTCATTCCCTGGGGTCTGGAAGGTTGTGGGGTGATTCAGTGTCAGTTTTCAAATGGAAGCAATGGGAGAATAGAAACCGCTTTGGTGGATTGTGGAGTTTAGGATTGGCGGGCCAAGTCTTTCAGGGATTCTTTTTTATTTGAAAAATAAACTGTATTCATAAATAGTGTACGCAAGAAAGAAAAAGACAGTGCGTGACTTTCTTTACATTTATAGTCTATAGACTTATAGTGTTTTCAAGTCTATACATTCCTCGTGTCATAAAGTTAGTACATTCTACGTACAAAGCACTAATGCCACTTCTGTGGCCTCTTTGGACAATACACATTTCGGGTGTTTGAGGGGGTGCTACATGGGACCCAGACCCTCAGTGCCCTGTGGTGATAGGTTCTCAGACTGCAGTCCTTCCCCAAAAATCTTTGTGTTGGCTGCACCAAACTTCAGTGCGTCCCTCAGCACGTACTCCTGTAGTCCGGAATGTGTCAGTCGGCAGCGTTCCCCTACGGACATCTCACTGTACTGGGAGACCAACAAGTTTCGGGCAGACCAAAGGGATTCTTTCACCGAGTTGATGATCTTCCAGCAGCACTTGGTGCCTGACCCTGGGAACAGTCCATAGATCAGAGAGTCCCCTGTTATGCATATATCGGCAAGGACCCTTGCATCCTTTTCCAGAGCTTCTTTGCAAATGTACAGTCCACAAAGAGGTGTATGATGAAATTAGGGAACATTGTAGAGGTGGGATGGGAGTTTGGAGCTCTCTTCTGCAAAAGGCAATCGATGCAAGGCTGTTTCTTCACTTTAAGTCTGAGGTGGCTCAGTTCTTGTAAACCAAGTTACTTCTTCTTCTTAGACAGTCCCTCAGTGCTGGGAACAACTTGCTTCCACTCTGGTTCTCCATGAGATCCAAGGTGGCCGTGGTACCTACTAAGGGAAGATTTCACTGAGTTGTGGGTGGAATTTTGAGCGGCCTAGACACAGTGGAAAAGAAGGAACCAGTATCAGGTTAGGAGGTGGAGTGATCGAACGTGGTGCATGGATCCCCAGATTGTGTGTTCAGCACATTCAAAAGAAGATGAATTTCTACCCCAAGAAGTCTAAGTGTTGAAGTTTTAGCCTATTGGACACACAAAGTTTACAGAACTACATGGAAAAACACTTCCATTTATATGTCTGAGGGACTACAATGGCTAAATGCAATTCCACCAAACAACCAGTCTGCTGGAGGAACGCAGCATCTGTTGGGGGGAGGGGAGGAATTGACATTTCTGTGCAGGGTTTCAACCGGAAACATCGACAGTTCCTTCCCACCGCCCACAGATGCTGCCCGACCCACTGAGTTCCTCCAGCAGATTGTTTGTTGCTCCAGATTCCAGCGTCTGCAGTCTCTTGTGTCTCTGTGAACCCAATTCCAACTCTCCCCAACTCATCCTCCCTCTAGAGGGCAGTGTTGGTGGCTGCGCCTCCTCTGCAGCCCCCAAGAGCTCCCAGCGAAATACAACAGCTGATCCCTGATCATTTTGTCAATTATTTTTATGTTACCTTTTCCAAGTAAAATTCTCCAAACCACACTTTTCTCCTGGGAGGTTATTCATGGCAGATGCTAGATGATCTGATGGATTATATCCAAGGGGTTCAGGTGTCATTGAAGGCCTCAGCAGTGACAATGACATCCTGCACCTTTATGTATTCAGTGTCTCCAGACACTAGTGTTCCTCTGGTTCCGGCACTTAGCTCACCCACTTCTTTGGTGGCGCTGCCATTGGTGACCACCATCGACTGCCCTGGAGTTCCCTCCCTGAACCTCTCTGCCTCCCTTCCTCTGAGATGCTCCTTTAATCCCGTCTTTTTGACCAGCTTTGAATTCCTAATGCCTCCTCATACAGCCGAACAATAAATCCTGTTTGGCAACACTCCTGTGACACGCCTGGGATATGGGCTACATTGGCAGCATGGCATGTCTTATGTTGGTAAAACGTCCCTGTCTATCTTACAGGAACACAAAAAGACATTATAGAGCACTGAGGAAAGGGAGAGAAGCCCAAAGGTAGATGGGAGGGGGAGTTCCAGAGCTTGGGTCCCAGGTCGGTAAAGGTACTGCCCTCAATGGTGGGGGGAGAACCAGAGATGGAGTAGAGCAGAGAACCCTCTGATATGCAGCTGCTCGGAACTAATATTGACAAGAACCCTTGCATCCTTTTCCAGACCTTCGTTGCAAATGCACAGTCCACGATGAAATTAGGGAATGTTTCGCTACACAGAGGTGGAATGGGAGTCTGGAGCTCTCTTCCGCAAAAGGCAATTGACACAGAATTGCTCTTTCAATTTAAATCTGAGGTGACTCAGTTTTTGCTAGCTGATCTCACTTCTTCTTAGACAGTCCCTTGGTGCCTTTATTGTTTTTTATCCCCCACTGCATTGCTGCACATCTTCTATAAGTGGAAGGTATGGTGCTTTGGTTCAGTTGCCGACTGATAATGCATGAACCTTGGACCAACAATCCAAAGCGCCAGTTCAAACCTCACCACGGCAACTGTGGAATTTAACTTTGTTTAATGATCTAGAATTTGCAATGACAACCAGGCCTGGTAATGATGACTTCAAAAACTAATGAATTGTTGTAAAAAGCCACAAAATTCATGAAGGTCCTTCAGGAGGGGAATAAGATAAGATTTCTTTATTAGTCATACGAACATCGAAACATGCAGTGAAATGCAACTTTGCGTAGAATGTTCTGGGATCAGCCCTCAATTGTCGTCACGCCTCTGGCACCAATATAGCATGCCCACAGCTTCCTAACCCATACGTCTTTGGAATGTGGGAGGAAACTGGAGCACCCGGAGGAAACCCACACAGTCACGGGGAGAACGTACAAACTCCTTACAGGCAGCGGCTGGAATTGAACCCAGGTTGCTAGCACTGTAATAGCGTTATGCTAACCGCTACACTACCGTGCCTTCCCAATCTGTTCTCATTAAACTGGGTCTAGCCTATATGCAACTTTGAGTTAAAAAGAGCGCCCTTTTGAAATGGAGTAGCCACCTTCTCAAGTAGAAATGAGAGATGGGTAATATAGGCAGGCCTTGCCAGGAACACTACATCAATTTCAATAAAAGAGTCAGTAGTGGTATCATAAGAGAGGCTTCCTTCCTAACCCAAGGGCTTGTGAGATTGGAGTATGACTGGTTAATTTTTTTAAGAGCAAAGTTTAAGAAACCTTGGTACCCTGTGTTTAATATCTATTGACGTCACATGCTGACTACAATCAAGTGTGGATTTGTCATTCAATGTAGTTGGAGTACTTATACCACAATCAATAATCCTTTACTGTGTAATCAGCTGATAACGTGTAGTGTGGTCTCTAGAGGGAACCTATTCAGGACAATGACTTAGAACATAGAATATAGAACAGTACAGCACAGGAACAGGCCCTTCGGCTCCCAATGTTGTGTCAAACTAATTAAACCAGTAATTAAATCCCTAACTAAACTAATCCCTTCTGCCTGCACAATGTCCACATCCCTCCATTCTCTGCACATTCATTGTGGCTTTTAAATGCCTCTTTCATACCTGCCTCCACCACCACCCCTGGCAGCACATTCCAGGCATCCACCACTCTCTGTGTAAAAAACTTGCCCCATACATCTCCTTTGAACTTACCCCCTCTCACCTTAAACACATGCCCTCTAGTATTAGACATTTCGACCCTGGGGAAAAAGATAGCGGCTGCCTACTCTATCTATACCTCTCATAATCTTATAAACTTCTATCAGGTCTCCCCTCAGCCTCTGATGCTCCAGAGACGACAATACAAGTTTGTCCAACCTCTCCTTATAGCCTCTAATCCAGGCAGCATCCTAGTGAACCTCTTCTGCACCCTCTCCAAAGCCTCCACATCCTTCCTATAATGGGGTGACCAGAACTGAATGCAATATTCCAGATGTGGCCTAGCCAGAGCTTTATAAAGCTGCAACATAACTTCCTGACTCTTGAACTCAGTGCCTCGACTAATAAAGGCAAGCATGCCATGCACCTTCCTTACCACCCTATCAACCTGTGCAGCCACTTTCAGGAAGCTATGGACTTGGACCCCAAGATTCCTCTGTACATAAGTTCTTTCTGGGTGGGGAAGGACACCACACTAGCAGGTCTGCAAGGGTTTTAAAGCTGGAATTTTAGGTCACCAAGCAGGGTTTTCATTGGAAGTCTGTGAGGATGCAGAGGTAGAGGCCGGAATATTGCACGTAGAACCACATCCAGAGTCCAGAAAGGAGAATCTTTTCTTTATGTTCATCCAGGCGCTGTGGGTGTGCTCTGTAGATGAACATAGAGTGTCCTGTGACAGAGGGAGTGCAGCTAACGTTCACCAGATTGATTCCCGGCACTGGGGAGTTAATCCTACAAGGAAAGAGTAAACAGTAAAGAGTACTTGAAAGAAAAAGAGGTCATTTCATGGAAATATGAAAAAAATACAGCCAGTGACAGGGTATGGAACTCGACAGTTTCATAAATTTCGTCACTAATTTTCACCCAGCTCTCCAATTCACTTGGACTATCTCTGACACCTCTCTCTCCTTCCGCGATCTTTCTGTCTCCATCTCAGGAGATTCCTTATCCACTGACATCTTCTACAAACCCACTGATGCCCACAGCTACCTCGATTACAGCTCCTCCCACCCTGTCTCTTGCAAGGACGCGATCCCTTTCTCTCAATTTCTCTGCCGCTGCCGCATCTTCTCCCATGGTGAGGCTTTCCACTCCAGGACATCAAACCGGGTCTTCCCCCCCGACTGTGGTCGAGAGAGCTCGCACCCATATCTCTGCCATTTCCCGCACCTCCACTCTCACCTCCACCTATCCCAGACCCAACAGGGATAGGGTTCCTCTTGTCCTCACATTTCATCCCCTCAGCCTACACATCCAACAGGTAATCCCCACCCCCACCCCCTTCCCCACAAACCCCCGCCCCACACACCATGCTCCTTTCCTTCTTCCCCTTCCTAGCCTTTTTTTTACCCCTTCTCTCTTTACCTTTGACCATCCCCCAGAGGATCTGCTCTCTCCACCTCCCCCACACCTGCCTATCACTATCTCTTACCTGCATCTACCTATCACCACCCTGTGCCCACCCCACCTCCCCTCTTTTGTCCACCTATCACTGCTCTGCTTTTCCCTCCTATATATCGGGCTTCCCCTTTTCCTATCTTCAGTCCTGAAGAAGGGTCCTGACCCGAGACGCTGACCGCCTGCTTTTCCCCACGGATGCTGCCTGGCCTGCTGAGTCCCTCCAGCATCATCATGTTTTTCATCGAGTGACAGGGTAGATTCGGGGTTGATGTTTTCCCTGGCTGGGGTGTTTACAACCCAAGGTCCCAATCTGAGAATAAAGCATTGGCCATTCAGGACTGAGTTGAGAAGAAATTTCTTCACTCATAGGGGAGTGACTCTTTGGAGTTCTTTAACTAAGAAGAGGCTTCATCACTAAGTCTCAATAGATCTTCAGACAGAGACACGAGAGACTGGAATCTGGAGCAACAAACAAGATGCTGGAGGAACTCAGAGGGTCAGGCAGCACCTGTGGAGGGAAATGGACAGTCGACATTTCATCTAGGACTGGGCAGCTTGTTTTAAATTGGAGAGCCGGACCTTTCACCAGTGAAGTTGGGAAACTCTCCTCCATACAAGGCAGGAACTGGGATCTCACGGAGACTCAAAAAATTCTGCAGATGCTGGAATCTGGAGTAATACACCAAAAGTGCTGTGCCTCAGCACTTTTTGTGTAGGAACTGGGATCTCTCTTCACCAAACAACAAATTAAGTCGACCAGTTAATTGCTGAATTTAAGCCTAAGGTTGACAGATTTTTGCTAACCAATGGTATTCAGGGGTATAGAAAAAAAGCGGGTGTATGGAACTAGGTTGTTGATTAACAGCATTTTCATTGGATGGAGGAACAGGCTGGGGGGCTGAATGGTCTCCCAGTGTTCCTGTGGTATTATTAACGTCGCAAACATCTGGGGTGGAATTTCACCTGTGGGAGATGTTGACAGAAGTAAGTGAAGAATGTTATAGTACCCCTCTACTATTTTAATAGAGGCGTTAAACTGTTTCTTACAATGAACAAGTGTTTAAAATAGCAACGTGGGTTGAACTTAATTCTAACACATTTGGGTACTAATTGAGTAATAGACACTGCTGTTATACCAACAATAACCAATAAACTTCTTTCTCACAACGGGGAGTGGAATTCTGAACTTCCCTCCCCACCTCCACCCCCCCCCACCCCCCACCCCCAGAAACTGCTGAAGGTGGGAGGCAGGTGAAAATTTTAAGGCAGATAGATTTTAAGGAACCAACGATAAGAGATTAGGGTACAGAATGGTGGAACAGACTCAAGAGGTGCACTGGCTTCCTTTTGTTCCTAAGTTCCAAATAAATTGTACTGGATTTCAAAGCATTGTTTTTTGGATTGGGGAACTATGAAGTGTGAGGCAGATTGAAGGATAGGGATAAAAGAGCAAAGGTGGGCGAGTTAATGGGCTGTCATAGTGATAGCAGAGTAGAGTGTGAGGTTAAAGTAAGTCATAGAGTCATACAGCACGGAAGCAGGCCCTTCGGCCCAACTGGTCCATGCCGACCAAGATTCCCATTGAAGCTCGTCCCATTTGCCTGTGTTTGACCCATATCCCTCTAAACCTTTCCCATCCCTGTACCTGTCCAAGTGTCTTTTAAGTGTTGTTAATGTACCTGCCTCAACCACTTCCTCTGGCAGCTTGTTCCATATACGGACCACCCTCTGTGTGAACAAGTTGCTCCTCAGGTTCCCATTAAATCTTTCCCCTCTCACCTTAAACCTATGCCCTCTTGATTCCCCAATCGTGGGAGAAAGACTGTGCGCATTCTTGCTATCTATGCCCCTCATGATTTTGACACGTCTATAAGGTCACCCCTCAGTCTCCTTCGCTCCAGTGAATGAAGTCCCAGCCTGTCCAACCCCTCCTTATAACCCAATCCCTCAAGTCCCAGCAACATCCTCATAAATCTTTCCTGCACTCTTTCTGGCTTAATGGCATCTTTCCTGTAGCAAGGTAACCTGTGGTGATCCACAAACTTGGGTTCCTGGGAGGAATGAGTTCGTATTGGGTGTCACATTGAAAGGTGCAGAAGTGACGAAGGAAATGTTCTGTCAAAGTGAAACAGAGACCCAGTTATCAGATCAAAAATAAAATCCCGCAAATGCTGGAAACCTGAAACCACTCAGCAGGTCA
Source organism: Pristis pectinata (assembly GCF_009764475.1). Taxonomy (NCBI): domain Eukaryota; kingdom Metazoa; phylum Chordata; class Chondrichthyes; order Rhinopristiformes; family Pristidae; genus Pristis; species Pristis pectinata. The sequence goes on from NC_067420.1 coordinate 41,549,423, forward strand.
AGTAGCGTCTGTGAAGGGAGAAAGAAGGGTTATATCTTGGGTCTTTCCAAAAATACTGCCTCATCTGCTGAGTGTTCAAGTTCGGGGTTATTGTTGTCATGGGCACACATACCCAGGGTATAAACACCATGAAAATAAAATATACATAACTTAACAAGTGCACAGAAATAAACAACAAAATAGACATAATGACACTACTGCAAGATTGAGAGAGAGAAAAAGAAACATAGTCCGAGGTAGTGTTAAGATTTTTCAGGTCAGGTCAAGAACCTGATGGCAGTGGGGAAGAGGCTGTTGTTGAACCTTGAGGTGTAGGTCTTCAGGCTCCTGTACCTCCTGCCTAAAGGCAGCATTGAGAAGAGGGCACGGCCCAAATTGTGAGGGTCCCTAATGATGGATGTTATCTTTCTGAGACATCGTCTCTTGTAGACGTCCTTGATGGTGGGGAGAGCTGTACCCGTGATGGAACTGACTGAGTCCACAAGGAGTGTTACCAATGCTTTCTGGTTTTATTTTCCATATATTGGAGATGGATCTTTGCCTAGCCTTGCTGTCTCAGAATCTCTGATCTAACTCTACACTAAAGTAATTATCTTCTTCTGATTCATAGTATCCCCATGGTAATGGGTTAGTGAGCAAAGGCCTGAGCTGTGGTCTCCTCAATCCACTGTGATACTAGTAGACATCTTAATGGTGACATTGTCAGAGATCATACCAACCACAAGAGCAAGAACTGGTCTGGAATCAACATTGAGTTGCAGTGTGATCCATTCTGCATTGTTCCCTTGGTTTGCCACAGCGATTAGCAAGTCCATGGAAAACATTTGGTTTGTGGTGGGTTCTACTCTCCACTTAGCCATTATTCCCAAACAATGGAATGTGTGCAGATTGCCACGGCAATAGTTTACAAGCAGCGTATTGCAGTGCAGGAGGCACCTCCACTGACGTCACCTCCGAGGATTGCATGCTATTACCAACCCCTAACTGTGGGGCTGTGTCAAATGGGCACCAGCCTGTTTTACTGGTGAACTGTGGCCCTTCAACCAGAATGTAAAACCAAGCATTTCACTGCGGGGAAGGATGGCTTTCTGTAAAATTAAACCACTTGGCTCCATGGCTCCCAGACCCAATTATACATCAGGGCTGCCATTTGTGGGGGGTGAAATTTAGTTAACCCTTTCAACGTAAATCTTAAATTATAATCTTCCTCAGGATTCTTAATAACCCAGTGTTGAATTATCTGAGGTCTTAAATTAAGGTTTAAAACAACTTCATATTTGGACAATTCTGATCACTGTTCTTGAGGGAGGATGGGGGATGGTGAGGTGGTGGGGGAGAAGTGCTGATCCGTAACTGGTACTAGATCCATGTGGGAATAAAGTGCCCAGTGTGTCCAACCCCTTCCACTCACTTCAGTGGGATCGAACATCAGGAGGTAAATACAACTGGTGGCCAACACTCTCACACCCATTTCCAGCTAACTGCTCAAGGACAAATATCTGTCCTAGTTACAGGGTACCTACTATGTGGACTAGTCTTCACTTTAAACCTCATGGAACCCTAATGAAAATCCAACAGGTGGAGCATCAACACGTTTTAATGTTACTTGATGCAGAACCTGTGGTTAATGTGACACAAACTGAATTAGTTCCAATTGCATGTAATCGATAATCTGATACAGAAAGTGAAAGGGAAGTCTTGCATTTTTATGGCACCTTTTCTGCCTCTGCTTTACAGCCAGTGAGGTATTTTTGAAGCAGAGTCATTGCCAACCACAGCAGCATATATGTACACAGTAAGATCCCTAAAACAGCAATATGGTCATAGAGTTATACAGCACGGAAACAGGCCCTTCAGCCCAACTCATCCATGCCGACCAAGGTGTCCATCTAAGCTAGTCGCATTTGCCTACATTTGGCCCATAAACCTTTTCTATCTATGCACCTGTCTAAATGTCTTTTAAACATTGTAACTGTAACCCTCTACAGCTTCCTCTAGCAGTTCATTCCATGTACCCACCACCCTCCATGTGAAAAAATTTCCACTTAGGTCTCTTTTAAATCTTTCCCCTCTCTTCTTAAATCTATACCCTCTAGTTTTAGATTCCCCTACCCTGGGGAAAAAGACGGTGACCTTTCACCTTATCTATACCCCTCATGATTCTATATATTTCTGTAAAGTCACCACTCAGCAATGTGATAATGACCTGACAGTCTGGTTTTAGTGTTGTCAGTTATCAATAAATATCCACCAGGGCTACTGGAGAGCATCCACTGTTGTCCGAGCTTTTACTTCCACCTCAGAGGCCAGACGGGGATCAAACTCATCTGAAAGGCCGCACCCCAACAGTGTAGCATTCCCTCAATGTTGTACAGAAGTGTTGGCATGGAGCAGAGGTTCACTGGGTGTGATTGTTAACCTTAAGGAGCTTGAGATAGTTTTGTCTTTTGAAGTAAGCTGATAAATTCTGTTATCATTTTGGTGCCTAATAATTTGCATCAAAGTTCTTGATATCGTTTGTGACAATCTATTTAATAACTGCACGTTAAGTACTGAATTCTTAATAGATTGCACTAATTCTCAAGGAACCATACAGACACCACTTTAGTGAATTAGAGATGGACACTCAGTGCCAGCCTTGGGTGCTGTCTGTATGGAGTTTGCACCTTCTCCCAGTGGCCACGTGGGTTTCCTCTGGGTGCTCCAGTTTCCTCCCACAACCCAAAAATGTGCGGGTTGGTATATTAACTGACCACTGTAAATTGCCCCTAGTGTGTAGCTGAATGGGAGAATCCATGGGGAATTGATAGGGAGAATATAAAAATGGGATTAGTGCAGGATTGCATGTTCTTGATGGTCTGCATGGACTCCGTGGGCTGAAGGGCCTGCTTCTGTGCTGTGTCTCTCTATGACTCTAAGATAATGACTGGCTCATGTGCCTTAGTGATTTGGGATGAGAGGAAAGTATTGGCAAGGACAGATATCCACAACAGAAGATTTTTCTTCACAAAAACTTATAGCAGCATCAGAGGCACATAGTTTCAGACAACACATGAAACACAAATTATACCTGACAGCAACGAAGAAGAACAATGTGCAAAAGAAGACATAAATGCAAAAATAACCACAATCAGAGACAAGTCCGTGTTAGTGTGAAAGGTGGTCCGTAGTGTTCCGTTGCTGAGGGAGGGTTAGGGTTGTACAGGTCAGTTCAAGAACCTGATGGTTGTAGGAAAGTGGCTGTTCCTGAACCTGGTGGTGTGGGACTTCAGGCTTCTGTACCTCCTGCCCGATGGTGGACATTAAACTAAAATCACCTTCTCCGGAAAACTTGGATGGATTTGATCTCCATTGTAGTTGACTCTGGACTTCTAGCCCAGTAAGATAGCTTCTAGATCGCCATTTGGTAATGTAACATATTTCGTGACGGTGGATGGGGGATAAACATTGACGAGAAACGGTGGGGGTGATACCCTGTTCTTCAAACCATGAGAACTTGGTCTATTTGAAAGGCAAAAGTTCCAACATGCATCACTCTGTATCATTATCTCATTTCAACTAAGCCTGAAAGCACGTACCACCAGGCTCAAGGACAGTTTCTATCCCGATATAAGACTATTGAACGGTCCCCTAGTACAATAACATGGACTCTTGACCTCACAATCTACCTCGTTATAACCTTGCACCTTATTGTCTGCCTGCACTGCACTTTGTAACGGTAACACTTTATTCTGCATTCTGTTATTGTTTTCCTTTGTACTACCTCGATGCACTGTATAATGAATTGAACTGTACGAACAGTATGCAAGACAAGATTTTCACTGTACCTCAGTATGTGACAATAATTAACCAATTCCAATTCATTAACTCAATTATTAATTCCTTTTTGAGCATCAACTGATTTCCTTTCTCTTTCACCAGATGATCGCCACCCCTTTGTGAGGAAGCAGAAGTATATCTTCAACATCAGTGCGATGGAGAAGGAAGGTTTGCTGGGTGCAGAGCTGCGGATCCTGAGAACGAGACCTGTGGATAGGAGGAGAGTGCGGACTCCAGGGAATGTGTATACCCTCCGATTATCCAAGTGCCCTACAGACAGACAGAAGCCGATTGTTGTCGACTCTCGATCCGTCGACCCTTTGGACACACCGAAGTGGGAAGTCTTTAACATTTGGAAGCTCTTCCGAATGTCCAGGAAGGAGCAGCCATTGACGCAGCTCTGCTTTGAGCTGGAAGCCTTGGATAGAGGCAGGACAGTGGATTTGAGAAGCTTGGGCTTCAGCAGGGTGGAGCGACAGACCAAAGAGAAAGCCCTTCTACTCGTGTCTGGTAGGACCAAAAAACGGGACTTGTTCTTCAATGAGGTCAAAGCCAGGTCTGGGCAGGATGACAAGACAGTTTACGAATTCCTGTTCAATCAGAGGAGGAAGAGGAGAGCCCCTCACACATCCCGCCAGACAAAGGGCAAGAAAGCCAAGCCACGGTGCACACGGAGACCTCTCCACGTGAACTTTAAGGAGATGGGTTGGGATGATTGGATCATTGCACCGTTAGACTATGAAGCATATCACTGTGAGGGGGTTTGTGACTTCCCCCTCCGATCTCACTTAGAACCCACAAACCATGCCATAATCCAGACGCTCATGAACTCCATGGACCCAGAATCCACTCCGCCAAGTTGCTGTGTTCCAACAAAACTAAGCCCCATTAGTATTTTGTACATAGACTCTGCCAATAATGTGGTCTATAAACAGTACGAAGATATGGTGGTAGAGTCCTGTGGCTGCAGGTAGCATTGGTCTGAGTTGCCAGGCAACCAGTAATAAAGTGCGCGCTGGGACTTGTACCATATTGAGTATAGCAGGTATGGTTGGTTTCCCGGTAATGCCATTTGCCATCAAGACACCACAAGCTATCGGTAGTGAGTCGGAAATGAACGTTCCATGGTGGTAAAACTGATGCTGAGGCTAAAAGAGCATCAGCATGGCTCCAAATTAACCAACTGACCACAACGGCCCCAACGTGATTCCCTCTGTATGGCCCATCTCTTCCCAGAGGAATCTGGTGCCAGTATATGAAGGCTGATAGAGTGGGACACAGCTGGTGCAATACAGCCACCACTCACTGCCTACCTAACTCAGACAGGCAGGAGAGTGTGCTGGGGGTCAATCCATGCTGGAAGGAGTGGGGTGGGAATGGGGGCAGTTGTTGTTGGGGATGGAAGGGAGGTTAATCTGAGGGACAACTCCAGGAAGATTCTTTACATTAACCCCTATGAAAATGTGGCCGATGTTACAGCCAATTCATCACCTTTGAAGCAATCTCATTATAACAGTCCGCTGCTCAGATCCAGGGAGCATTAACTGCAGTGAGAGCCATTCTCAGCCGTGTAACATTGGAAAGACATTGAGAGCGTTTGTCCAGTGAACCATCTGCAGGTTGCTGCAGCAGCCTGAACTCTTTAGGTGTGGCTCTTCAACTGTGATGTTGATGGACAAGGCTTGTTGCTGGTAGTCGAGGCTTCAGAGCACTCCCTGCCTGAAACATCCTCGTACCACTGTGGCAGGGCTCCTTCCCTAACATTCTAATCTCATGCTGAGCAGCTAGCAATACATATCAGGTTTAATTAAAGCCCCTTGTGCAGTCTCGTGGATAGCAATGCATGAAGCAATGACCTCCTTACACCAGTGAACATGGAAATCCCACAGCTTTGAGAAAAACCAGGTCCACATTTGAATCCACACATTCTGTAGTAAATGGGGCTCTAGCCTTAGAAGTAAAAAAACGGAAGTGTGGTGCAGACTCTTGCCTGCACCAGTGCAGCTCTCACGAGGACAAATCACCCTCTTGATTGGCACCTCAGCCACCACCCTAAACGCTGATCTCCCGTCACCACTGGCGCGCAGTGGCTGCAGTGTGGACCACCTACTGCAGTTCCTCACCCGAAGGCACCTCCCAAACCCGTGACCTCTGCCACCGAGAAGGTCAAGGGCAGCAGGGCACGTGACAATAGCAGGCTGCACACCCATCCTGACCTGGAAATATATCGCCGTTCCTTCATTGTCACTGGGTCTAACTCCTTGAACTCCCTCCCCGGTTCCTCTGTCTATCTTCTCCCGGAGAGCTGCAGCACTTTAGTAAGGGCCACCTTCTCAGAGTCAAAGAGCGATGGGCAACAAATTTTGGCCTCACTGATGATGCCCAGATTCTAAAGTAATGAATAAATAAATAATTCTTCCAAGGAAGGCAAATAGGAGGGAAGAACAGTGGAGGGAGACAAGCCATAATTCTACCTCACCACCCTTGCATGACATTCCAAGTGAAATACCATTGACCCATCCTGGTTTGAGGAACGTTGTGTTTGTGATTTACTAAACAGTAATAAATACATAAAGACTATGAAAAACTTCAAAATTTTAAAGAGTGGCAATCTTGTCAAGTTAGTAGCACCAAGTAAGGAGTCATGTGCATGTCCTGAGGCGTATATTCATTTAAGGTTACACAGGAGCACCATGGGGGAGGGGATTGTGACTATGTTCCACCCTCCAGTGTCCTGCCATTAAGCAAGCATCTGGATTAAGCAGAATCAGTAACGGGATCAGAATCAGATTTGTTATCACTGATTTATATTGACATGAAATGTGTTGTTTTGCGGCAGCAGTACGGTGCAAAGACATAAAATTGCTAGAATTTACAAAAATAAATAAATAGTGCAAAGAAAAGGAATAACAAGGTAGTGTTCATGGGTTCATAGACCATTCAGAAATCTGATGGCGGAGGGGAAGAAGCTGTTTCTAAATCATTGAGTGTGGGTCATCAGGCTCCTGTACCTCCTCCCCGATGGTAGTAACAAGAAGAGGGCATGTCCCAGGTGATGACGGTCCTCAGTGATGGATGCCACCTTCTTGAGGCACCGCATCTTGAAGATGTCCTTGATGGTGGGGAGGGTTGTGCCCGTGATGGAGCTGGCTGAGTCTACAACCCTCTGCAGCTTCTTGTGATCCTGTGCATTGGAACCTCCGTACCAGGCAGTGATGCAACAGATGGTAATACTTGGACCTGCTGCATGGAAATGGGTTGAAAACTGTCCAGGTCCCACAAAGGGAAACAGATGGCATTGGAGAAACTCTGACCCTTGGAAATTCCAGGTACAGGAAGGTGTTACCACACGCCAGGGAGGAGCACAGGGTACATATAACCATGTGTTGTGGAAAAGCAAATAGCTGTAGCTGAATCTCCTCACATCCAATGAGAGGATGGTGCAACATTCCAGGGAATGCTGTGTGTGTTCAAGAGAACAAGTCAAGTTGAGTTTATTGTCATGTGCACAAGTACGGTGAGGTACAGGTACAATGAAAAACTTGCTTGCAGCAGCATCACAGGCACATAGGTACAGACAACCCATAGAATGTACTGTAAATTAAACAAATTATACAAGACAGTGACGAGGGAAGAAAGTGTGCAAAAAAAGACATTAGTTCAATAAAACACAGAGACAAGTCCACAGTAGTGCAAGAGGTGGTCCGTAGTGTTCTGTTGCTGAGGGAGGGTTAGGGTTGTGCAGGTCAGTTCAAGAAGCTGATGGATACAAAGCAAAGCATTTACGTTGACATTGGGCTTGAGGACATATCCAAAAATGAATCAAAATATGACTTGTATCTCAAGGGCTGGGGAATGTCAAAGTGAGGAGATCATGCTCCACTTGTGCAGAGCCTTGGTCAGACTCCTTGGCCCACTTACTTGGTTAGACTCCATCCAGGTGGGTGTCTTCTTCTCCTTGGGGTCGAGGGTGACTTGCTTCTACTATGGTCCTGTGGGTTCTGAGGCCAATGTGGGAAACACCGATCCTTCCACAGATGGGGCAGGAGGCACCTTACAGTAAAGGTGGGTGGGTAGGCTGTGAGATGATGCATAGAACATAGAACAGTACAGCATAATACAGGCCCTTTGGCCCACAGTGTTGTACCGACCTTTAAACCTCGCCTAAGACTATCTAACACCTTCCTCCCACATATCCCTCTATTTTAAATTCCTCCATATGCTTACCTAGTAATCTCTTGAATTTGACCAATGTACCTGCCTCCACCACCACCCCAGGCAGTGCATTACACACCCCAACCACTCTCTGGGTAAAAAACCTTCCTCTGATATCTCCCTTGAACTTTCCACCCATTACTTTAAAGCCATGCCCTCTTGTATTGAACATTGGTGCCCTGGGAAAGAGGCGCTGGCTGTCCACTCTATCTATTCCTCTCAATGTTTTGTGCACCTCTATCATGTCTCCTCTCATCCTCCTTCTCTCCAAAGAGTAAAGCCCTAAGTCTCTCCTCATAATGCATGCTCTCTAAACCAGGCAGCATCCTGGTAAATCTCCTCTGCACCCTTTCCAATGCTTCCACATACTTCCTATAATGAGGCAACCAGAACTGGACACAGTACTCCAAGTGTGGTCTAACCAGAGTTTTATAGAGCTGCATCATTACCTCTGCACCCCTCTGCAGGACTTCTGTCTGTTTCTAATGCATGGACTAGGATGGTGGTTAAGTTACTGGGTTTGTACCCATTGCTTGGATTAATGATCTGGAGACATTAGTTCAAATCCCATCAAGGAAGATGTGAAAATTGAATGCAGTTAACTAAATCTGGAAATATAATGTTATAAACTAGATGGCATCATAGACAGTGAAGAAAGTTCTCAAAAATTACAGGGGGATTTTGATGGGCTGGGGAAATGGGCCAAGGAACGACAAATGGTTTTCAATCTAGATAAGTGTGAGGTGTTGCATTTGGGAAGTCAAACCATGGTAGGATTTCACAGTGAAAGGCAGGGCACTGTGAAGTGTTGTAGAACAGCAGGACCTGGGAATACAAGGACATCGTTCTACGAAACTGGCGGTACAGGTTGGCAGAGTGGTGAGGAAGGCGTCTGGCACACTGGCCTTCATCAGTCAGGGCATTGAGTACAGGTGTTGAGATATTAAGTTGCAGTTGTACAAGACACTGGTGAGACTGCACTTGGAGTATTGTGTACAGTTTTGGTCACCCTGTTATTGGAAATACGTCATTAAGATAGAAAGAGTGCAAAGAAAATTTGCGAGAATGCTGCGAGGTCTCAAGGGTCTGAGTTATAGGGAGAGGTTAGGCAGGCTAGGACTTTATTCATTGGAGTGTAAGAGGCTGAGGGGTGGCCTTGTAGAGGTGTATAATATCATGAAGGGCATAGATAGGGTGAATGCACAGTCCATTCCCAGGGTTGGGGAATAAAGAACTAGAAGGCTTAGGTTTAAGGCGAGAGGGGAAACCTCTTCACGCAGAGGGTGGTGGGTATGTGGAACAAGCTGCCAGAGGAGGTGGTACAATAATTACATTTAAAAGACACTTGGACAGGTACATGGATAGGAAAGGTTTAGAGGGATATGGGCCAAATGTGGGCATGTGGGACTAGCTTAGATGGACATCTTGGTCAGCATGGATGAGATTGGCTGAAGGGCCTGTTTCCTTTAGTCATACAGACTCTATGACTTTATGTTATAAAAACTCATCCGCTCCACTAACGTCCTCAGCCTTTGGATTATTTACAGATCGACAGTGAATATGTAAATCCTACAAATTTAACTCACAATATCCCACAGTGTCAGCTCCAAACATTTTCTGAAATAGTCCAGCAAGTTTAGGAGCAATAGAGGGTAGGTAATAAATACCCACAGCCCATCTACACTGTAAAAAGCACAAGGTAGCAAACAACAGCATAGATACATTGGTCTTGTAAGTGGTGCATTGCAGATTGCAGAATCTAAAAGAGTGGTTATGTTGCAAAGCCTAGCTGGCATACTCTTGGGTTTAAAGGGTTGCAGGGTGATCTAATCAAGGTATTTAAAACAATTAAAGGACTTGATGGGAGGCATTGGCAACCTGCTTTCTATGGTGAAGAACCAGAAAACAGATTTTTTACAATGTTAAGCCAGCAATGAAGTCAGAAAGCAAATGATTCAAGAGAGGAGATTGCAAATTTTCAACGCTCCCTCCCCAAAGGTGGTTGATGCTGTGGTTGTGTGCAGTTAAAAATTTCAAGTCTGAATTTGTTAGGAGATCTGTGGACCAAGGGGTTGGTCAGCTGTGGGCTAGTTAAGTGGGCAGAGCAAATTTGAGGAGTCAACTGGCCTCTCTTCATTCCTTTGTTTTCATTTCTCATTCCTGCTATACTGCAGGACATTGGCTGCTGAGGCTAGGGTTGCTGCTTTGCAAAGCCATCCCACTCTACACAACACATGTCCCAGATTGTGGTCCTGTTGCCAGTGGTGGAGTATACTCCATATACTTGGAGTATTGTGTTCAGTTCTGGTCGGCCCATTACAGGAAGGACGGGGAGGCTTTGGAGAGGGTGCAGAAGAGGTTTATCAGGACGCTGCCTGGATTAGAGGGTATGAACCATAAGGAGAGGTTGGACAAACTTGGGTTGTTTTCTCTGGAGTGTCAGAGGCTGAAGGGAGACTTCAGTTTTTAAAATTATGAGAGGCGTAGATCGGGTAGACGGTCAAAGTCTTTTCCCCAGGGTAAAAATGCCAAGTACTAGAGGACATGCATTTAATGTGAGAGGGGGGAAGTTTAGAGGAGATGTGCGGGGCAAGTTTTTTACACAGAGAGAGGCAGGTGTCTGGAATGTGCTGCCAGGGGTGGTGGTGGAGGCAGATACGAGAGTGGCATTTAAGAGGCTCTCAGATCAGCGCAAGAATATGCAGGGAATGGAGGGATGTGGACCATATGCAGGCAGAAGAGATCTGGTTTAATTTGGCATCTTGCTCGGCACAGACATCGTGGGCTGAAGGGCCTGTTCCTGTCCGGTACTATGTTTTATGGTGTAGATCAGCAAGACTGGAGCAGGGAAAAGTCTGAGGTTGTCCATTTTGACCCATGGCAGCTCCCAACCCAGCCAGTTGATTGAAAGCCATTTCACACCAAACATACCCCCTACCACTTAGCCAATGGGCAGCAGAGTGATGGAGCTGCCTCAAAGCTCTGGCAACCTGCGTTCAGTCCTGACCTTCAGTGCTGTCTGTGTGGAGTTTGCACGTTCTCCCTGTAACCTCCAGATTCCACATCCCAAAGACGTGTGGATTGGACGGTTAATTGGCTACTGCAGATTGACCCATGTGTAGGTGAGTGATAGAATGTGGATGATGTTGATAGGAATATGGGGAGATGGGATCAATGTGGGATTAGTGGAAATGCTCAGCATGGACAGTGGGACAGTGCCCCAGTGGGCCAGTTTCTGTACCTCATGACTCTCTGAGATTTACAACCGAGTCCACACCAGTGTCAGTTGAGGAAGTGCAATCCAGGCTAATCCCACTTTCCAGCTCCTGGTCTGTATCCTAACATGTGTATATTAGAACTTTTTAAACCACAATGAGACTTCTTGATTCTTTCACCCATTCAGGCAGTGAGTTCTCCACCTGACCATCCTTTCAATTCAGCACTTGTAGCAAGGTATTAGTTGTGGTGGAATCAAAATCAAGGGCAGTTCAGTGGCACAGCTAGTAGATCCTGACCTCTGTGGAGGCTGCATATTCTCCCAATGCTTGCCTTGGCTTCCCCTGGATACTCCAGTTTCGTTCCACATTGGTAGGTTAACTGGCCGTTGTAAATTGTGTGCCGGATGGATTGGTTTATTATTGGCACACGTACCAAGACACAGTGAAAAGCTTTTGTTTTGCGTTCCATCCAGACAGATCATTCCATACATTACGTACATCAAGGTAGTGAAAAGAAAAACAGAATGAAAAATATAGTGTTGCAGTTATAGAGAAAGTGCAGTGCAGGCAGACAAAGTGCAAGGGCCATGATGAAGTAGATTGGGAGATCAAAAGTTCAAGAATTCATCTTTTTGTGTATGAGAGATCTGATAACATTGGGATAGAAGCTGTCCTTGAGTGTGGTGGTATGTGCTCTCAAGCTTTTGTATCTTCTGCCCAGCGGGAGACGGGTGACGAGAGAATGTCCAGGGTGGGAGGGGTCCTTGATTATGCTGGCTGCTTTCCTGAGGCAGCAAGTGTTGGCAGAGTCAATGGAGGGGAGGCTGGTTTGCGTGATGGAGTGGGCTCTGTCCACAACTCTCTGCAGTTTCTTGTGGTCTTGTGAGTGCTGGAATCTGGAGGGAGCGGATGAGAAAGAAAAATGGAATTAACATAAGACTCTGTAGGTTGGAGGGTCAGTTTTCGTGCTGTGTGTCTCTATTAAACTCGATGACAAGCTCATACATCACTGCTCAACCCTGTGCCACACTTGTTTCCATGGTACATTTCACTATTAGCAAGGGTGTCAGTGGGCATGTGGCCATCAGATGGTTCAAAGTGCCAGTCTGCCCTGTAAAGTAAACTCTAATACTGTACAGAATTTGCTTTGGGAGGGAGGGGAATTTTAACTTTCAGAAACGGCCACAGATGTAATCAGCGCATGTTGGAACGGAATCAGATATGTGAATTGTTACTGTGTGTACGATGAGGAATTGTTACTTGCTCATAAATGTTACTGTAAATTTGAAGTTGTCGCAATTTTCCTGAATTCATGTATTGCACAACAGAATGAACAAATGGGATTTTTCAAGACGTATAAAAAAAATTGAATGCAAAAGTCTTAAATGAAAAGAAATACACAAAATGCATAGAATCGTAGGTCATGACAAATCTAAATGGAGTGAATCAAGGAGAACTGTTCCCATAAGCCAAGGGCTCAGATTTAAAGATTTATGCAAAAGGTTTTAGGGAAGGCAAGGAAATCTTTTTTCTTGACAAGAGGCACAGTGGCCTTGATCTGGAACTCACTGCCTGTCGACACAGTGGAAACAATCAGGGGTTTCTGAAAGGGTATTGGATAGGTGCTTGAGAAAATGAGGGGAACAGCAGGGGAATGGGACTGAGGGGATTGTTCTACTCAGAACCATCATGGACTCTATGGGCTGAATGGCCTCCTCCTGTGGTCCTATGAACTTACAACACAGAAACAAGCCATCTGACCCGTAGGGTTCTTCCAATCCCTCTTCACTCTGTTGACATCTCCTTCACTTTAGTCCTTCAGGTGTATGTAGCTTTCCCTCGAAAATATCCTCACTGTTCATCTCGACAACATTTTGACTGAGTGAGTTCACCATTTCACCGTCCTCCACATTTCTCCAGAACTCCCTTTTTGATTTATTGCTGACAATCTTTTACTATGCCTCCTTATTCTGTCTCCTGTAGGATTTACTTCAAATCTCAAGCAGAAAATACAGGCTGATGCTTTAGGTTAGATCCTTCCCTGAGGTGTTTAATGTGGTGCTGGTACCACAATGCTTCCCTGTATCCCGACTTTAACCGTTTCACCCTGCCCTCTGCTGCCAATGTCCCAAGCTCTGGAATACCACCCCCACCTCTCCGTCATCCTCTTCGACTTGTGGCTTCTCCAACAATAAGGCTCTCCTTGAGACCTGCCCCCCCGACCACGCTTTTGATCATTTGTGCTGACGCCCCCATTGCTGGCTCGATGTCTAACTTTGATAGTGCGCTGAGGGATGCCGGGTGCTATATAAACGCAGGTGGCTGTTGTTGCTTTGGCTCACCAGGTGAAGATAAGCCCACCCTCCTAACTAACCCTGTCAGACAGAGCAGAGTGAGGCTTTTAGATGCGAGAAAGAGCAGTTGAGCCGAAAGCTTAAGAGGGAGAATGTTTTGCTCAATTTTATTTGCAAACTTAATTGGGAAGTTTGTCATGATTTTAGGCCTTAAGTTAGGGCTTCAAATAAACACGCAATTTGGTGCAGTAATAAGTAGCTGCTTTTATTTCCAGCCCCACTTCCGTCAAAGAATTAAAATGGTACAGGAGAGGACTTGTCTTGTAATTGCTGCAATGTGCTTGCTCCCATCAGGGACTGTTCTGGTATTTAAGTCCACAATAGCAAGAGCCATACGTAATCAAGTGGAACGGTTCCAAGACTTTATTGGGGAGGAGATGGGATTTGCACAACTAGAACAGAGGTTAGCAAGGATGCAATTCTTTCTGTTCTCCTCCCCCTGAACCAGCTCTCTAAATAACTCATTCCCTTGTTGTCAGTTTGTACTCAACCCCAAACCCCTCAGTGGGCTGAGATCAAGGTCTTTCTCCCCAGTACTGGTGAATGGTCTCCAAGTGCTTACCTTCACCACTAGCTTCTCCTGATAGTTGCCCTGCCCTCCACAACCAGACCTCTGTGTCCTTCTGCAAGGAGCGTATCTCCATCTGGCCTCTTTAGATGCTGTCTAAGGAACACACTAAACTTGATTTGCATATTTACTTAGGGCATTTACTGCCCATCCGTAATTGCCCTTGAGAAGGAGGTGGTGAGCCAATTTATGAACCAGCACTGTCCTTCTGGTGAAGATGAACCCACTGTGCTGCTAGGGAGGGAGTTCCAGGACTTGGACCCAGTGACAGTGAAGAACTAGCGGTATATTTTCCAAGTCAGGATGGTGTATGACTTAAATCAGAATCAGCATCAGAATCAGGTTTATTATCACTAACTTAGATGACATGAAATGTGTTGTTTTGTGGCAGTAGTACAGTGTAAAGACATAAAAATTACTATAAATTACAAAAATAAAGAAATAGTCCAAAATAAAAGGAATAACGAGGTAGTGTTCATGGGTTGATGGACATTTCAGCAATCTGATGGCGGAGGGGAAGAAGCTGTTCCTGAATCATTGAGTGTGGGTCTTCAGGCTCCTGTACCTCTTCTCCGCTGGTAGTAACGAGAAGAGGGCATGTCCCGGGTGTTGAGAGTCCTTAGCAATGGATGCCACCTTCTTGAGGCACTGCCTCTTGAAGATGTACTCAATGGCGGGGAGGGTTGTACCCGTGATGGAGCTGGCTGAGTCTACAACCCTCTGCAGCCTCTTGCGATCCTGTGCGTTAGAACCTCCATACCAGGCGGTGAGGCAACCAGTCAGGATACTCTCCACTGCACATCTATAGAAATTTGTAAGAGACTTTGGTGACGTACCAAATCTCCTCGAACTCCTAACAAAGTAGAGCCCCTATTGTGCCTTCTTTGTGATTGCATCAATGTGTTGGGCCCAGGGTAGATCATCTGAGATGTTGACGCCCAGGAACTTAAAGCTGTTTTGAAGTGCTCACTGTTGTAATGGAGAGGAAATGGCAGTCTGTTCAATGCACAGCAAGCTCCCACAAGCAGCGATTTGAAGCTCACCAAGCCGTCTGCTCTTGCGATGAAGATTGAGGGTTAACATTAACCAGGACACCAGGAAATATGCCATAGGATCTTTTACATCAGAGAGTAGAGAGGGGGTTGTCTAAAATACAGCAACACTGCCATTGGAACAGCCATCTGGACTGGGCTCAAGTCTCTAGACTGGAACTTGTACCTACAACCTCCTGACTCAAGGAGTGAGTACCTCCCACTGACACACATGACTCTTTACTCTTTAGCCTTTCTCCAGACAATGTTCTATCTCCTCTTTGCAAGGTTGTTTATCTACCCAGTCCTCCCCTTTATTTCCCCCTCACTCCCCTATTTTTATTTCCTCTTCAAACCACAGACAAGGATCCAGAGAAAGGAACCTCTGTGGAGCTGGGTATCTCCAGTCATTTGATGGAATGCAGCGTTAGCTAGAGAGCGTGGACCTTTGGGAAATCCTTGTAGGTAGACCATACGGTGTGTGGAGTAAGCCAGCCTCTAATGACAGTGACACTATTCACTACATAGACCATGCACAGTGTCATACAGTCACAGAGAAATACAACACGGAAACAGGCCCTTCGGCCCAACAAGGCTTTGCCAGCCATTAGTCACCCATTTACACTAATCCTACATCAAACCCACTTTTTTATTCCCCCACATTCTCCTCAATGACCCCCCCCCACCCCCCAGTTTCTACACTGGGGGTAAATTACAGCAGCCAATTAACCCACCAATCTGCACGTCTTTGGGATGTGGGAGGGAACCAGACCCAAGGGAAACCCACGCAGTCGCAGGGAGAACGTGCAGACTCCGCACAGACAGCACCCGAGGTCAGGATTGAACCCCCGGTCCCTGGCGCTGTGGAGCAGCAGCCCTATTAGCTGCACCACTCTCCCACTTACTGAGTGGGAACCTGAGCTTGGCATTAGGTGCCCCAAGGTTTGGGGACAAAAATTCTGGCTTCACTAGAGAAATAAGTAACCAACCTTTCCCGGGCAAACAGTGAAACCACTGGGCTTGTATTGCAGGTCAGTGAGAGCGAGTAACAATGCAGACCTTATGCAGACAACCTGTGCCTTCTAAGATTCTCTGGGTTTCCACTTGCAAATCACACTACATAACCACATGGGAAAAGTCTGTGCAAGGCAAGCCAAGAATATCAGGCCTCTTTGGAGAATATTTCCTTTTCCAAAAGGAATATTGTTAATAACCACAGCAAAAAAAAAATGTGCTTAGTCTACCTCCAATCACAGGTACACTTCAGAATCTGAACCCTTTTTTATTAAAAAAGCTACTTTCCTCCATTCTATGTGAAGGAGCAAAGCCTTTTTCTTCATGATATAGGTGTAGTTATTTTAGACAAACTTTCTATTTTACATGTTCACATTCCTCCATGTGAGAAAACATTAAAAATACTCATTAAAACAGCCACAAAGTAGCCTTGAGAGGAAATAACACTATTTGCAGTTGGGGAGTGGAGGAGAGAGGGTATGAGCCAGTAATAATATCAAAAGATGCTGCCTAAAGGATTTACCCCTTAGTGGGACAAGCCAAGTGAGATTGCTTTCCACTCTTAAAGAAACAGTCCCACCAAAGGTCCTTCGGGATATTGAACTGTCACAAGTGAAGAAAGACTATTCAGTTCATATGCCCTTCCCCAAGAGCCCCCTCATCTCACGGTTAACATCTTCCTCTCTTCCCCATGTACTTATCCAACTTCTTCTGAAACGCAGACACAACAGACTGCAGAACTCAGCAGGTCGAGCAGCATCTGTGGGGGGGGGGGGGGGGGGGGGGAAGGAATTGTCGACATCTTAGGTCGAAATCCCACATCAGAACCTATCAAGACCTACCACTGCCCAGTCCTGAGGCAGGGTTTCAACCTGAAATGTTGACAATTCCTTTCCCCCCCCCCCCGCCCCCCCACAAATACTGTTCAACCAGCTGAGTTCCTCCAGCAGATTGTTTCTCCTTCAATACATCGCTTCCAGTCACCTTGACCACCCAGTGTTCCAGATTCTCACCTACTCTCCAGGTGAAGATGTTTTCCTTGTATTCTCTGTTGCCTATTCCAGGTACTTGCTTATATTCAGAATCAGAATCAGAATCAGAATCAGAATCAGGTTTATTATCACTGACTCAGATGACATGAAATTTGTTGTTTTGCGGGAGCAGTACAGTACAAAGATATAAAATTACTGTAAATCACAAAAATAAATAAATAATATAAAAAAAGGAATAACGAGGTAGTGTTCATGGGCTCATGGACTGTTCAGAAATCTGATGGCGGAGGGGAAGAAGCTGTTCCTGAATCATTGAGTGTGGGTCTTCAGGCTCCTGTACCTTGTCCCCAATGGTAGTAACGAGAAGAGGGCATGTCCCGGATGGTGAGGGTCCTTAGTGATCAATGCCACCTTCTTGAGGCACCGCCTCTTGAAGATGTCCTCGACAGTGGGGAGGTTTGTACCCATGATGGAGCTGGCTGAGTCTACAACCCTCTGCAGCCTCTTGTGATCCTGTGTATTGGAGCCTCCATACCAGGCAGTGACGCAACCAGTCAGAATGCGCTCCACCGTACATCTGTAGAAATTTGTAAGAAGTCTAAAAGGCTTCTAGAGCAAAAAACAGACTGCTGGAAAAACTCCACAGGCCAGGCAGCATCTGGTCCAGTCCAGATGAAGGGTCGCAACCCGAAATGTTGACCGTCCATTTTCCTCCACAGATGCCTCCTGATCCATTGAGTTTTTCCAGCAGTTTGCCTTTTGCTCCAAATTCCAGAATCTGCAGTCTCTTGTATCTTCAAGGCTTCTAGTTCTGACTCGCAAGAGGAAACATCTCCCTGAAATCCACCTTCCTGGAGCATGTTGTATGCAAACGTAGTGGACAACTTATTGGCCCCATGACCCAGAGACCAGGACAAGTAACTCTTTAAAACTTTATTTATACAGCACGGTAACAGGCCCTTCTGGCCCAATGAGCCCACATCACCCAATTACACCCTTGTTATCCTACTAACCTGTACGTCTTTGGAATACAGGAGGAAACCGGAGCACCCGGAGGAAACCCACACCGTCACAGGGAGAACATGCAAACTCCTTACAGACAGTGGCGGGCATTGAACCCGTTACGCTAACCACTATGCTACCATGCTGCCCACTCTGATACAGAAGTTCACATCCTAACACAGCAGTGTGGGGATTTCAGTTCAGTTAGATGAAATTCAGTTGGTAAGTTTAGTCTCAGTAATAGCAATCATGAAACCACCAGATTCTTGCAGAAGTCCATCTCTCTCTGTCAGGGAAGGAAACCTGCTGCTCTAACCCAGTCTGACCTGTGAGAGACCCTGGTCCCCAAAGATGGTCAACACTGAATGGTCCACTGAGTTCAAGGAGAGTTAGGATTAGGCACCAAATATTTACCCTGCCAGGGATGCCCACATATGAGGAACGTAGCCCTTAAGGACTTTGACCCTGTGATACTACTACCAGAACCAATACCTTTATCCACTTCTTTTTGCCCCACATTATTTTTACCTGAACAGTGGCTGTTTCTCAAAGTCTCTATCACACTGACCAATCTTCGACTACAGCAGAAGTTCGGGTGTCCACAATTAACCATTGCACGTAAGACCTTGGAAACAGAAGCTTCCCAACATTTACCGAAGCCTCATTAGATGTCTGGGCGTTGGCTGGGAGCTGAAACAAGATTAACAACGGTGGCTTCCAAAGTTGAAGAGTCTGGAGTCTAGATTCATACATGAGAGCAAGAGACGGTATCTTCAGGTCAGGAGGGGAGAGTCATAGACTTCGAAAATACAGAAATAGTCCCTTAGGCCCAACACATCCACGCTGACCAAGTTGTCTACCAGAGTAGGTTCCATTTGCCCTCACGGAATCCTGTCTCTCAGTAATATTTCCTCTTATTCTTTTAAACTCTGGTGAATGTATGCCCTTCTCAGCTGATCTCTCTTCAACCTACAAGTCAGTCTCGTTCAACAACTTCGACAAAGCATCTCCTTAGGTATCTCTTCAGGTCTCACCAAATAACTACAGCAAGTCCTCATTCCTCCAGAATTCTGGGACTTGCTCAGGCTTGGCAATGTAATCATTCTCCCCTTCTTACATAGAACATAGAACATAGAACACTACAAGCACAGTACAGGCCCTTCGGCCCACGATGTTGTGCCGACATTTTATCCTGCTCTAAGATCGATCTAACCCTTCCCTCCCACATTGCCCTCCATTTCTCTGTCATTCATGTGGCTGTCTAAGAGTCTCTTAAATGTCCTTGTCCGATATTATCAATAATCTCTGGAGCTAGCCATTTTTCCCATGAAGCTCTTATTTCTCAAAGGAATAATTTCTCGAGAATAATGACTTTTTATTGAACTCTTGTCCAAAGGAATTAGAGTCAAGTTTGGCAAACAGAATGAAGGCAGAGATCCTACTGATCTCACTGAATGGCAAACAGTGTTGAGGGGTCCTCAACTCCTCCCCGACCCCCTATTTCTATACTTCCTTATGCATCATATGAAGGATCTGCGCAAACCTTTGAGGGAGCTTGATTTGAACTGAGGTATTGTACCTGCGTCTCAGAGCAGACGCTGAAGATGTCATCACCCTGTCTCAGGAACATTCCTTCTCTGGTGGACTCTCTCCAAAAACCGGTCATTCTCTCTCACTGCCATGTCTGGGCTCTTGCTGTACATCACATTAGTCAAACATCTGCTCCTGAAGGCATCATCAGAGCAGGAAAAGGGACCCATTGTGCCCTTGGGGAGCAAGTCAACATCACTCAGTGCCAGATCCCTCGAGGCTGGAGATGAATCAGTGATTGCAGGCAGGCACGGTAGTATAGCAGTTAGTGTAACGCTATTACAGTGCCATCGACCTGGGTTCAATTCCGGCTGCTGTCTGTGAGGAATTTGTATGTTCTCTGCATGTCTGAGTGAGTTTCCTCTGGGTGCTCCGGTTTCCTCCTACATTCCAAAAGACGTATGGGTTAGGAAGTTGTGGGCATGCTACGTTGGCGCCAGAAGCGTGGCGACATTTGCGGGCTGCCCCCAGAACACTCTACGCAAAAGATGCATTTCACTGTGTGTTTCGATGTACATGTGACTAATAAAGAAACCTTATCTTATCTTATAATCCCAGCTCCCGTCGAATGGTCAGGGTTAAAATTGCTCCAACTTACTCTGTGGTTAAAATTACTCCCTATGTGTTCCCGTCAAGGTCAGCTCAATAAAAGCAACTGCTTAACAGGGACATTTTGGTTCTGCAAAAAGATGTTTTGTTTAAGAGGTTTTTATTGTACAAATATTAGATTTCCCATTTCTCTAAGGGTGCACTGTAAGGCTAGATCAGTTCCACATGTCTGTGATTTTTCTCAAGGCCATCCATGAGATTCGCAATCACCTCCTCATCCTTCTAATAATGCCTCAGCATGGACCGTGTAATGGGAAATCTGTGCAAGCCCTGGAGTCAACTTCCAGTGTGTGAGGGGCTACTGGGTGAAAGACCCTGGCAACAACTGTCACCATTTATGACCTCTTAAAGCCGTAACGTGGTGCACGGGCGCTCAGCAGCGATGAGACTTTGTGAAGGAGCGATGCCCTCTGCACTCCTGTCAACGGGGCTGTCTGAATACTAGGTGCAGAATATAGAGGGTGCAATCCTGGAGAGGAGCAGAAAGGAAACGAGGAGCAGCGAGGGCTGGGCTCAGAATAGCCTCGATCCCAGTCCATCTGGCAGCCACTGGTAGCTCTCCATCCCATTCTGCACCAAATGGAAGGCACGAAAGTAAATACAACACAGAAATAGGCCCTTCGGCTCACCATGTCCATGCCAACCATCAAGCACCCAGTACAATAACAACATTTAAAAGACATTTGGACAAGTACATAGATAAGAAAGGTTTAGAGGGATATGGGCCAAACACAGGCAAATGGGACTAGCTCAGTTAGGGAAGTGGTTGGCAGGGATGAGATGGGCTGAAGGGCCTGTTTCCATGCTGTACGGCCCTGTGACTCTTTGACTTGAGAAGGTGGAATGCTAGCACCTTCTCCAAGGCAATAACTGCTGGTCTTCCTCCCCTTGCCCACATTAGAGTTATTGGTCACCTGACCTACAGAGATCAAATACTGTTCAACTGAACTCCTGTGAAATACCACAGTTATTAATGCCTCCTTTTTTGATTGTATTTCTGTGAAGTCCATGGGGATAATTATGGTTCTATACAAATTCAGATAGCCATGATCATATTGAATTCAGTTCTGATGAAGGGTCTTCGACCTGAACTGTTAACTCTGCTCCCCTCTCTCACCTATCAAGTGTTTCGATTTCATTTTGAGTATTGCGATCTTGAGCTACTGGAGAAATGGACAATAAACACCTGCCCCCACACCACCTCCATCACCTCCATCCAGGGACCCAAACAGTCCTTTCAGATGAGACAGAGATTCACCTGCACCTCCCTTAATATCACCTACTGCATTCTGTGCTCCAAGTGTGGCCTCCTCCACATTGGCGAGACCAAACGCAGACTAGGTGACCGTTTCGCAGAACACCTGCGCTCTGTCCGTAACGGCGATCTGCATCTCCCCGTTGCCAGTCGCTACAACTCCCCCTCCCACAATATCACTGATATGTTAGTCCTCAGCCTCCTCCACTGCCAGGAGAATTCCAAGCGCAAACTGGAGGAACAGCACCTCATTTTCCGTCTTGGAACCTCGCAGCCTGATGGTATGAACATTGAATTCTCCCACTTTAGGTAACCCCCACCCCCCCCTCCCCACACCCCCCCCACCATCATGCTGCTTCTTTTCTTCCCTTTCCTAGCCTCTTTTCCTACCCCCTTTTTTTCTTCCTTACCTTTGGAAGAAAGGTAAGGGGATCCACCAGATCCCCCAGTGGATCTGTGCTCCCCTCCTCCCCCGCACCTGCCTATCACTATCTCTTACCTGCATCTACCTATCACCACTTTGTGTCCACCCCCCCTCCCCTCTTGTGTCCACCTATCACTGCTCTGCTTTTCCCTCCTGTATATCGGGCTTCCCCTTTTCCTATTTTCAGTCCTGAAGAAGGGTCCTGACCCGAAACGTTGACCGGCTGCTTTTCTCCACGGATGCTGCCTGGCCTGCTGAGTTCCTCCAGCATCATCGTGCTTTTCATTGAAATGGACAATGGTGTTCCACAGGGGATGACTGCACGCTGGAACAGTGAGCACTGTGGTTTTACATTAAGTTCTATCATCCACTGCTGAAGTGATTGGTTGAGGCCTATGAAGGCTAAATCTAGGGTAAGATTGCAAGGGTTAAGAGCATCACCAGTTGGCCTCAAACTACTTGGCTGCATGAAGCGACATCTTCCAGAATGTTTTTCCTGACCGTCCTGTACAGACAGAAATGATAGTTCTTGACTGTTTATGTTTGTTGGAAGAGTAGAAATTTATATAGAGTTCAATCTTTTCCAAAGGAAAATTCAGAACTATTTACTCCGCCAGACTTGAAATATTCACGCCTGTAGGGCAAGCAGAGGTGAGGAATGAATTCTCTGTTGACTGCAATACCTGAATATCCAGCTTGGGTTGGATATTCCAGGGTCCCACTAAATTTTTGTTCAAGGCTGGGTTTGGGCAGCAGTGACAGATGCTCCAAAAATGCAAATTCCGTGTATTTTTTTGCTGCTGATAAAAATATCGAAGTTGAAATCAAAACAGGAATTATTATGTTTGGGGGAAATGAAGATGATTTTGCTTTTTCTCCCTCGTCTTCTCTTTACTCTCCACCCAACGTCCCATTTATACACGGAGGGCAGGTACTGGGAGGATGTTCCCAAGTGCTGGTGAGACCGGAACCAGAGGCACACTCTCAGGATATGGGGTATTTGTTCAGAACCGAGATATGGAGAAATGTCTTCACCCAGAGGGTGGGGTTGTCTAACACAGTGGAGACAAGGTCATTATACTCAAGAAGGAGGTAGATATATTTCTCAGTGTTAAAGGGATCAAAGGCTCTGGGGAATGGGCAGGACCAGGGGACTGAAGTGGGAAAGCTCACATGAAATGCTGGAGGAACTCAGCAGGTCAGGCAGCATCTATGCAGGGAAATGAGCAGTCGACGTTTCAAGCCGAGACCCTTCATCAGGGCCAAAAGAAGCTGCAGAGGTTTCTCAGAGAGTCAAGGTTTCTGGGCCTGAAACATCGACTGTCCATTCCCCTCCATAGATGCTGCCTGACCTGCTGAGTTCCTCCAGCATTTCATTTACGTTGTTCCAGATTCCTGCATCTTCAGGCTCTCTTGTGTCACTGAAGTGGATGATCAGCCTTGATCATGTTGAATGGTTGAGAAGGGCCAAGTGGCCTAATCCTTCTCCAATTTTATTGACTGGTTCAACAATCCACTGACCTCAGCTGGGGGCAATTTAACCCTTGCTATTGGTGTTGGTTTATTATTGTCACATGTACCGAGATACAGTGAAAAGCTTTTGTTTTGTGTGCCATCCATGTAGATCATGTCACACATAAGTATACTGAGGAAATAAAAACAGAATATAGTCTGGCAGCTACAGAGAAAGTGCAGTGCAGCTGGACAAATAAAATGCAAGGGCCATGACGAGGTAGATTGGGAGATTAAGAGTTCATCTTTAATGTACAAGAGGTCTGTTCAAGAGTCTGATAACAGCGGGATAGAAGCTGTTCTTGATCCCGGTGGTACGTACTTTCAAGCTTTGGTATCATCTGCCAGCAGGAGAAGGGAGACGAGAGAATGACCAGGGTGGGAGGGGTCCTAGATTATGTCGGCTGCTTTCCCGAGGCAGCGGGAAGTGTAGATGGAGTTAAAGGAGGGGAGGCTGGTTTGCGTGATGGACTAGGGTGTGTTCACAACTCTCTGCAATTTCTTGTGGTCTTGGGCAGACCACTTGCTGTACCGAGCTGTGATGCATCAGGATAGGATGCATCTGTAAAAATTGGTAAGAACCACTGGAGACATGCTGAATTTCCTTTGCTTTCTGAGGAAGTAGAGGCCTTGGTGTGCTTTCTTGGCCATAGCATCAACGTGGCTGGACCAGGGCAAATTGTTGGTGATATTTACACTTAGGAACTAGAAGCCCTCAATCATCTCCACCTCAGCACCATTGATACAGAGAAGGGCGATACAGAGAGGGGTCTATCACCTTTCCCAGCACTCTGGTAGTGTAGTGGTTATATTACCGATGTAGTAATTCAGATTGGTACTAAATATCCAGTGTAGTGGATACAACATGACCACGGTAGTTCATTAAATATTATTACGGTCATTTTGAAATTACTGGATTCAGTTTGCTTGTTCCCTTTGGGGGACGCGTACCTGCAATTCTTCCTCTGACATTAACTTTGCCCTTTAGAGTGGCCATGTAAGCCACTCAGTTGGAGGTGCTGCATTTATATAGGGCCCTGTTGAGACTGCATCTGGATATTGTGTACAGGTCCGGTTTCCTCACAGCTGAAGGAGCGTAAGTTCAGCAGATTGACTTCTGGGATGGGGGTGTGGTGGAATCACCCATTAAGGAGAGAATAAATGGATAGAACTGTCCTTTTGAGTTCAAGAAAACATGATCTCACTGAAAGGTACAAATTTCCTGTGGGGCTTGACGGGCCAGGTGATGCTTCCGCTGGATGGAGTGTCTAGAACCAGACATCACAGTCTCACGGTAAGAAGGATGCTGTTCAGAACTAAGTCAAGAAGAAATTTCTTCACCCAGAGCGTGGCCCAGTCACTGAGCAATTTCAAGACAACGATCTTCAGATGCTTTGGGTGTCAAGGGATTGAGGAATGTGGTACTGATGTGGTAGATCAGCCAGGATCTTACAACAGCACGAGGGGCTGAAGAGCCTACTCCTGCTTCTATTTCTGACGGGTTTTTTTCGATGATTAGTGCTATGTCCTCTTCCTGGGTGTGAATAAAGTAGAAAAGACCAAGAACTGAAGATCTTCTAAGCATCATATTCCCAGCTCCCTTCTCCCAGTAAGACTTGCCCACATGCACACTAACCTATCTGTGGAGGCCAAGTCATTGGGTATATTTAAAGTGGAGGTTGATAGGTTCTTGATTAGTAAGGGCGTCAAAGGGGAAGTGGAGGAGGCAGGAGAATGGGGTTGAGAGGGAAAAATAAATCAGCCATGATCAATGGCGGAGCAGACTCGATGGGCCAAATGGCCTAATTCTGCTCTTATGTCTTATGGTCTTATGGTCTATCTACACCCATCTCTTTCTCTGCTTGCCTCAGTACCAATTGCTCATGATGTCCCATCTCTGCTGGCTTCATCCTCTCCACCCTCACCCCTCCTTTTTTAGTCGTTGTATATTAATATAAATATTGTACATTAGTATAAATAAGGATGTTATTAAGCTGGAAAGATTGCAAAGAAGATTTACAAGAACGTTGCCAGGACCCGAGAGCCTGAGTTACAGGGAGAGGTTGGACAGGCTAGGACTTTATTCCTTGGAGTGTAGGAGACTGAGGGGTGATCTTATAGAGGGGTATAAAATCATGAGGGGCAGAGATAGGGTGAACGCACTCAGTCTTTTTCCCAGGAATTGGAATTGGAATTGGTATTGGTTTATTATTGTCACTTGTACCGAGGTACAGTGAAAAACTTGTCTTGCCGTTCATACAGATCATTTCATCGCATCAGTGCATTGAGGTAGTACAAGGGAAAACAATAACAGAATGCAGAATAAAGTGTTACAGTTACAGAGAAAGGGCAGTGCAGGCAAGGTGCAAGGCCATAACGAGGTAGATTGTAAGGTCAGGAGTCCAAGGGTAGGGGGGTCTAAATCTAAAGGGCATAGGTTTAAGGTGAGAGGGGAAAGATTTAAAAGGGATCTGAGGGGCAACTTCTTCACGCAGACAGTGGTAGTTTTATGAAATGAGCTGCCAGAGGAAGTGGTCAAGGCAGGTACATTAACAACATTTAAAAGATATTTGGACAGGTACATGGATCGGAGGGATATGGGCCAAATGCGGGCAAATGGGACTAGCTTAAATGGGTATCTTGGTTGGCATGGACCAGATGGGCCAAAGGGCCTGTTTCCATGCTGTATGACTCCAATTAGAGTCTAAGTATAACTGCTTAGGTTTAACTGGCTGAAAGGAAAAAGCACAACATTTACACATTTTTCATACCGACCAAGACTGAGGAGGAACATTTTCCTCCAGCCTCCCAAATATTCCCAGGGCTCACCAAGTGAAGGCCAATGTTCCAGCAAAACAAAGGACTGCAGATGCTGGAATCTAGATGAAAGACACGATGATGCTGGAGGAACTCAGCAGGCCAGGCAGCATCCGTGGAGAAAAGCAGGCGGTCAACGTTTCAGATCAGGACCCTTCTTCCGGATTGAAGATAGGAAAAGGGGAATGTTCTGCCCATTTACAAATAATTAACCAGGCAATGCACCAGTCACCTGGGGTCTTCTGCACTTGTCAATCGAGAAGAGTGGAAGAGAAGTGGGTTGAGGGTTAATTGGCCACTGTAGGTGAGTGGTAGAATCTGGGGGGAGTTGGTGGGAATGTGGGGTGGAATTAATGTAGGATTGGTGTAAGTGGGTGGTTGATGACAATGTGCAGACTTGGTGAAGGTCAAAGTCGAGTTTATTGTCATCTGCACAAGTACATGTGTGCACAGGTTCAATGAGAAACTTGCTTGCATCAACATCACAGGCACAGAGCATCAGATAAGCAGCATTCACTAAAAAAACATAAATTAAACATAATGTTTACAAGAAAGAATACAATTAGAACAAAAACAAATCCATTTTAGCACCAAGTGATCAAAGTGGGCACAGTGTTGCTAAGTGGGCCGGTTTCTGTGCTGTATCTCTCTGTGACTCCCTGAGATCCAGAGTTCACTCCGAGCTGCCGGGGGCCTCAGGACTGTTTGTGAATTGTTGGAGAATCCAGGGTGTTCCCAGGTATGGAATTCTCCTGGGAGAGGGCTGCTCAGTCTGCCTGAAGTCAGTGGGGTTCTAGATCCCCCAACGCCCAACAGAAACGTTTCATCCTGCAAGAAGGAGGACTTGTCAGATCTTCATGGGCCACTTCCTTCAAGGTCAACAGCGAACATTGACCTGAGCCAAATCATATTTCTCCGTGAAGAAGTGAAGTTTTAGATGTTTTATTTTTAACAATAAAACTTACACGTGTGATTTGCCAATGCTTCATTAACCAAAGAAAGGCAGGAGGTTGGAGCTGCCGTCAGCATGGTTTTCTTGCTGCAAGCCCTCAGAGGCAGGGAGCTCTGAAACCCTTCAGAACAGGCTGTGGCCAGAGGCCAAGTGTCAGCTGAGAAGGAGCAATTGGTCTGAGCAGTGGGGATGTAATCAGAGCACTAGCTGCTCCCAGACCAAAGCTCTGGTTGTCAGAAATACCGGGGAGGGTGTTGTCAGAAGTGAAGGCACAAGGTTCTTTCTGGATGCAAACTAAACCCCAGATAGTGCAAAATTTTCATTATCCCTGCTCTCCATCCCATCTTGTGACTTTCGTGACAGGTGACAGCTAATTTTCATGGCATTTATACCCTGGGTATGTATGCCCGTAACAATGAACTTGAATTTGAATGTTCAGCAGCAACGGTTCAATTGTGTCTGAGGGCTTATAGCCTGCAACCTGACTGCAATTCCGGGCTCAGCTGGAGACTCAGCGATGCACCTTACCGAGGCTTCTTCAACAGTTTTTCTCAAACCCACAACCCTTACAACCTGAAAAGCTCAGGGCAGCAAGTACATGGGAGCACTATCATCCTCCAGCCCCCACAACAAATCTCTATCCTGGCTTGGAAGTACACCACCATTCCTTTACTGAGCCAATATATGTGCGGTGGAGAGCATCCTGACTGGTTGCATCACCACTTGGTGTGGAGGCTCCAATGCACAGGATCGCAAGAGGCTGCGGAGGGTTGTAGACTCAGCCAGCTCCATCACGGGCACAACCCTCCCCACCATTGAGGACACCTTCAAGAGGCGCGCCTCAAGAAGGCGGCATCCATCACTAAGGACCTCTCACTATCTGGGACATGCCCTCTTCTTGTTACTACCATCAGGGAGAAGATACAGGAGCCTGAAGACCCACACTCAACGATTCAGGAACAGCTTCTTCCCCTCCGCCATCAGATTTCTGAACGGTCCATGAACCCATGAACACTACCTTGTTATTCTTTTTTTTTTGCACTATTTATTTACTTTGTAATTTATGGTAATTTTATGTCTTTGCACTGTACAGCTGCCGCAAAACAACAAATTTCATGCCATATGTCAGTGATAATAAACCTGATTCTGATGCTGGTTCTGGCACTCTTGGTGCCAGGATCGAAGGAATTACTGGCTTGTAGATTGGACGTTGAAGTATTGCCCCATCTGACTCCCAGCTGGGGCTGCAACAGATCCCAATGCACTGTTTCATATCCTCCATTGCTGTTTGTGGGAGCTTGCTGTGCACAGATTGCCTGCTGTAAATCCCATATCACAAGAGTGTAAAATTACATCAGCGACACAAGAGAAGGCAGACTCCGGAATCTGGAGCAAAATATAAACTGCTGGAGGAACTCAGCAGTTCAAGCAGCATCTGTGGAGGCAGAGGGATGGTCAACATTTTGGGTCAAGACCCTTTGCTTCCACAGATGCTGTTTGATCTGCTGATTTTGATCCGGCCAAGAATCCATGTTGAGGTTAAAAAGCACTGTATCTTTCTTCCCTTGATTTTATTCCACCCTTTCTGGAAATTCCAAATGATAACCAGCCTTTGAGTAAAATAAGTAAATGGTTCACCGTGTATTCTCCTGAACTCGTCTCCAGAGGTGAGTCAGAAGAGATTCTGCAGATGCTGGAGGTGAGACCCATGGTCACTCACACACTCACTTGTTCAGACACGGAGCATCAGGTAAACACTATTGTGTAGAGCAACGTTGGGTTTTGGACTGAACTACAAGCAACAATGTTACAAGAAATACCCATGTTAAACACTCCCTTAAGGTAGAAACAACCCACCCACCTTAACATAGCACTTTTCCAGAGGAGCTATTAAACATACATTACACTTATGTTACTTCTGGTTCTTTTGCCAATCAATTTAAACCTGAACCCTCCAGTTAGGAACCCTTCACATCTTTGCACGTTCTACCTAACTCCTTTGGGAGTTGAAACACGTCCATCAAACCTCCTCTTCTCCAAGATACGGATAACCTCGGCTCTTTCACTCACTCCGCAGATGACTGTCATCTCTCCTCTCTGAAAACATTCCAGTAACCCTCTCCTGCAAAGTCCTGGCTCAGTCCTAATGCTGGAGGACCTCAGGGGGTCAGGCAGCGTCTGTGGAGGCAGAGGGATGGTCGACGTTTCAGGTCAAGACTGAGAGCGTAGAGGGGTGATAGCCAGTGTAAAGAGGTGAGGGGGAGGATTCAGGCGGGCAATAGATGCAACTGGGTGAGGAGGGGGAGGATGGACAGATGGAGCCAGGTTGGGGGACGGGAGGGGGGAGGTAGAGACAGAGGTTGGAAGGTGATGGGTGGAGAGAACAGAGTGCAGTGGATTCTGGAATCTGCTAGGTAGGGAAGGTGATACGTGGGACCGGACGAGGGAGGGATGGTGGGGGGTGGAATAGGAGCCAGTGGGTAGAATGTGTGGGGAATGGACAGATAGATCCAGGCAGGGGAGGGGAGAGTGGGTACTGGGGAGCTGGGGGTTCCCTCATTCTTCATCCAGAGGGTGGTGAATCTGTGGAATCTGTTGCCACAGAGGGCTGTGGAGGCCAAGTCACTGGGTGTATTTAAGGCAGGGGGTTAGGGGTTACAGGGAGAAGGCAGGAGAATGGGGTTAAAAAGAAACAGCCACGATTGAATGGTGGAGTAGGCACAATGGGCAAAATGGCCTAATTCTGCTCCTATGTCTCATGGCCCTATGGATTGCCAGCTGAGTGTCAAGGAACAAAGGGGCGTGCTGATGACATGAGCTGAAGGCTGGAAGAGGGTCACAAGCACAGCAGGGACCTTTGGGGTGAATGGCCTGTTTCTTTGCTGTAAATACTCTGTCATTGCTCAATTCTTGACATTGGCACTGGGTATGAACTCTGTGTGTGTGTGTGTGTGTGTGGTGTGTGTGTGTGCACGTTTGTTGTGTGTGTGTGTGTGTGAGAGAGAGAGTGTGTGAGTGTGTGTGTGAGTGTATAAGAGTGTGTGTATGTGTGTGTAAGCATGTGTGTGTTTGAGTATGTGTGTGTGAGTCTGTGTGTGTGTGCATGCATGTGTGAGAGAGTGTATGAGAGTGTGTGTATGTGTGTGAGTGTGTAAGGGATGTTTCAGAGGAGCAGCATAGCCAATGTACACTGCCGTGATCTCCCAACATCTTGAAAAACAAAGTGATTATTTTTCTTCTCGCTTATTCCAACCAAATTCCAACTTGGCCTTGAATTGGTGAGATCTGGCCAATGTCCTGCTCAACTAGACCCAGCTCTGGACTCAAACCAGTTCACACATCAGCAGACTCCTGCAGAAGCTGGAAACCCAAAATAAAAGCAAAAAATGCTGGAAATTCTTAGTAGGTCAAGCGGTATCTGAAGAGAGAGAAACTGTTAACGTTTCACGTCAATGTTCCCAACCATTCATCACACAAGCAGCTTCTTCCACAGTTGATTCCTCCAATCATCAGTTGATCTACACAACCAAAGCGAGGTGTGACAGGCGATCTCTCTCGCTCAGTTATTGGTCCAATTGGCTTCTGTCACCAAGTAATGATGTCACACTCTGGCAGAAGGAAGTCAAAGCTATTCCCACAAAAGATTGATTCAGAATTAGATTTCCGAGGGAAAATGCTCCTTGGAGTGATAGCACCATGTTATCCAAAAGACATGCCACCTACAAAAAGAATAGATAGATAGATAGATAGATAGATAGATAGATAGATAGATAGATAGATAGATAGATAGATAGATAGATAGATAGATAGATAGATAGATAGATAGATAGATAGATGGACAGACAGATAAGATATCTTTATTGGTCACATGTACATTGAAACACACAGTGAAATGCATCTTTTGCGTAGGGTGTTCTGGGGACAGCCCGCAAGTGTCGCCACGCTTCCGGCGCCAACATAGCACGCCCACAACTTCCTAACCTGTACGTCTTTGGAATGTGGAAGGAAACCGGAGCACCCGGAGGAAACCCACGCAAACACAGGAAGAACGTACAAACTCCTTACAGACAGCGGCTGGAATTGAACCCATGTTGCTGGCGCTGTAATAGCGTTACGCAAACCGCTACACTACCATGCCTGCTCTAAGATAGACAGAGAGATAGATAGATAGATAGATAGATAGATAGATAGATAGATAGATAGATAGATAGATAGATAGATAGATAGATAGATAGATAGATAGATTAGTTATTTTCATATACACCAGTGGGCACTGGAAAGAGTAAACAGTATACATGGTAATAATAAATAAATCAATAAGTACAGTGACAAGTGCAGGACAACAAAATGGTGCAAAGTTCGTGCAAACTGAAGTAGTTTATGGACATACAGCACGGAAACAGGCCCTTCGGCCCAACTGGTGCATGCCAACTCAGATGTTCCATCCAAGCTAGTCCCATTTGCCAGCATCTGGCCCGTACCCTTCTAAACCTTTCCTGTCCAACTGTCTTTTAAAAGTTGTTATTGTACCTGCCTCAACCACTTCCTCTGGCAGCTCATTCCACACACATACCACCCTTTGTGTAAATAGGTTGCCCCTCAAATTCCTATTAAATCTTTCCCTTAAACCTGTGCCCTCCAGTTCTTGATTCCCCAACCCTGGGAAAAAGGGTGTAACCATTCACCCTATCTATGCCCCTCATGGTTTTATACACCTTTGTAAGATCACCTCTCAGTCTCCTAGGCTCTAAGGACATAGCCTGTCCAACCTCTCCCTATAACTCAATCCCTCAAGTCCTGGTAACATCCTAGTAAAAAGTAGTGCAAAAAGAAATGCTGGTGACAATAATGGAAGAAGTTCAAGAATATGGCAGCACCATTGGGAAAGAGGTGTTTGGTTCAGAAGCCTTTATTCACCCAGGCTGCTCCGACAGCACCTTCCAAACCTGCAACCTCCACCACCAAGAAGAACTTCATGCACAGAGGAACACCACCGGTTGCAGGTTCCATCCTGATTTGGATATATATGACTTGTCCTTCATTGTTGCTGGGTCCAAATCCCCAAACTCTCTCCCCAACAACAGTGTGGGAACACCTTCTCCAGAAGGACTGCAGCAGTTCAAGAAGGCAGCTCACCCCCACCTTCCCAGGGGGCAGTTATGGACAGACGTTGGTGATGTTCAGGTCCCGAAAGATGAATAAATTAAAATTGTCAACTTATCTCAAAGGTCACGGATCTTCTGAAGAGTAACATCAAAGTCAAAGTCAAAGTCAAAGTCGAGTCTATTGTTATCTGCACAAGTCCATGTATGCATTGGAAAAACTTACTTGCAGCAGCATCACATGCACAGAGCATTAAATAAGCAGCATTCACAAGAAAAACATTAATTAAACAATATATAATTTTTACAAGAAAGAACACAATTAGAACAAAAAAAAACAAAGTCCGTTTTAGTGCAAAGTGGTCACAGTGTTGCTTTACTGAGGCAGTGATTAGGGTTGTGCCGGTTGGTTCAAGAACTGAATGGTTGAAGGGAAGTAGCTGATCTCGAACCTGGTGGTGTGGACTTCAGGCTTATGTGGTTCATCTAGACTGCCGGGGTTGCAACACTCAAGCTACTGTAATTGTGGTACCTTCCTGCTCAGGTCATTGAACAGATCCACAGGCTTGAGCTGTACATGAGTTCCTGGACAATTTCAATCACTTGAAGAGATTGCATCCATGGTTATTTTCTGGGATGTGGGTATCACTGGCCAGGCTGGGATTTATTGCCCATCCTCTTTGCCTTGATTTGATGACGGCAATCTGTGTGTTAAAGAAACTTCCAAAGAGTTAAGCAGGGAATTCCGGGATCTAATCCAATGACTCTGAAGGATCGGCAATATATTCCAAGTCAGGATGGTGTTCAATGTGAAGGGGAATCTGCAGGTGGTGGTGTTCCCCACAGCCCTGATCCTTCTTGCTGGTAGAGGTTGTGGGACTGTGAGGTGCTGTCAGAGTAGCCTGGGTGAGTGAACGCAGTGCATTGTGCAGGTGGAACACACTGCAGTCACTGTGTGATAGTGGAGGAGGGTGAGAA
The DNA here is from genome assembly GCF_009764475.1 of Pristis pectinata. Classification (NCBI taxonomy): domain Eukaryota; kingdom Metazoa; phylum Chordata; class Chondrichthyes; order Rhinopristiformes; family Pristidae; genus Pristis; species Pristis pectinata. The sequence goes on from NC_067420.1 coordinate 41,582,875, forward strand.
CGTTAGGTTGGTAGATTGGTCTGCAGAAAGAAGTGGACTCATTACATCACTGGCACATCCCTCTCCAACATCAAAAGTATCTACATGAAGGCAACCTCCATCATCACAAATCCCCACCATCTGGGCCATGTCATCTTCTCACAGCTACCATCAGGCAAGAGGTACAGAAGCCTGAAGTCCCCACACCAGCAGTTTCGGGAACAGTCACTTCCCTTCAACCATTTGGCTCTTGAACCAACCTGCACAACCCTAATCATTGCCTCAGTATAGAAACACTATGACCACCTTGACCACTTTGCATTGCAATACACTTCATTTTTTTGTTCTAACTGTGTTCTTTTTTGTATAATTTATGTTTAAGTCATGTTTCTCTTGTGAATGCTGCTTATCTGATGCCATGTGCCTGTGATGCTGCTGCAAGTAAGTTTTTCATTGCACCTGTGCACACATGGACTTGTGCATGTGTCAATAAACTTGACTTTGACTTTGAATGATCAAACAGCTGCCTTGTCCTGGACGAAGTTGAGCTTGTTATGGGTTGGCACCACACTGATTCGGCCAATATTGCAGTGTGCTCCTGACTGGTGCTTTATAGTTGGCAGAAAGATCTTGGGGTGTCAAGACATGAGTCACTCACCACAGGATATCCAACCTCTGATCTGCTCTCATAACCACAGTATTTATTTGACTGGTCCAACTGAACAATGGTGGCCCCCCCCAGGATGTTGGTGTTGATGGACTTTGTATTGGTAATGACAAGGGCACTCTCTTAGGCAGTGCTCATGTTACTGTCACTAAACAGCTCCTGTCTGTCCAGCTACTGTTGTATTTAAGATAGATAGATATCTTTTATTAGTCACATGTACATCAAAACACGCAGTGAAATGCATCTTTTGTGTAGAGTGTTCTGGGGGCAGCCCGCAAGTGTCGCCACGCGGCACCAACATAGCAAGCCCACAACTTCCTAACCTGTACATCTTTGGAACGTGGGAGGAAACCGGAGCACCCGGAGGAAACCCATGCAGACACGGGGAGAACGTACAAACTCCTTACAGACAGCGGCCAGAATTGAAACCGGGTCTATGATAACCTGCAATTATTGTATGGTCTGGTTCACTGACGTCCTTCAGGGAATCTGTAAGATTCATGTGATTCTTTTCTTATCCTTATCACAATATAGAAGGGACTATTTGGTCAATCAACTCCATGCCAGTTCCCAGGAGAACAATCCCATAAGTCCCATTCCTACTTCTTCATTTTTCTGTATTCTTATGACGATAAGATGGACTCTTGACCTCACAACTTACCTCGTCATGGCCCTTGCATCTTATTGTCTGCCTGCACTGCAGTTTCTCTCTAACTATATTCTTCATTCTGTTATTGCTTTTCCCTTGTACTCCCTCAGTGCATTGATGTGATGCAATGATCTGTATGGATGGTATGCAGAACAAAGTTTTTCACTCTACCTCCGTACATGTGACAATAATAAACCAATTTACCAATTTATTTTCTATGACACATATCCATCAAATCCCCTTTGATTCTTTTTGTCACTAACCTACACTATGGGGTCTGATTAACACTGGCAAATCAACCTACCAGCATGTCTTTGGGATGTGGGAGGAAACTGGAGCACCCGGAGGAAATCCAAGGGGATATCGGGAAAGCATGCAAGCTCCACAGAGACAGCACCGGAGGTCAGGATTGGGGCCTGGGGTGCTGGGGTTGTCAGGCAGCAGCACTCCCTGGTGTGCCCCTGTTCTACCATTCACTTGCCTCTGAAATGGCCCAGCTAACCACACAATCCAAGGAGTGATTAGAGACAGGTTTTAAATGCTGGGCTTGCCATGTGCTTACATCACCACCCACTGTTCCAACCTTTCTATATTGTACCATGCTGCTTTAAGATTGCCAACTTCCCTGAATAACTTGAGCTTCTTGCTGCTTTCAGACAGTGCATCGTTTCTTGATGCTGGGTTAGAACTCACTGAAATGAAGGAATTCTGTCCAAAGCTGTAAATTCCGAATCAGGGAATAGCAGGAGTGGAGACACTCAATCACCATCCTCTGCGGACCCCACATCCTGGGAATGGCACGGTTAAAAAGGAAAGCTTGGCAGCTCGGGGTATTGTTTTGCTGTAAAGTTGATGTCAGACCAGAAAATCAGTCTGATGTTGCAGCCAAAGTGTAATTTGATAAAAAAAAACCAAAGTGTAGCAGAGCAAAACATCGCCCTTAAAATAACTGGCAGAGCCCGTGGCTCCCATTGTTGGTGTTGCATTTCTGCAGTCAATATGTGTAGAAAAATGCAAACAAACAGTTGATCTGCCGGTGGTGTCCCATGGGAACCCAAGGGATTACTCTGCACCTCCCCCACTTTTGGACTTGCTCCAGTCTCAGGCCTCCTCAGTCAGAAAAGAGAGAGAGAGAGGGAGAGAGAGACTCACATTGCTATTGTGTCTTTCACAGCCCGAGGGTCTCCCAAATCAGACTGTAGCCAGTGAAGTGTTTTTGTTTTGATGTGCATTGGCTGTTGTATTGGAGGGAACACAACAGTCTGGTGGCGCACAGCAAGCTCCCAGAAGCAGCAATGTAACAACGAGCAGAACGTTTAATTTTGTTTTAGTGATGTGCTTTGAGACAAAAATGAACATTTCCTGCTGCTCTTTGGGATCTTCCATACTTACACAAAAGAGCAGCAAGAATAATCATCCTGTTTGACCTAATTAATTGTGATTGTTGATGCTTTATTTGTGAATCAGCGCTGCCGCCTTCACACATCATTGGACATTCCTTCCTCAACCTTTAGTCATCCACTTCCATAGCCTTTGATTCATAGTTAATAGGTTTGTTCAGCTTTGACCTGATGTTCCTGAAGTCCCACACCGCCAGGTTCAGGAATAGCTACTTTCCTACAACCATGAGGTTCTTGAACCGACCTGCACAACCCTAACCCTACCTCAGCAACGGAACACTATGGACCACCTCTTGCTCTACCATGGACGTCTCTCTTTGTGTTTTTTTTGCACTGAGGTCTTGTTTTCCTTGTTTTTTTTTCTCTTCACTGTCTTGTATAATTTATGCCCTGCGTGTTGTCTGTACCTACATGCCTGTGATGCTGTTGCAAGCAAGTTTTTCATTGTCCCTGTACTTCACCGCTCTTGTGCACATGACAATAAACTCGACTTGACTACACAATCCAATCAGATCGGGTCGAGAATTTACTGATGTGAGGATGTGCCACAAAATATTTGACAGCAGAACATATCACAGTAACTGGAAATGTGAAGTCATGGACTAATCTTTCTGACTGGTAAATCAGTTAGTAATAGGCAGGAGATATAGAGCAGTCAAACCAATGGATAGATAGATAGATAGATAGATAGATAGATAGATAGATAGATAGATAGATAGATAGATAGATAGATAGATAGATAGATAGATAGATAGATAGATAGATAGATAGATAGATAGATAGATAGATAGATAGATAGATAGATAGGACAGATAATAACTAATTTGTAGAAATAGATCCCCAATGTCCCCATTGACCTTCACCAATCTTTACAGATGCACCATAAAAAGCATCCTATCCCAACACATCACAGCTTGGTACGGCAACTGTCCTGCCCGAGACTGCAGAGAGCTGTGAACACAGCCCAGTCTATCGTGCAAACCTCCTCCCTTCACTGACTCTACACCTGCCACTGCCTCGGGAAAGCAGCCAACATAATCAGGGACCTCTCCCACCCCGGTCATTTTCTCTTCTCCCCACTCCCATTGGGCAGAAGATACAAAAGCCTGAGAACACGTATCACCAGGCTCAAGAACAGCTTCAATCCTGCTTCTATAAGACTCTTTGAACGGACATCTTGCACAATAAAGATGAACTTTTGATCTCTCAATCTACCTCGTCATGGCCCTTGCACCTTATTGTCCTCCTGCACTGCACTTTCTCCGTAACTGTAACACTTTATTCTGCATTCTGTTTTCCGTTTGAACTACCTCGATGCACTTATGTATGCAATGATCTGTCTGGACGGCACTCAAGCAAGAGCTTCTCACTGTATCTCGGTACATGTGACAATAATAAATCAAAGGCCAATTATCTATTAGATCAATCAACTAATGGGTGGATGGAAGACAGGTGAGTAAATAGATAGACAGGTATAGCTCGATCAATGGATGGATGGGATATTTCTTCCCAGGCAGTCCCTTGAGGTTGCAAGTCACTTGCTTCCACTCTGGTTTTGGGGGTTGTCAGGTGGAATGGGAGGATGATAGAAGTAGATAGAAGATAGATGGAAGGTAGATAGAAGCTAGGTAAAGAGATAGTCCACCAACTTTTATTGATGCACCATAGAAAGCATCCTATCTGGATGCATCACTGCTTGGTACGGCAACTGCTCTGCCCGGGACCACAAGAAACTGCAGAGAGTTGTGGACACAAGCCAGCGCATCACGGAAACCAGCCTCCTCTCCATGGACTCTGTCTTTACCTCTCGCTGCCTTGGTGTAGCAGCCAGCATAATCAAATACCCCACCTACTCGGGTCATTCTGTCTTCTCTCCTCTTCCATCAGGTAGAAGATACAGGAGCCCGAGGGCACGTACCACCAGGATCAAGGACAGCTTCTATCCCACAGTGATAAGACTACTGAATGGTTCCCTTATACGATGAGATGGACTCTTGACCTCACAATCTACCTTGTTTGACCTTGCAATGCACTTCTCTGAGGCTGTGACACTTTACTCTGTACTCTGTTATTGTTTTTACCCTGTACTACCTCAAGATTAAGATATCTTTATTAGTCACATGTACATCGAAACACACAGTGAAATGCATCTTTTGCGTAGAGTGTTCTGGGGGCAGCCCACAAGTGTCGCCACGCTTCCAGTGCCAACATAGCATTTCCACAACTTCTTAACCCATACATCTTTGGAATGTGGGAGGAAACCAGAGCACCCGGAGGAAACCCACGCAGACACGGGGAGAACATACAAACTCCTTACAGACAGTGGCCAGATTTGAACCCGGATTGTCAATGCTGTAAAGCGTTATGCTAACCACTACACTACTGTGCTTTGTCCTGTGTAATTAATTGATCTGTACGATCAGTGTGCAAGACAAGTTTTTCACTGTACCTCGGTGCAAGTGACAATAATAAACCAATACCAATTCCATCAATAGAAGGGTGGACAGACAGATAGATGTGGACATGCTAATTTACTTGGCAGGTTTGCAGAAGTTGAAATTAAATGTGGGAAGGTGTGAGATCATCTGAGGAATATATTAGAGTATTTTCCAAACAGTGAAAAGCCAGCTACTGTGGAGGAGTCAAGAAATAGCAGGGTTCAAATGGAGAAATGATGAAAAGCCTGCAGACCACCTGGAAAGAAGCATTACTGGGAGGGCTCGTCTGCAACCACAATGGCTGGAGCTTAGGCTACTGGTGTTAGATTCTGTGTCGCACTGCACCACATCACTCAAGAGATGTGGTTTCCCCAGAGCGGATTCACCAGAGTGAAAACAGGGCCAAAAAGGGTTAAGTTCTGAAGAGGTGTTGCACAAGCTGGTCTTTCCTCCCACCAGCTGAGGAATGTAAGGGACAGGCTGGCTGGGATGATGTGATGGGGAAAAGGAAGGAGACTGCACCCCGAGCAGGGGTAGGAAGCGTGACAGGTCAAAGGGAGAAGGACCTGAAGATCAGAGCCCCGAATTTCAGAGAACTTCCATCTCTGCGCAGCCCTGGAACACTCCCCCAGAATCCTGTGAGCCAGGGCTCAAATGAAAATGTCCAGGCTGGAACTGATAGGCATATGTTAGCCAGAGTTCTAAGGAGTTAGTTTAATTACTTAGTAGTTTATTTAATTCGGCAAAACATTGTGGGCCGAATGGCCTATTCCTGCGCTGTACAGTTCTATGTTCTATAAGTTACGATTCAGAGCAGCCATGATTGGATTGAGTGGTGAGCAAGGATTGAGGGGCCAAATATCTCCTTCCTTTTCCTCTGACTATGCTGTGTAAAACTCCTCAAAATGCTGTACCAGTATCAGCACAGTCCACTCAGATGAAGTGTGGGTGGGATAGAGTTAAATTATTTCTGCTCTCCTTCAAAACTTTTCTGAAACTTGGTATGGCATCAGTGTGACACTCTCCATTCCTCACACCAGCCATTGTATGACCTCACTGAGTGCGTGTGCCAACTTAGTGGCAATTAGTCCTGAATTATAGGCAGTCTTGTACTGTGGACTCATACCTCTTGGGTGTAATACTGAGATTGCCCTTAATCTAGCTCACCAAGGACCAAAGTCAACATACATCAACAAAGAGAGATTATTTTCCTCCCATCCATCTGTGCTGGATTCGAACTCCAGTCCCCAAGGTGAAGGCACAGAGAATGAACCCACTGCCCCACCCCCACAATCATCACAAAAGCTTTATTTGTAATTGAGAAGCTTGTCTCTACGTCCCAGTTACCAAAATTTGTGCTTTAAATTGTGTGAGTGCTTTTCCTTTCCTCCCATTCCCTTTCAAGTTTCCGTGACTTTATACAATGTTCAGTGAGACAGGGGTGAACTCAGACAAGGCCCATTTTGTTTTAATTTCTGTTTCCCTCCTGTGTCTGTACTGAGTACTTCCAAGGCCAGGGGTGTACACAGTGAATAAAGACCAGTGTTAGTGCTGCGTTATAGAGAGTAAATACAGGCTAAGGTTTAAACTGGGTTAATAACGGTGTCCACAGAATATATAGGATAATGCAGCCAGGGTTTGCACTATGCCTGTGGTGTGTAAACACAGGCCAGGGTTTGTACAGGCCTTTGGTGGGTGAATATTAACCAGGCTTTATGCAGGGTTAAGAGGTGAATACAGGCCAGGGTTGGCGCAGGAGCGTATTGGATGAGTGCAGGCTAGGGTTGTACAGGATGGTAGCAGGTGAGTGCTCTGTCGAATTGTTGGGGATATGGTGAAGATTGATTGTGTGTTAATGCAGGACAGTTGTAAGCTTAACACAGCCCTGGGTCAGTGGATGATGCTCAGAGCTTGGCAATCACCCGTAGTGAGGCCACTGTCTGGAAGCAGGACCTCAGCAGGTTACAGGTTTCGTGGTCCAAGTCCACACCAGAGGGGGTGCACCGGGGCACCTCAGTCTGCACCTCCAGTGCTGTCTGTGCAGAGCTCGCACGTTCTCCCTGTCACTGTGTGGGTTTCCCCCGGCTGCTCCAGTTTTCTCACGTGTCCCAAAGGCATGCGGTTGGTAGGTTAATTGGCTGCTGTAAATTACCCCGAGTATGCAGGTGAGTGGGAGAATCCGAGCAGAGATGATGGGAATGTGGGGAGAATAGGTTGCGGGGGAAATGTAGTGAGGGAATGGGAGCCTGCGACCCTTAGTGGGCTGAATTCTATGTTGTAAGGAAATACAAGAATAATATGGTGTCAAGCGTCACCCTGTACAGTCCTCACCAACTCAGAGGAGAGTGTGTGCGTGTATGTGTAGGTGTGCGTGTGCATGTGCGCGTGTGTATGTATGCGTTTGTGTGTGTGTTTGTGTGTGTGCATGTGTGTGTGCATGCGTGTACACATTTGTTTGTGTGTGTGTTTGTGTGTGTGTGTGTGTGCGCATGTGTGTGCAGGGCATGGGTGATACGCTCAGGCTAAAGCAGACTCATTCATTAAAGGTTCTTGACTGTCAACGGCTGTTTCTTAATTACATTATGAGGGGAGGGAATGTCCAGGGGATGGGGAAATAACTTCAGCAGCCCGGAGTTAAGTGGAACCTGAATTAATTAACATCACACCGTTTATTAAACCAAGCGATCGAAGTCCCAGTTGTTTCACTATGTTTTGGCACCGACTCTGCTTAAATCAATCTCAGGTTTCCTCTTGCTGTGTTGTCGTCTCGGAGTGGATGTGGGAGTACAGATGGTGAGGACTAGTCCCAGCAAAGGCTGCAACCCCACTGCCCATGTCAATGACACTCTGGTCATGCCTTCAACATCCAGAGTTGCCCAAGGGTCCCCGAGACAGAGAGCCTCAGGAATGTTGTGGTGCAGAGGGACCTGGCTGTCACATCCAACACAGATACAGATTAAGCAAGTAGTTAGCAAGGCAGAAAAAACATTGGCCTTTATTGCAAGGGTGATGGAGCACAAAAGCAGAGATGTTTCCCTCCAAGTGTACAAGGTTTTGGTGAGACCACATTTGGGGGACTGCATACAGTGTTGGTTCCTTATTTACAGAGGGATATCCTTGCAATGGAGGCGGTTCAAAGAAGACTCATTATGATGAAGAGATGTTCTCAAGAGGAAAGGTTACATAAGTGGCAGTTTGGGAGAATGAAGGGCGACCTTATTGAAACAAGATTCTGAGGGGGATTGACAAGGTGGAATCTTCCTCTTGTGAAGGTACCCAGAACCAGGGGGCATCACGCAAACCAAACTCCCCTCCATCGACTCCATCTTCCCGCTGCCTCGGGACAGCAGCCAACATAATCAAGGACTCGTCCCACCCTGGGCATTCTCTCTTCTCCCCCCCTCCCACTGAGCAGAAGATACAAACGCTTGAGAACACGGACCATCAGGTTCAAGGACAGCTTCTACCTCGCTGTTATTAGTCTCCTGAACGGACCTCTTGAAAGACAAAGATGAACTCTTGAACTCTGGATCTCCCAATCTACCTCATCGTGGCCCTTGCACTTTATTTGTCTGCCTGCACTGCACTTTCTCTGTAACTGTAACACTATGTTCTGCATTCTGTTTTTTTTTACCACCTCTATGTACTTATATATGGAATGACCTGTCTAGATGGCACGCAAGATGAAAGCTTTTCACTGTGTCTCGGTACATGTGACAATAATAAACCAATAATTTAGAATAGGAGGTCAACGAAGTAAGTTGGAGATAAGGAGGAATTTCTCTCTTGGAGGGTTGTGACTCTATAGAAGTCTCCACACCACAGAGTTGTGGAGAATGGGTCGTTGAAAGCTGAGTTAAACTGATGTTTGGATTATAGAGGAAGCTAGGGTGATGGGAACAGGCAATCTGCTGGAGGAACTCAGCGGGTCAGGCAGCATCTGTGGGGGGAAAGGAACTGTCGACGGTTCAGGTCGACACCCTGCATCGGGACCGAGAGTGGAGAGGGGAGGTAGCCGATATAAAGAGGAGAGGGGGAGTGATGGGACAGGGGCCAGAGGTGATTGGTGGACTGGGGTGATGGGGGTGGGGGAAGCGGTGTTGAAGGATGGCGGACAGATTGAGACAGGTAGGGGAGGGGGAGGGGTGGAGTAGGGAGACAGGATGGATGGAGGCAGACAAAAGTAAGGTACAAGGGCCATGACGAGATAGATTGAGGGATCAAGAGTTCATCTCTATTGTACGAGGTCCATCTAAGAGTCTTATAACAGCGGGATAGAAGCTGTCCTTGAGCCTGGTGCTTTCAGGCTTTTGTATCTTCTGCCCGATGGGAGGGGGGAAAAGAGAGAATGGCCAGGGAGGGTGGTGTAGCTAGTAGAGCTGCTGACTCACAGCACTAGAGACCCAGGTTTGGGTGCTGTCTGTGTGGAGTCTGCATGTTCTCCCTGTGACCACATGGGTTTCAACTGGGTGCTCTGGTTACCTGCCACATTCCAAAGATGTGCAGGTTAGTAGTTTAATCGACCACTGTAAATTACCCCTAGTGTGTAGGTGAGTGGTAGAATCTGGGGGGAGTTGGTAAATTGGTTTATTATTGTCACTTGTACAGAGGTACGGTGAAAAACTTGTCTTGCATACCGATCGTACAGATCAATTCATTACACAGTGCATTGAGGTAGTACAGGGTAAAACAATAACAGAATACAGAATAAAATGTTATAGTTACAGAGAAAGTGCAGTGCAGGCAGACAATAAGGTGCAAGGCCATAACGAGGGAGACTGTGAGGTCAAGAGTCCATCATATCATACTAGGGGACTGTTCAATAGTCTTATAACAGCGGGATAGAAACTGTCCTTGAGCCTGGTGGTACGTGCTGTGGGAGGGATCTGTGATTATGTTGCCTGCTTTACTGAAACAATGAGAAGTGTAGACAGAGTCCATGGAGGGGAGGCTGGTTTCTGTGAGGAGCTGAGCTGTGTCCACAACTCTCTGCAGTTTCTTGCGGTCTCAGGCAGAGCAGTTGCTGTACCAAGCTGTGATGCATCCAGATAGGATGTTTTCTATGGTGCATCGATAAAAGTTGGTGACTGTCAAAGGGGACATGCCGAATTTCTTTAGCCTCCTGAGAAGTGGAGGCGCTGGTGAGCTTTCTTCGCCATAGTGTCCACATGATTGGACCAGGAGAGGCTATTGATGGTGTTCAATCCTAGGAACTTGAAGCTCTCAATTTTCTCGACCTCATCATCACTGATGTAAACAGGAGCATGTGAATCGCACCCCACCCCCCCACCGCCCCCACCTTCCTGACATCAATGACCAGCTCTTTTGTTTTGTTGACATTGAAGGAAAGGGTTGAGGAAAGAGTTGGTGGGAATGTAGAAAGAATAAAAAAAATGGGATTAATGTAGGAATCCAGTAAATGGGCGGTTGATGGTGGGTACAGAAGGGACTGTTTCCATATTGTATTTTCCTATGATGCTCTGAACTCACTCCACATTGCCACCTATTAACCCGTGTTACGGACTCAGTGAAAGTCCCTTTAAGATAGAGAGTGTGTGTATGTGTGTGTGGGGCGTGCTTACGTCAATAGAAGATAAAGGACGTAATGACGTTTTTGAAGAAGTCAGAAGAAGAAGGAGAGAGAGAGAGAAGGGAGAGAGACACCAGCCTGCTAGTTTTCTCTATCGATGGATGAGAAACGATAACTGTGTCTGCCACTGAAATCCATGTATGGAAGTTGGAAGTAATCCGGTGGAGTTCACTTTATTGCTGACCTGTAGAAGGAAACAGGTATTTGTGTGTGGACGACCACGATTCGGATGCTTTTCGGGGTGAGGAAGTCACTACCGAGTAAACACTGGAGTGTCGTTTGGGTTCCATCGTGGAACATTTGGATTTCGTATTTACTCTCTCTATGTTTCTCTACGTCTACGTCTTATCTTCAGACAACGGTGGTTGTTGAAGAAGTACTTGCTCATGTTTCACCTTATGGCTTGTGGAACTGAACTTTAAGAACCATTCCGGAACTTGGAGTTTGGGACTTTGTCACACACACACACACAAAGAGTTTAGTTTTGGGGTTAACGTTCAAGGTTTAACATTTTTGAATTCTAACATCCTAACATTTTTACTTTTATTTTACGTATTATCATAAGTAGTGATTAATAAAATAGTTTTTAACACTGAATCATGCTCAGTGTGTTTCTTTTGTTGCTGGTTCGTGACACCCGTTACTACAAGTACAGTGTGACTGCTGGTGTGGTACAATTGAATGGCCAAGGTTGACATGGCAATATGCAATGGTAGATACTTGCTGAAGTATTGACGGAAAGTTCGGAGAACAGGGAGTAAGGTTGGTAATTTGTGAATGAGATTCTTAATACTATGCAGAATGATCAGCTGTGCTTGGTGAAGTGTACGTAACAGTTACAACGTCAGTACGTGACAATAACTGTCCAAGTGATTACACTTTGGGAACTCAGTTTGTCAGTGGTTACTGTGATTGATCAGAAGCTCTAATGATACAAATCCTGCACCCAAACTGGTCATTATATACCTGAGGAACCAAGCCAGGGACTCTCCTGTCTGTAATGAGGGGCTGATCACAGAGAGAGCCCCACGACTGTTGGCTCAGCATCCAGACAGAGAAGGGCGGGAATGAGAATTCACGCTCCAACTGGAAGTCCATGTGTATGTGTGACTACAGACGGCCTGCATTCATCTTGATGCATCTGTGCGTGCAATGAGAAACTACTTCAGCTCAACTGGGAGTCTGGGACTTGGAGTTATGGTCAGAAAATTAGAGCCAGCTTTCTCAGTGAAATTAGGAAACTCCTCTACACATAGAGGGTGGGACAGGTTTGGCATTCATTTCAGTTGGTCTCGGGTCAGGTGCTGTCTTGAAGTTGATAGACTTTTGTTAGCTGAGGGTTATGAGACTGAGGCAGAGAGCAGGGGTTGCTCAATGCTCAGCGCTGATCGCATTGGACAGTTTCAAGGGGTGAATGGCTTCCCACTGCTCCACTTCTCGGTCCCATGTGACAGCTAAGATTCAAAGTCAAGGTCAAGCTTATTGCCATATGCACAAGTCCATGTGTGCACAGGTGCAATGAAAAACTTACTTGCAGCAGCATCACAGGCACAGAGCATCAGATACGCAACATTCACAAGAAAAACATAAATTAAACATAAATTATACACAATTTTTACAAGAAAGAACACAATTGGAACAAAAACCAAAGTCCATTTTAGTGCAAAGTGATCAAAGTGGTCATAGTGTTGCTATACTGAGGCAGTGATTAGGGTTGTGTCAGTTGGTTCAAGAACCGGATGGTTGAAGGGAAGTAGCTGTTCCTGAACCTGGTGGTGTGGGACTTCAGGCTTCTGTACCTCCTGCCCGATGGTAGCAGCGAGAAGATGGCATGGCCCGGATGGCGGGGATCTGTGATGATGAATGTTGCCTTCTTGAGGCAGCACCTCCTGTAGATACTACTGATGGTGGCGAGGGATGTGCCTGTGATTTGTTGGGCTGAATCTACCACTCTGCAGCTTCTTACGTTCCTGAGCGTTCAAATTGCCGCACCAGACCATGCTGCAACTGGTCAGGATACTTTCAACAGCACATCTGTGGAAGTTCGTGAGAGTGTTCACCCTTCATTGATCCTGTTGCCGTTTGTGGGATCTTGCTGCGTACACACTGGCTGTGAGTGTCCAAGACATCCCAGAGCACCAAGAAAAGGTCAATGCACCCTGACCTCCTTCCTCCTTGATTCCTACCAATTTTGCCCCTGACACCATTCATCTATGCCCGCCATGGGTTCCCAAAGGTACAACATTTCCCAGTACCCTCACGTGGTAAGAAAACAGGTTCCCTAAAAGTAAGAGCGCACTGTGAAAAAAAAGATGTTGTGCTTTGCTCTCCCATGCATGTGTAAGGGATGGGGGTGGTGGGTGGGGTTAAGTGTTTGAGGGAGGGTTTCTGTGGTGTGTGTGATAAAGGGATCCCTAATCAGTTCTGCCCTTTTACAGAGCTATCATCTTGTGCTTGTTCATATTTCTCACAGATGAGGAACATGTGTTTCCAATATCACAAGCATTGCTTCAATCTCTGCACTTGCAGTCTGGCTGAATAACATCACTAATTGACTGTTTGAGAAGGACCATTAAGTAGATGCTCCTTTTTTTAAGTTTGGCAACATAATGTAGTTGGGCATGAAGTAATAGTTTGTGGCAAACATTTGAAGTTAAAGGTCTTCTGGACCCCCACTGGAGGGGATCTTGGAATAGAGGAGATGTGTGTGGTTTTTGTTACAGTCCAATGTGACAGTTCCAGGGTCTTCACATGATCTGCAGGTCACACATGGTCTCCAACCCGGCTCCTCAACTCCCAGCTGGGTTCCCAGACTCAGCATAGATCAAGGGACTACACTCCCGCTTTTGTGTCTGACCTTGCAGGTTCCTATTGTATAATTCACAAAAGGTTAGCATGCAGGTGCAACAAGTAATTGAGAAAATTAACAGAATGTTATCGTTTATTGTTTGGGGATTTGAATACAAAAGTAGGGGGGTTAGGCTTCAGTTATATGACTCATTGGTGAGACTACATCTGGAGCAGTGTGTACAGTATTTGTTGGCTTATTTAAGGAAGGATGTGTATTCATTGGAAACAATTCAGAGAAGGTTTACTGGATAAATACCTACAATAGGTGGGTTGTCTTATAAGGGAAAGTTTGGACAGGCAAGGTTTGTATTCACTGGAGACACAAGTGAAGAGGATGTTTTTTCATGAGAGAACTTAGAAACAGGGGTCACTGATTAAAAATAAGGAGCTGACCATTCACACCAGAGCTGAAGTGAATCTTTTCCTTTCACAGTGTCCTGAATCTTCGGAAATCTCTTCCTCAAAGAGCGGTGTTAAGCCTAAAGGAGCTAGATACTTGATAAAGGTTATCATGAGGAGGTAGGGAAGTGAAGGTGATGTTACAGTCAGCTGAGCCGTGATCCTACTGAATGATTGAGCTGCCTCAAGAAGCTGATGGCCTACTCCTGCTCCTAATTTACCTGTTCATATGGAAACCACGCATCTTGCAGCACCCCAGTACAGTACTGAGGTAGTGCTGCAGGTCAGAGCTGCTGTTCCATAGTCATGAGGCCCTAACTTTTCCCTTAGGTGGATACAATCTATTGAAAGGTATTGTCCTTGAAGAAGATCTTTAGATACCCTGCCCAATATTTATCTACCGATCAATGTCATTAAGCCAAGTTATCTGTTCGTGATCACGCTGCCTTTTGTGGGAGCTTGCTGTGCACAAACTTTCTACCACTGATATCATCGATGGGCTGAATGGCCTAATTCTGCTCCTATATCTTATGGAAGCACATTGCATTCCAGACAGTATAGCAGTGAGCATACTTCAAAACAATGCTTCGTTAGTTGTGAAGTGTTTTGGGACATTACAACGAGGGAAGCCACAACTGACAGCATTGGTGGTGTAGCGGTTGGCGTATTACAGCGCCAGTAACCCAGGTTCAATTCCTGCCACTGTCTGTAAGGAGTTTGTACGTTCTCCCCGTGTCTGTGTGGGTTTCCTCCGGGTGCTCTGGTTTCCTCCCACATTCCAAAGACGTACAGGTTAGGAAGTTGTGGGCATGCTATGTTGGCACCGGAAGCGTGGTGACACTTGCAGGCTGCCCCCCAGAACACTCTACACAAAAGATGCATTTCACCGTGTGTTTTGCCATACATGTGACAAATAAAGATACCTTATCTTACCTTCAAACTCACTAAAATGCCGGCTTAAATCACCAAAATCAATCCTCACTGTATCATGTTGCCACTCAACAAGAACAACTCGTACTTCTGTAGCATTTCTTTACTCAAAAGGTGTCTCAGTGATGGTGATCATGACACTACTGGACTGTTGTACAAACACATCTGGTTCACTAATGACCTTCAGTGAAAGGAAATCCTCACCTGGTCTGTACTATAGAACATGGAACGTAGAACATGGAACATAGAGCATAGAACACAGAACATAGAACATGAAACACAGGACATAGAACATGGAACATAGAACATAGACAGTATAGCACAGGAACAGGCCCTTCAGCCCACAATGTCTGCACTGAACGCAATGCCGAATTAAACGAATTCCCTTCTGCCTGCACATGATCCACATCCCTCCAGTCCCTGCATATTCATGTGTCTTTCTAACAGCCTCTTAAACACCACTATCATATCTGTTTCCACCACCATCACTGGCAGCCCATTCCATGCACCCACCACTCTCTGTGTAAAAAACTTGCCCCTGTACAACTACCTTTAAACTTTCCTCCTCCCACCTTAAATGCGTGTCCTCTGGTACTTGATGTTTCTACGCTGGGGGAGAAAGATTCTGACTGTCTACCATATCTATGCCTCTCATAATCTTATAAACTTCTATCAGGTCTCTCCCCAGCCTCCAATGCTCCAGAGAAAACAACCCTAGTTTGTCCAACCTCCCCTTATGGCTCAGACCCTCTAATCCAGGCAACATCCTGGTAAACTTATACATGACTCCAGACCCACTAATGCGGTTCACTCCTAATTGGCTCCTTCAGTTTAGGGACAAATAGGGATGGTAATAAGTGCCAACATAAGAACATTAGAAATAGACCATTTGGCCTCTTGAGCCTGCTCCACCATCCAATAAGATCACAGCTGATCTTTTACCTCAGTGCCACTTTCATGCACCAACTCTATACCACTAAGCTTGCTTAATATCAATAATCTATTGAGCGCCAGTGTTGTCCACATGCTGTGAATGGAAGAAAAACACCTCCTAACGCAGTAAAAAATACCTCAAGGGACCTCACAGGTGCGCTGTCAGGCACAATTTGACTGCCAGCAATGTGAAGTGGGAATACAGAAGGCAACCTGGAACTTGGTCATAAAGAGCACCCTAGCAGAAGAAAGGGAGTGGAGGGACTTGAGGAAGGAATTCTGAAGGTCAGGGTCTAGACAACTAAAGGCACGGCTGAAAGTGAGGGAGTGATGCAAGTTTGGCCTGGAGCCCTCAAAAGGCTGTAGGGAGTCACAGCGCTGGGGAAGAAACATCCTCCCAGCCAGTCTCTCCCAGAACATTATACATCTCAATAAGGGCCCCTCCTATTCTTCCAAAATCCAGCAAGGTTGGGCCAATCTTACCACATTCTTCCTTGTGACATAGATGGATAACATCAAGTCTATGACAGCTCGCAGAATAATCCTGCTCCCTCCACTAATTTCTCCTCATCCTTCCCACACCTCCATCAACTCCCTCCAGGTTCTAACACACACCTACTATATGGGCGACTTATAGTAGTGAATTGTCCAAAAGTTGAAAAGTCAAGGTTATTGTCACATGCACAAGTACTTGTGTGCACAGGTGCAATGAAAAACTTACCTGCGGCTGCATTACAGGCTCAGAGCATCAGATACACAACATTCACAAGACAAACCTAAGTTAGATACAATTTTTACAAGAAAGAGCACAATTAAAAATAACAAAATCTGTTGGAGTGCAAAAGTGATCAAAGTGGTCACAGTGTTGCTACACTGAGGCAGTGATTAGGGTTGTGCAGGTTGGTTCAAGAACCAAATGGTTGAAGGGAAGTAGCTGTTCCTGAACCTGGTGGTGTGGGACTTCAGGCTTCTGTACCTCCTGCTCGATGGGAGCTGTAAGAAGATGGCACGGCCCGGATGGTGGGGATCTGTGATGATAGATGTCGCCTTCTTGAAGCAGTGCCTCCTGTAGATGCTACCGATGGTGGGGAGGGATGTGCCCGTGATGTATTGGGCAGAGTCCACTAACTCTCTGAAGCTTCTTACATTCCTGCACATTCGAATTGCCGTCCCAGACCATGATGCAACCAGTCAGGATACTTTCAACAGCACATCTGTACAATTTTGTTAGTGTTTGGTGACAAGCTGAACCTCCTTAACCTTCCAAGAAAGTAAAGACACCAGCACACCTTCCTTATCATGGTTAGAGGTGGGATTTTAAGGATGGGGGGTGATACTTGTAAAATCTATATGTTACTGGGGCCAGGAGCCTTCGATAAAGGAAAGCAGAGAGATTGCGGGATCTTGCTGTGTGCAAAATGGCTGTCTGATTTTCTCACAATGTACATGGGATACATCTAGCAGGAGTAGTAAGATGCAATAACGATAGCAACCCTGACCTTTACTGATTTTTCTTGCAACCAATTCAACCATCATTAACCACCGATGGAATCTTTGCCTCACAGCTCCAGCTACCAGGGTTCAATCCCAAGCTCCGGTGCTGTCTGTGTGGAGTTTGCATGTTCTCCCTGTGACCATGTGGGTTTCCCCCGGGTGCTCTGGTTTCCTCCCACAACACCATGACGTGGAGGTCAGTAGGGTAACTATAAGTTGTCCCTAAAGTCGGTGGATGTTAGAATCCAGGGGGAATTAATGGGAATGTGTGAAGGGTATGGTAAAGGCGAAATTAGTGGGGGAATGGGATTATTCTGTGTGCTGGCAAAGACATGATGGGTCATTTAGGTCACCCGGAAGTGTATGCAAAAATTGTCCCAAACTTACTGCACTTCAGAAGAACGTGAGGGGATCTTACTGATCTGGAAGGGATTGGCAGTGTCTGAGGCTGCTTCCTCAGTCTGCACTGTTTGCAGCCAGGGGAACAGTCTCAGAGTAAGGGGTCAGCCCTTTCGGAATGAGATGAGGAAAAATTCCTTTGCTCGGAAGAATGAATTTTTGGAATTTCCTCTTCCGGAGGGCTCAGTCATTCGAGAGTGCGACTTGGGAATTAGTCAGGAAAGTGGATTTGAGCTATGCTGCAGGCTTATTGAATGGTGGAATAGACTTGAAGGGCCGAATGGCCTGTTCCCACCCTTTTCCTACACTCAATAATTCCAATTTTGATGCTTGTCACAGATAACAATTTCAAGGCAATGTTGATCTAAAAAAAACATGTGTCACTTATTAATGGGGATTCTGTTACATAAATAACAGATGTCTGGAAACGTGTTGCAAATGTGTAGTGCCCTGGTGGGGAGTTGTAGATGATATTAAGCAACATAGAGAAATGGGAGTGCTTTATCAGCGTGATCTGAATCCAGTGTGTTACACCCTTGTTACACAACCTCACACACTGTTGTGCTCTGTATGTTATTGAAATCTCCAACTTTCTTTAACCTTGAAACATTCTCTGTACCAGTTTTAAAATTATACTTTCCCCTTGATGCAGTCAGCTGTAGCGTCACAGGCTGTGAGAGCTGAGATTTGATGCTCACTATTAACATAACTTTTTGTTATTCCTTTGTGTTTATCACACACAGTAACTGGGACTTGTAGAAATCAGCAAAGCCCCTGCCACCTGTGGCAAACTAAATTGGTAAATTGGTTTATTATTGTCACATGTACCAAGATACAGTAAAAACTTTGTTTTGCATGCCGTCCATACAGGTCATTTCATTACAACAGTGCATTGAGGTAGTACAAGAAAAAAATAATAACAGAATGCAGAATAAAGTGTTACAGATTGCAGAGAAAGTGCAGTGCAGGCAGACAATAAGGTGCAAGGCCATGATGAGGTAGATTGATAGGTTAAGAGTCCACCTTATTGTGCTAGGGGACTGTTCAGTTGTCTTATAACAGCGAAACTGAAGCTGTCCTTGAGCCAGGATGGGTAGGGTCTTTGATTATGTTGGCTGCTTTCCCGAGGCAGAGACAAGTGTAGGGGAGGGGAGGGGAGAGGAGAGGGGAGGGGAGGGGGGGGAGGCTGGTTTTTGTGATGTGCTGAGATGTGTCCACAACTCTCTGCAGTTTTTTGCAGTCACAGGCAGAACAGTTGCTATACCAAGCCGTTACGCATCTAGATAGGATGCTTTCTATGGTGCATCAATAAAAATTGGTGAGGGTCAAAAGGGACTATGCCAAATTTCTTTTGCCTCCTGAGGAAGTAGAGGTGCTGGTGAGGTTTCTTGGCCATAGTGTCAACGTGGCTGGACCTGGAGGACTTTAGTTATGGTGAGAGATTGGATAGGCTGGTCCTGTTTTCTCTGAAGGCTGAAGGGTGACCTGATAGATGTATGTAAGGTTATGAGCGGCATAACTGGAGTAGATAGAAACTTTTTCTCTGCTAGAGGTATCAAAACCAAAAGGACATAGGTTTAAGGTGAGACGAAGGAGTTTTAAAGGGGACCTGAGGTGTAAGTTTTTTACACAGAGTGTAGTTGATATCCGGAACACATGGCCAGTGGAGGTGGTGGAAGCAGGTATAATTACTACACTTAAGAGGCATTTAGACAGACATTTAATTAGGCAAGGCATAGGAGGACACTGCTTTAATGTGGGTAAATGGAATTAGTGCCAATGGCCATAAAGGTCAGTATGGATGTTTGCTGTACAACTCTATAACTATGACCCGAGAGTCATGGAGTCATACAGCACAGAAACATGCACCATCAAAAGGAAGGGGCCATTCCCACAATACCCCATAGAGTCAGAGTCATACAGCAAGGAAACAGACCCTTCAGCCCAACTGGTTCATGCTGACCAAGATTCCCATTCTACTCCCAATTGACCATGTTTGGCCCATATCCACCTAAACCTTTCCTATTCATGTACCTGTCTAAGTACTTTTTAAATGTTGTTAATGTACCTGCCTCAACCACTTCCTCTGGAAGCTCGTTCCATATACGGACCACCCTCTAAGTGAATAAGTTGCCCCTCAGGTTCCTATTAAATCTCTCCCCTCTCACCTTCAACCCATGCCATCTAATTCTTGATTCCCCAACTCTAGGAAAAAGACCATGTGCATTCACCCTATTGATGCCCCTCATGATTTTATACACTGCAATTCCACATGATGCTCTCACCTCTCCAGTATTATTACACACCAATGCAGAGTGGTCCCAATAGCTGGATGGAGGTTGAAAAGTTATGATAATTGAGACCAGGGAATGGGATGGACTGTGGATAGCTCTTTCAGGGAGTCAACACCAGTATAACGGGCCAAATGGCCTTCACTCATCTGCCTTAGAATGGCTGATATCGTCACTGAGCCACTTGAATTCCGGCACTGAGTGTCACCCAGTGCACAAGGAAACCGGAAATGAAGAGACATTAATTAGCTGCTTGGGAATCTTTGGAATTACAATCCCCTCTCCAGGGCTGGATGAAGGGGTGGCTAACCCTTGCTCTCCTCATTCTGAACTGGGATCAAAGCGCTCAGCTTGGGCCCAAAAGGCCACAACTGACCTCCAAGCGAAGCATATTGAAGAGAACAGGATGGAGTGAGGAGAGGCAGTGGATGGGGAGTGGTGCAGAGAGGTCAGTGGGCAACGATGCGCAGAGTGGTTGCGGGGGGCGGAAGTCCCCTTCCTTAACTTTACCACCCCTTCCCCTTCCTGGTTTCCTCCAGCAAGGAATGGGGGGAATTAAACTTGGACACAGCTTCTGACAGTCTTCCCTGCAGGCAGAGAGAATCCCCTGACACTCTGGTGCAGTGCTTACACTGTGAAGAAATAACATGTCCTCAACTAACATCGCATTCCAAGCTCTGTGTTAATCAACTTTTATTTTACACATCTGTGTCACTTGGCAACAGAATGGCTACTCAGACGGAGGTGTTCCCAAAAGCCTCACAGTGCAAGGAGTCTGAATGGGTCAATGTTCATTCTGGGATCCTGGGAGGAATACTCCCACCTGATCCCAGGAAACGCTCCTGCACAGAATCTTTGAATTCACCAAGCTAGCACCGATTTCACTTCTGCCTGGGGAGTGATATATTCTTAAAGACTTAACTCCCCGAGAGGGGCGGCATGGTAGCATAGCGGTTAGCACAACGCTATTACAGTGCCAGTGACCTGGCTTCAATTCCCGTTGCTGCCTGTAAGGAGTTTGTATGTTCTTCCCATGTCTGCGTGGGTTTCCTCCCACATTCCAAAGACATACAGGTTAGGAGCTGTGGGCATGCTATGTTGGCGCCAGAAGAGTGGCGACACTTGTGGGCTGCCCCCAGCACATTCTCAGTAACGTAAAAAGGTGCATTTCGCTGTGTGTTTCGATGTACATGTGACTAATAAATAAATATCTTATCTTATATCTTATCTATTACCGTGCACCCAGGTCTGTCTGCAGGGCTTCTACTTGTGAGAGACCGCACTTTGTCCCAAAGTGTAGGGAGGTGCCTCAGACAAAAGATAATATTCAGCAAACCTTCCCTCATTCTTGGAATTATAACCCAACAGAGCACAGAAGGAGACAACTTGGCCAAACATGCTGAGGACTGGTCCATAGAGTCAAAGGGTCACAGCACGGAAACGGACCCTTCCGCCCAACTCGTCCATGCCAACTAAGTTGCTTACCTGAGCTAGTCTCATTTGCCTGCCTTTGGCCCATGTCCCTCTAAACCTTTCCTATCCATGAACTTGTCTAAATATCTTTTAAACGTAATTGTACCCCCCTCGTTCCACATACCCATCGCACTCTGGTTCCTTGAACGTGTCCCACTGCCTTTCTCTTTACCCAAAAACCCTGCCTCTTCAAATGTTTAGCACAGTGGCGTAGCGGTTAGCGTAACGCTTTACAGCGCCAGCGACCCGGGTTCAATTCTGGCTGCTATCTGTAAGGAGTTTGTACGTTCTCCCTGTGTCTGCGTGGGTTTCCTCCGGGTGCTCCGGTTTCCTCCCACATTCCAGAGACGTACAGGTTAGGAAGTTGTGGGCGTGCTATGTTGGCGCCGGAAGCGTGGCGACACTTGCGGGCTGTCCCCAGAACACTCTACGCAAAAGATGCATTTCACTGTGTGTTTCGATGTACATGCGACTAATAAAGATATCTTATCTCATCTTATCATAGAGTGTGGAAACAGGCCCTTCGGCTCAACTCTTCCATGCCGACCAAGATGCCCATCCGAGATAGTTTCATTTGCCAGCATTTGGCCCATATCCCTCTAAGCTTGTCCAAACGTCTTTTAAGTGTCATTAACGTACCTGCCTCTACCACTTCCTCCGGCAGCTCCTTCAATATACCCACCACCTTCTGTGTAAAGAAGTTTCCCCTCAGCTCCTTTTTAAGTTTCTCCCCTCTCACCTTAAACCTGTGCCCACTAGTTCTTGATTCCCTTTCCCTAGGAAGAGAATTTATTCGATTCTCTCGTGAAAGTTCCTGCCAGATCTGCTTCCTCTGGCTTTTCAGGCAGTGCTGTGGCTGAAATGTGTGGTGTCTACAAAATACCCTGCAGTCACCTGTCCAGGCTACTCTGACAGCACCTCCCAAAGCATAACCTCCACCACCAGGAAGGTCAGGGGTAGCAGAGGTGCATGGCGACACCATCTCCTGCAGGTTCCCCTGCTGCTGGCACACCATCCTGACCTGAACATACGTCGCTGGCCCTTCATTGTCGATGTGCCTGCATCCTAGAACCCTCCCTCCGAGAGCACTGCTGGGGTACCTTCACCAGAAGAACAACAGTGCTTCAAGACAACACCTCTCTACCACCATCTCAAGGGTGCTTCGGGATGGGCAATAGCTGGTAAGTTGGTTTACTATTGTCGCATGTACCGAGATACAATGAAAAACTTTGTTTTGTATGCCGTCCATGCAGATCATTTCATCACATCAGTACATCGAGGTGGTACAAGGGAAAACAGTAACAGAATGCAGTGTTACAGTTACAGAGAAAGGGCAGTGCAGGTAGATGATAAGATGCAAGGTCATGATGAGGTAGATTGTGAGCTCAAGAGTCCACCTTATCGTACAAGAGGTCCATTCAATAGTCTTATAACAGCGGGATAGAAGCTGTTCATGAGCCTCATTTATAATGGCTCATTTATTGCCTGTTGGGTATGGTCCTAGTGCGGAAAAATGGGACTAATGTCGATTGACATAAAAGTCAATATGGACGTGTTGGGTCGAAAGGCCTGTTTCTGTGCTGTACAACCCTGTGATTCTACAACTCTATGACTCAAAATGCAGGCCTTTCCAATGATGGCTACATGCCAATAAATAATTTGGGTACAGTTTTGGCACAGTGATAAATTCCAGACTAATAACCCAAAGACCCAGACTAACAATCCAGAGCATTGAGTTCACATCCCAACTCAGCAGCTGTGGAATTTAAATTTAGTTAGTAATCTGGAATTTAAAAAATCTAGACATGAGTAATGACTGCAAAACTACCGGATTGTTGTAAAAACCCATCTGGATCACTAAATGAACTTCAGGAGAGGAAATGCACTGGGCAGGACCTACACATGATTCCAGACCCACCAACATGGTTGTCTCTTAAATGGCCCCAGCAATCCATTCTCTTCAAGGGCAATTGGGAATGAGCAGCAAATGTTGGTCTTGCTGGGATATCTGCATCCTGAAAAAGGAATAATTTATAAACACATTGATATTAACTCGTGTTGTAAGAAAATATTTTTCTCAGCTCTTCTCTGGTTCCTTCTGCCATCATTTCTTCCTCTTCATTTGATCAAAGTTCCCTTGTGGCATTAAACACACGTCAAATCTCCCCATAACCTCTCAGGAACAATCTTCCAGAAATAAAACTGAGAATGCTGGAAACACTTAGCAGTTCAGGCAGCATCTGTGGAGAGAGAAGCAGAGTCATAAGAACACAGGAAAATAGGAGCAGGAGGAGGCCACTCGGCCCCTCAAACCTGCCCCACTATTCAATACAATCATGGCTGATCTGCCCCAGGTCTCAATTCCTCTCCTCTGCTGGCTCCCATAGTCTTCGATTCCCTGATCTTTAAAAAATGATCTATTTCTACTCTAAATACCCCAATCTAACCTCTGCAACCTTCCGCCATGACCAATTCCAGAGATCCACTGTTCTCTGCAAGAAGTTTCTAAGCACCTCAGTGTTAAATGACCACCCCCTAATCTCGTAACTATGCCCCCTCATTCGAGATTTTCCCACTGGTGGAAATATCTCAATATCCACCCTGTTGTGTCCCCTCAGGATCTTACATGTTGCAATAAGATCACCCCTCATTCTCCTAAGACCCAAAGAGTAAAGATCTAATTTCTTTAGCCACTTGTGAAAGGTCAGTGTTTCAGCAATTCAACAACTTCTCACCAAATCTGAGATAAGGTGGAAATGAGACGAGCTTTGAAGGAGGGAAGGGGCTGAGGGGAACGGAAGCAAATGTTGGTGGTCAAGTGGAGACGAGGAGAGACTGAGTGACACAAGGCGGGGTGGTGCTGGCTGAGAGGGGGGTGATAAAATGTCTAGGAGAGGTGTAAATAGAAGGAGATGATTGAAAGGTGACACTCCAGACTCCTTCATGTGTGGTGAAGTCCAAGTTAGCTTCTTCTTCAAGAAATTACCGCAGGGTTCAGAAGAGATTCACCAGGATGTTGCCCGGGATGGTGTCCCAGTGAAGATGAGAGACTGGATAGAGACAGAAGAGGTTACAGATGCTGGAATCTGGAACGACACACAAACCTGTTCCTCCAGCATGTTGTGTGTTGTGAGAGATTGGACAGCCTACGTTTGTTCTCCTTGGAGCGGAGAAGGCAAAGAGGTAAACCTGATAGAAGTGTAAAAAATTATGAGAGCCATGAAAGGGTAGATGGTATTAAAATTTTCCCCATGGCGGAGCTGTCTGTAACTGGAGAGCAGAGGTTTAAAGTACAGAGTCAGAGGGTTGATGGAAGAATTTTTTAACCAGAGGGTGGTTGCAGTTTGGAACGCACTGGCTGAGAGGGAGGTGGAGACTGAGGCTCTCTCAGCACTCTCAGTCACCAATATATGGATAGCTATGGACCAAGTGCTGGTAAATGGGATTGGTATAGGAAGCTGGCATGGACGGGGTGGGCCGAAGGGTTTGTTTCCGTGCTGTATGACTCTATGACTCCACATCCCCAGCCTTCCTGGAACTGTCTTCCAGCTGATCCCAGCCAGAGCTAATCCTTGGCCTTTGTATTCCTCGCCTCTGTCATTCAGCCAATGGTCCTGGATGATTTTTAACATTCTTCTCAACAGTTCCCGGCACCCTCAAAGGTTTTCAGATTTTTGAAATGGACTTCTTACTAGGCTTTGATGTTGCTTTTTTTTTGTGTTGACACAGGGAAGGGGAGGAGACTTACAGGAACACAGGAGTAGAGAAAGACAGATATGTAGTTCATCCTTTTCCAAAAAATCTCTTAATCCCTTTGAAACAAAGTAGTCTGCTGACATTATTGTAATTAGGGTTCACTTATGTTACTGGACTAATAACCTAGAGGCAGGTACAACAATCCAAAGACCTAAATTCAAGTCTCACCATGGCAACTGTGTAGATTAATTTCAGTTAGTAATCTGGAATTCTGAAAGGAAACAACCAGTGATAGTGATTATGACCATAAAATCTGCTGGATTGTCATATAAACCTGTCCAAGTCACTAATGTCCTTGGGGGGAGGAAAGTCTAGACTGTATGTAACTCCTGACCCCCTGTAATGCTGAAGACTTAAACATAAATACTCTAATAATCCACCCACTCGACAGCAATTAGGGATGTGCAAAAATAAACATTGATAATTGGTAATTGGTTTATTATTGTCACATGTACCAAGGTAGTTTGCATACCATCCAGACAGATGATTCCATACATGAGTATTCCATACATCTGAGTTGTGCCAAAGGGCCTGTCTCCATGCTGTAGGTACATTGAGGTAGTACAAAAGGGAAGGAAATAACAGGATGCAGACTATAGTGTTACAGTTACAGAAAAAATGCAGTGCAGGTAGACAAATAAGTTGCAAAAGTCATGATGAGGTAGAGAGAAAGATCAGGAGTTCTTTATCATACAAGAGGTCCCGTTCAAGAGTCTTACAACAGCGGCATAGAAGCTGTCCTTGAGCCCGGTGGTGCGTGTTCTCAAGTTTTTGTATCTTCTGCCCGACGGGAGAGGGGAGAAGAGAGTATGTCCGGGGTGGGTGGGGTCTTTGATTATGTTGGCTGCTTTACCGAGGCAGTGAGAAGTGTAGACAGAGTCCATGGAGTGGAGGCTGGTTTGCTTGATGGAGTGGGTAGTGTCCACAACGCTCTGCAATTGATTTAACATCTTATCTGAAAGAAGACACTTCTTAAATGTAGCACCAGGAAACATCAGCCTAGATTCCGTGCTCAACTCTCTGCTGTGGGGGGTTGAATCTCTGAGAATCTGACTCGGATACAAAGTCATTACGCACGGAGACATGGTTGCCCCTTTTCCCTGTGGATTCTGGGCACCCAGCCAAGGCACCATCTGAAACTGGCAGTAAAGCCAAATGTTGGGCTAGTATCGGTTTATAGAACTGCTGGGACCTTTTGCTGACCACCACCACCAAAGCTATTGATTATTGGGTGGGGGTGGGGGAGAGGAGGGGAGGGGTGCTGGGGCGATGAGGGTGATCAGTAGAATGGAAGGAGGGTAGAGGGCAGATGCACAGACACGCCTGCTACCTGTGGTCCCAGTAGATCCATCCTATTCAACCATAACCACCGTGTTGACTGACCCACTCTTCTCCTGGTAAAGAAATGCCACGATGTTAGAATTATTCCCCTCCTTCTCGAATTCCTCTGTGCCATTGCCCCTCCCTGTCTCTGTAACCTTCTCCAGCATCTACAACCCTCTGCGATCACTGCGCCCTCCGTTACTTCGGAGGATCCAAAGGATTCCTGGTCAGCCATGCCTTCAACTGCAGAGACCTGGAGGTGTGGAATCCCTTCCTTAAACTGGTCCATCCCTTGTTCTTCTTTGGAGGTTGGGAAATGGGGAACTGATAAACTCTTGATCTCCCAATCTGTCTCAGGACATGAGACAATAATAAACCAATTACCAATTACCGAGGCCTCTTCCTGCTCTCTTGGTTGTGAGTAAAAGATCCCATGGTGTAAGTGAGATGTGTTGGCAAACATCTATCCCTTATTCAACAGCACGGAAACAGATTATCTACTCATCAGCACTTTGCTCTTTGTGGGAGTTTGCTGTGGGCAAATTGGCTGCTGTGTTTCTTACAACAGTGACCGCGCTTCAAGTCTGTCTCATTGATTGTTAGTACTTTGGAGCGTCATCGAGTCACAAAGTCATAGACTAATACAGCACTGAAACAGGCCCTTCAGCCCAACTCGCCTGTGCTGACCAAGCTGCCCACCTAAGCTAGTCTCATTTGCCCACGTCTGGCCCTTATCCCTCTAAACTTTTTCGATCCATATACTTAACCAAATGTCATAAGACCATAAGATCTAGGAGCAGAATTAGGCCATTCAGCCCATCGAGTCTGCTCCGCCATTCAATCATGGCTGATTTTTTTTCAACTCCATTCTCCTGCCTTCTCCCCGTAACCCTTAACCACCCCCCCGACCAATCAAGAACCAATCAATCTCTGCCTTAAATGCACCCAATGACTTGGCCTCCACCGCTCTCTGCGGCAACAAATTCCACAGATCCACCACCCTCTGGCTGAAGAAATTCCTCCTCATCTCAGTTTCAAAGAGTCATCCCTTTACCCTGAGGCTGTGCCCTCGCCTCCTAGATCCTCCTACTGATGGAAACATCCTCTCCACGTCCACTCTATCCAGGCCTTTCAGTATCCAGTAGGTTTCAATGAGATCCCCCCTCATCCTTCTAAGCTCCAGTGAGTACAGGCCCAGAGCCATCAAACCCTCCTCATACGTTAGTTATTTTTAATGTTGTTATTGTACCTGCCTCAACTATTTTCTCTGGCAGCTCGTTCCATGTATACACCACCCTCTGTGCGAGGAAGTTGTCCTGAAAGACACTACAGAAATGAAACCTTAAGCAGCTATTTGGACTGGGATGCTGTTATCTATGGGATTTTACCCAAGAGAGAAGCAGAAGGAGGAAATAACTTTTTTTTCTTGGAAATACCACAGGGCCCATGGTGTTTCTTTTAAAAAAATAATTGAAATACATTCTTCCCCATAGTCCAACTGAATTGAGTTGTGAAACTTAGTTCTGGAACAGACTGTTGTTGCTCATGTTCTCATCTGTACTCTGCTCTCCCTTTCTCTCTCACCCTTCATGATCTTATTCCCACTCCCGTCGACATCCTCCACCCCCACCTCGTAGACCCCTCCGGGAACAGTCAGTCCTGACTGAAAGGCAGCCTCGGTACTTCAGAAACGCAGCCTTCCTCTCTGCCTGAGCTGCAGGCATTCTGTTTTAAATGAGGACCAAATGTGGATGGAGGCGTGTTGAGGGAATTGGGAATCTGGAATAGTTGGAATGTTTGGAATAGCGGTTGGACGGGCAGTGTCCACCTGCACCGTTGGCTCGACAGTCTGCACCACTTGCTCCCCTCCAGTTTCCCGTCACAATTAAACAGTCTTGACAGGTCCCGATGAGTCAATGGCTGAGGCAGTGCAACCAAAAGAAATTGTTTGTTTTGGTCTGGAGGATGAAGCCCCTCCTCCCTGTCTCACACAACCCAAGAAGCCTGAGCTCCTTCCTTGACTCGATGACTTGGCAGTGACGCCCAGACCTGATGAGTGCCAATTCGACCAGGTTGTTGCCTGCTGTAGTGGCTCGCCGAGTAACACTCTTCCTTCTGGGTTGTAAGTTTGTGGGTTCCATTCCAGCTCCTCACACCGAGGCACATTGGTTGATGCTGATGTTCCAGGAAAGTAGAGAGGGGGGTTTCTGAATGAGGTGTGAGAGCAAACCCCTCACCCTGCCTCTTGGGTGGAGGGAAAAGATCTCCTGGCTGGGTTATTGTGGAAGGAGTTACCCCTGGGGCAATGTCAAAGTTCCTATGGTAGCTATCTGGACTTCAGTGGTGTTTATGGGAGCTTGCTGTGCATAAACTGGACGAGTTAAAAGACACCTGGACAGGCGTATCGTTAGGAAAGCTTTAGAGGTATATGGGCCAAATGCAGGCAAATGGGATAGGTGTCTTGGTCAGCAGGGATGAGTTGGGCTGAAGGGCCTGTTTCAGTGCTGTCTGACTGAGTTGATGTGTGTTCACTACATTATAACTAAGTCTGTACTCAAGAAGCATTTCATTTACTGGGGGACACTCTCTAGAATTATGAACTGATTATGAAAGGCGCTCCGCAGACACGTCTTTCCGCCAGTCCCCACCAATAGTTGAGTCAGTGGACCGAGAGCCCAGATCCTGGGACTGATGATTTGGACCACGAAGGTCAAACAGCCTCATAGGGAAGACTGAGGATTTGAATTGTCTTTCGAGTTAGAAGTTGGGATCAGTAAAAATGTTCAGGAAGAAGCCGGAAGGTGATAAGGCTCAGGACTGTTCTTTTAGGGAAGCAAACCAGTCACCATCGGGCCTACATGTGGCTTGAGGTCCACATCTGAGCTGTTGACCCATTGTAGACCCTCACTGGGGGCCAGCAGGACTCTGTGCCAATCACTGCAATTGGTATTGGTATTGGTTTATTATTGTCACTTGTACTGAAGTACAGTGAAAAGCTTGTCTTACAAACTGATCATACAGGTCAATTCATTACACAGTGCAGTTACATTGAGTTAGTACAGAGTGCATTGATGTAGTACAGGTAAAAACAGTAACAGTACAGAGTAAAGTGTCACAGCTACAGAGAAAGTGCAGTGCAATAAGGTGCAAGGTCACAACAAGGTAGATCATGAGGTCAGAGTCCATCTCATTGTATAAGGGAACCGTTCAATAGTCTTATCACAGTGGGGTAGAAGCTGTCCTTAAGTCTGGTGGTACGTGCCCTCAGGCACCTGTATCTTCTACCCGACGGAAGAGGAGAGAAGAGAGAATGCTCGGGTGGGTGGGGTCTTTGATTATGCTGGCTGCTACACCAAGACAACAAGAGGTAAAGACAGAGTCCAAGGAGGGGAGGCTGGTGTCTGTGATATGCTGGGCTGTGTCCACAACTCTCTGCAGCTTCTTGCAGTCCTGGGCAGAGCAGTTGCCGTACCAAGCCGTGATACATCCAGATAGGATGCTTTCTATGGTGCATCGGTAAAAGTTGGTGAGAGTCAAAGGGGAAAAACCAAATTTCTTTAGCCTCCTGAGGAAGTAGAGGCGCTGGTGAGCTTTCTTGGATGTGGCATCTACGTGATTTGACCAGGACAGGCTGTTGGTGATGTTCACACCCAGGAACTTGAAGCTCTCAATGTCAGAAGACTCAGTCAATAAATGCCAGTCTTGCCAAGTGTGACAGTCTTGAGAATGATTTCTTTAATGGTCTGGTTCCAAACTATGGTAATTAGAATTGGTTTGTTATTGTCACATGTACCGAGATACAGTGAAAAACTTTGTTTTGCATGCCATCCATACAGATCATTTCATCACATCAGTACATCGAGGTAGTGCAAGGGAAAAGCAATAACAGAATGCAGAATAAAGTGTTACAGTTACAGAGAAAGTGCAGTGCAGGCAGACAATAAGGCGCAAGTTCATAACAAGGTAGATTCCTGTCCTATCCTACTTAAATGATGACAGGATCCCATGAGTCAACATGGAGAGGCAGGGGCAAGAATTTTTACCGCCCCAGTCCTGCTGGCTTGCCTTCCTGCCTGTGGGGTAAGGGGATTTACCAATGGATCCAACACATGGGTGGGGCTTTTCTTTAAGTATGGTTGTATGTAGTGAGCCCACAAGTCCTGGCTAGAATGCAGATGATTGGCTGATTCCCTATCAATCATGTCAGGCAATGAATGGGATTCATTTACATTAATGGTTTAGATAGAATAACAATCCTCCACTCACTGCATCTTGCTGGAGAAACAATCCCTGTTCCAGTCTTGCCAGAAGCTTGTGTTACATGTTCATCGTATTTGTAAGTTTCAGTGTTGCAGCTACCGGACTCTTGAATGGACCTCTCATATGCTAAAAGATGAATTCTTGATCTCCCAACCTACCTCGTCATGCACCTTATTGTCTGCCTGCACTTCACTTTCTCTGTAACACTATATTCTGCAACACGCAAAGTGCTGGAGGAACACAGTGGGTCAGGCAGCAGCTATGGTGGGAAATGGAAAATCGACGTTTCAAGTCGAGATGTCTCGACCAGCTAGAATGCAGTCTTGACCTGAAATGTTGACTGTCCATGTTTTGCTCCAGATTCTAGCATCTACTGTCTCTCTTGTGTCTCTATATTCTGCATTCTGTTTTCCTTTTGTAATACCTCGATGTACTTCTGTATGGAATGATCTGTCTGGATGGCACGCAAACAAAAGCTTCTCACTGTACCTCGGTACATGTGACAATACTTCAATGGAATCAAATTTTCAGGAACAGAATTTAATTCATGATCACTTTCATAAAGCACTCTTAGCACAAGCAACAAAGGTTATATTTCCACCACTGTTTACTGAGTAATAACCCCTCTTTGGTGAATTAACAGGTTCTTTTTGCTGTTTGGTGGTCAAACAGATTCTGCTGTGTTCTGGTCAAATAGGTTCCGTTCACTGTTTCCTGATCAAAAGAACTCAGAAGCTCTGATAATCAGAATGCAGCAAGCTTAACCTGCATCTGACCTGGGGGCAGAACATGTTGCCATCCAGACACCCTGAATTGAAAAGCTCATCATTCTCCTGTATGTTGCTGATATAGGAAGGGAAATATTCACTGAAGGTTCTTAAAGTTCCAACACCGAGAGAGATAGAACTCAATAAGAACAAGTGCATCTTTCTCAATGAAGCAATGGACCGCATCCAAGAACATTAGAACAAATCCCAGCTTGGATCCAGGACTCAGTATGGGATGCACCCTGGTCTGATCTACCAAACCTTGACACTGAGTTGAATGTAGATACCCAGTACCCCCACTACTGGGCATCTGAAGCAGCAGGTGTGGGCCACTGCTGGTGTGTGCTGGCTCAGCTAACTCCCCCTGGAATCACAGTCTGTTTTGATCTACAGATGTACACACCCACACGCAGAAAAATTCAATTTAAATGTCCATCTGTTTCAGACGCAGGGCACGAGAAAGAACAGAGGGAAAAAATAAAATTATTTCCTGCTGATTCTTGCCTGATTCCATTGTTTCTTTCAATAAATTTGGATGAGCTATCTTACTAGTTTCATGAACTAACCAGAAGGATTTATTTGCTCGGTAACTCACAGATATGGAAAGGTTTCAGGTTTTTTTGAGCTCTCTGTATTTGAGAGGGCTTTGGCCCAAATATCTTGTGTCTCAATTAGTTCAGAATCAGAATCAGGCTTATCATCACTGACTTAGATGACGTGAAATGTGTTGTTTTGTGGCAGCAGTACAGCGCAAAGACTTAAAATTACTATAAATTACAAATTAAATACATAGGGCAAAAAAAAAGGAATAACAAGGTAGTGTTCATGGGTTCATGGATTGTTCAGAAATCTGACGGTGGAGAGGAGGAAGTTGTTCCTAAATCGCTGAGTGTGGGTCTGTACCTCCTCCCCGATTATAGTAATGAGAAGAGGGCACGTCCCGGGTGGTGAGGGTCCATAGTGGTGGATGGGTCCTTAGTTTCCAATGATTATTATCCTCATTTGGTCTAAACACACCTTGCCCTTTCTACCTTCATCATATGAGATGCCTCAACATCAGGTTTTATCGTTACATGGTAGTATCAGTTCCCGTCTCCTCTCTTCCTGACCCATCACCAGGAGAGAAAAGTGGTGAACGAAATCCTTTCTTCTCATCAATGAGAATGTGGAACTCCCTCAGGGAGCAGCTGAGACGAATAGTATTAGTGAAAAGAGGAGACTTGGGAGGAAAGAAAATGTCCCCATTGACCCTCACCATTTTTTTACAGATGCACCATAGAAAGCATCCTATCTGGATGCATCATGGCTTGGTATAGCAACTGCTCCGCCCGAGACTGCAAGAAACTGCAGAGAGTTGTGGACCCAGCCCAGCACATCATGGAAACCAGCCTCCCCTCCATGCACTTCCTGCTGCCTCAGGAAAGCGGCCAACATAATCAAAGACCCCTCCACCCTGAACATTCCCTCTTCTCCGCCCCCCCCCCCCCCCACTCCAGTCAGGCAGAAGATACAAAAGTATGAAAGCAGGTACCACCAGGCTCAAGGACAGCTTCTATCCCGCTGTTATAAGACTCTTGAATGGACCCCTAGTACGATAAGATGGACTCTTGACCTCACAATCAACCTGGTTATGGCCTTGCACCTTATTGTCTGCCTGCACTGCACTTTCTCTGTAAATATAACACATTATTCTGCATTCTGTTATTGTTTTCCCTTGTACTACCTCAATGCACTGAGGTGACGAAATGATCTGTATGCATGGCATGCAAAACAAAGTTTTTCAATGAACCTCGGTACATGTGACAATAATAAATCAACCAGCTAAATTGAATAGAGGGTCATGTTAAGGGGTGAGAGGAACTTGCTGTGACTTACAATACTGTGGGATAAAGCTTGCATGGAGAAAAACAACGGGGCCCAATACCTCTTTTCAGCACAACTCCATATAGTGTTGGGTGTGAGCAGACTGCACGAAAGTAACTGGGAATTTCCTCCATCTCACTCCTGGAAAGCAAGATTATTCCTACAGGTTCCATTGGTGGAATGGAGTGGGCTCTGAAGAAGGGGCCACCAGGTTTCTTTTCCAGGTTTAGCCCTTGTACAGTCTGCCAACCCCATGGTCAATCAACTCACCCAACATCAATGTAATTCAGCACCAGACAAAGTCTCAAATCATTAAAGAAACGGACATTCCCTTTCAGGCTGTTAACTTCCAAGTTTTCATATCTCAATGCCTGTCTCATCTGCAACTCAAGTAAGATCTTTGGTCTAATGTACACGAAGATCAAAGAGCACTTCAAATGTGAAAAGATTGGAAACCTCTAACAACAAATCAGAGATAAATCGAAATGAAGGCTAAACTCTGAGAGTTAGGTTACAAGGACAGGCTGCAGGGACACATGTTACCTCGAGTGCTGAAGATTTAAGGAAGATTTAGTTGTGGTGCTTGGGATGATTGAAAGATTTGATAGACCACCAAAAGAGAGAGACTTTCCACGTGGTGGGAGTCTGGAGCCATGGAATAATAATAGAATTGTTACAGCATAGAAGCAAGCCATTCAGCCCAAAGAAATGGTGCTGGCTCCTCATGAAGCAATCCTGTCAACCTAATGCAATAACTCTCTCCCCACAAGATTTCCTTGCATCTGTTGCCCAGAATTTAATTGTGTTGATTGGTTCTTGGACCACCTACTAAAGAGAAGAGCTTCCTTCTATCGCATCATCCTGTATACCTCTGACAAATCTCCTTTCTTGGCTCCAAGGACATTCACAGCTTCTCCTGCCCAGCCTTATGGTTGAGACCAATCGTTCCCAGAAATGGGGACACAACAAAATCCAAAGGCAGCTGTTCAGGACTGATGTCAGGATATAACTGCTCACCCAAAGGGGTGGGAGGGAGAGGAATTCTCTGTCCTACAGTTGGAAAAAATACACAAGAGAGATCACCAGGATTTTGTTGGATGAGGGCATTGTGGTACGAGGATTTGAGAATGGGAGTGAAGTATAAATCACTTGTGACAGACCACGTTGGAGGGTCAGAGTGGTTTCCACCTGTTCTTGATACCAGGCAGCTAATCAGGGGTGCTCCACAGGAGTATAACCCCTCCAACAACCTTCCTGACTACATTCAAAGCAAAACATGTGCATTTTTAACCCGTTGGTCACCAGTAGCTGCCCCCAGTTCATAAAATGTAACAGAAAAAAGACAGCTGTTTTCCATTAAGCAACATCTGTAAAAGTTGATGGGTTCTTAACTGCAATTGCACATGGAGTATTGTACGGTGCAGTCGAAGGTGAGGGCTAAGGCACACAACACAGCTATTGTGGCAGGGAATCAGCGGGATTTGTGATTCTCCAAAGCAGTTAATCTGAGGAAATAATTCAAAACCAGCATTTGGGGAGTCTGGTACCACTCCATATTCAAGCGTTCCCTCCTACATTATATATCGCCAATTAGCAACCAAGTTCAGATGCAAATGGTAAAAGTGAAATTTCCCCCAACTCAGTATCAAACAGACAGACTGTGCTAAAATTGGAGCTTCTATCAATGACCATGTTTTCAAATGCTCCAACAACAACTTGCATTTATGCAGCATCTTTAATGTAGCAAAATATCCCACTGGACCTCACAAGAAAGTTGAAAGTCAAAGTCAAGTTTATTGCCACATGCACAAGTACATGTGTGCACAGGTGCAATGGAAAACTTACTTGCAGTAACATCACAGGCACGTAGCATCAGATAAGCAGCATTCACAAGAAAAACATAAACAGAAATTATGCACAATTTTTGCAAGAAAGAAAACGCAGAACAAAAAGAAACAAGTCTATTGTAGCACAAAATGGTCAAAGTGGTCACAGCGTTGGTAAATTGTAGTTATTAGGGTTGTGCAGGTTGGTTCAAGAACAGAATGGTTGAAGGGAAGTAGCTGTTCTTTAACCTGGTGGTGTGGGACTTCAGGCTTCTGTACCTCCTGCCTGATGGTAGCTGCGAGAAGATGGCGTGGCCCGTCCGGTAGGGATCTTTGATGATAAATGTTGCCTTCAGGAGACATCACCTCCTGTAGATACTACCGATGGTGGGGAGGAAATGTGCCCATGATGTATTGGGCAGAGTTCACTACTCTCTGCAGCTTCTTACATTCCTGCGCATTCGAGTTGCCATACCAGACCATGATGCAGCCAGTCAGGATACTTTCAACGGCACATCTGTAGAAGTTTATCAGGTTCCTGACCTTTATCCAGTGACAAACCCTACCTTTCATTCACTCCACTTTCGTCTGCATCATAAGACTTGCTTTACTTCTGACGTTTTCCAATTCTAATGAAAGGTTATCAACCTGAAACGTTAACTCTGGTTCTCACACCACAGATGCTACCTGATCTGCTGAGTTTTTCTGGCAATTACTGTTTTATTTCACAAAGTATAAATCCATTCCATTCAACACAAATTAAAATAGGAGCAGAATACTTCATTACAACTGTACAGGGTGATGGTGAGGTTACACCTGGAGAACTGTGCACAGCTCTGGACCCCTTGTAGATTTATACACCACAGAAACATGCCTTTTGGGCCAACTCATCATTCTGACCAAGACACCTATCCACTCTAATCACCTAACAAAGGATATAGCAGCGATGGAGGCACTCCCAAAGAGGTACACCAGGCTAATTCCTGGGATTAGAGGATTTTCCTATAAGGAGAGGTTATACAAATTGGGTCTTTATTCCTTGGAATTTATAAGAATGATGGATGATCTTATTAAACCACGTAAGAGCCTAAGGGGACTTGATGAGGTAGATGTCAGGATGTTTCCACTAGTGGGAGGATCTTGAACGAGGGGATATGGTTTCAGGATAAGGGGGCAGTCATTTAAAACTGAGGTGCATAGAAATTTCTTCTCACGGAAGGTAATGAATCTGGAATTCCTTACGCTAAAGAGTTGTAGAGACTAGATCCGTAGAAGTATTTAACCTGGAGGTAGATGGATTTTTGAAAGATTGGGGAGTTGAGGGCTGTGTGGATTTGACATGAAGGAGAATTGAGGTCTGTGGTAGATCAGCCATGATCATATCGAATGGTGGGGCAGGCTTGAGGGACTGAGTGGCCTACTCCTGCTCCTATCTCCTTGCATTCTTGTGTGACGGAACTAGTCTTGCACGCACCTCCATCCTGCTCTTACTTCTCACTGTTAACTGTGACCCAGGAGAAAATCCATCACTCCAAAGACTGTGAATCTTTGGAATTCTCCAAGAGCCACCCACCCTTCCCCTTGTCCCCTCTCATCACCCCAAAGGGCTAGTGTATAGCGCGTGGTCCTGGTAGATTCTCTCCCAAGTTTAGTTTAACATCTGCCTCAGTCCTGATGGAGGGTTTCGACCCGAAACGTCGACAATTCCTTTCCCCCCACAGATGCCGCTCGACCCATTGAGTTCCGCCAGCAGATTGTTTGTTGCTTCTGATTTCAGTATCTGCCGTCTCTTGTGTCTTCATAATTTAACATCTGGTGTTCCTCATATCAATTTCATATTTCTCATATTTCATTATAACATCGGAGGCCATTTGGCCCATCCAGTATATGCCATCTTTCAGGACAATCCCAACAATCCCATTCCCCCACTTATTTTCAATTCTGGTCGTCCCATTATAGGAAGGATGTGGAGGCTTTGGAGAGGGTACAGAAAAGGTTTACCAGGATGCTGCCTGGATTAGAGGGCATGTACTATAAGGAGAGGTTGGACAAACTTGGGTTCTTTTCTCTGGAGCGGCGGAGGCTGAGGGGAGACCTGATAGAGTTTTATAAGATTATGAGAGGCATAGGTAGAGTAGACAGCTGGTATCTTTTACCCATGGTCAAAATGTCCAGTACTAGAGGGCATGCATTTAAGGTGAGGGGGGCAAGTTCAAAGGAGATGTGCGGGGCAGGTTTTTTACACAGAGAGTGGTGGGTGCCTGGAATGTGCTGCCAGGGGTGGGGGTGGAGGCAGATACGATAGAGGCATTTAAGAGGCTCTTAGACAGGCACATGAATGTGCAGAGAGTAGAGGGATATGGACGTTGTGTAGGCAGAAGAGACTAGTTTAGTTAGGTGTTTAATTACTAGTTTGATTAGTTCAGCACAACATGGTGGGCTGAAAGGCCTGTTCCTATGCTGTACTGTGCTATGTTCTGTGTTCTCTGTTCTATTTCCCTGTAACGTTTTCTCTCTCACACATCCTTCAGGGACACGGGCACAAAGTGGATATGGGACTAGTTTAGAGCATCTAATCTTAAATAGCTCAGATTGCAGCCTAACGGCACGAACATTAAATTCTCCCACTTTATGTAACCCCCACAACCACTGCCCCACACCCCACCCCCAAGCATATCACTTTTTTTCTTTCCTTTCCTAGTCTATCTTTTCTTCTACCCCCCTTTTTTCCTCCTTACCTTTGCCCCATCCCCCAGTGGATCTGCTCTCCCCTCCTCCCCCACACCTGCCTATCACTATCTCTTACCTGCATCGACCTATCACCACCTTGTGCCCACCCCACCTCCCCTCTTTTGTCCACCTATCACTGCTCTGCTTTTCCCTCCTATATATTGGGCTTCCCCTTTTCCTATCTTCAGTCCTGAAGAAGGGTCCTGACCCGAAACGTTGACCGCCTGCTTTTCTCCACGGATGCTGCCTGGCCTGCTGAGTTCCTCCAGCATCATCGTGTTTTTCATCTTGATTCTAGCATCTGCAGTCCTTTGTTTCTCTAGATGAGCATCTTGGTTGGCATGGACCAGTTGGGCTGAAGGGCCTGTTTCCCTGCTGTATGACTCTGTGGCTTGAACACCTACCTACATGAATTTACAGTAGCAAATTTATAGTAGGTGAATTTACAGTGGCCAATTAACCTACCAGAACATCTTTGGGGTATGGGAGGAAACCAGAGTTCATAGAACATAGAACACTACAGCACAGTACAGGCCCTTCAGCCCACAATATTGTGCCAACATCTTATCCTGCTCTAATATCTATCTAACCCTTCCCTCCCACATAGCCCTCCATTTTTCTATCATTCATGTGTCTATCTAAGAGTCTCTTAAATGTCCCTAATGTATCTGCCCCCACAACCTCTGCCAGCAGTGCGTTCCACGCACCCACCACCCTCTCTGTAAAAAAACTTACCTCTAACATCCCCCCTATACCTTCCTCCAATCAACTTAAAATTATGACCCCTTGTGTTAGCCATTGTCACCCTGGGAAAAAGTCACTGACTGTCCACTCGATCTGTGCCTCTTATCATCTTGTACACCTCTATCAAGTCACCTCTCATCCTCCTCCTCTCCAAAGAGAAAAGCCCTAGCTCACTCAACCTATCCTCATAAAACATGCTCTCCAATCCAGGCAGCATCCTGGTAAATCTCCTCTGCACCCTCTCCAAAGTTCCTTAAGGAAACCAACATGGCCCCAGAGAGGGCACAGACAGCACTGGAGGTCAGGATCGAACCTGGGTCACTGGGGCTGTGCAGCAATGGTACTACCCGCTGCACCACTGAGCCTCCCCCTCTAGTGTGTCATTGATTGTAGTGCAATGAACATGTGCTTGATAGTGTGCCTGTATGAAGCTTGAATTTCCAAAGCAGCTTCCACACTGAAGAAGGTTATCAGGATTTACAGAAGGATCTTGATCAAATGGGTAAGTGAGCCAAGGAATGGCAAATAGAGTTTAACTCAGATAAGTGTGAGGTGTTTGCATTTTGGGAAGACAAATAAGGGTAGGATTTTCACTGTAAATGGTAGGGCCCTGGGGAGCGTTGTAGAAGAGAGGGACCAAGGAGTACAAGTACATGGTTCCCTGAAAGTGACGTCACAGGTAGACAGGGTGGTGAAAAAGGATTTTGGCACACTGGCCATCAGTCAGGGCATTGAGTATAGAAGTTGTGATGTTATGTTGCAGTTGTACGAGATGTTGGTGAGGCTGCACTTGAAATATGTGTTCAGTTTTGGGCACCCTGCTATAAGAATGATGCCATTTGGCTGGAAAGAGTGTAGAGGAGAT
This sequence comes from Pristis pectinata, assembly GCF_009764475.1. Taxonomy (NCBI): domain Eukaryota; kingdom Metazoa; phylum Chordata; class Chondrichthyes; order Rhinopristiformes; family Pristidae; genus Pristis; species Pristis pectinata. Next base: position 41,622,501 of record NC_067420.1, read on the forward strand.
TTACGAGGATGTTGCTGGGACTCGAGGGACTGAGTTATGGAGAGAGCTTGAGCAGTTTGAGACTTTATTCATTGGAAAATGAGGGGTGTTCTTATAGAGGGGTATAAAATCATGAGGGGCATATATATGGTGAATGCACACAGTCTTTTTCTCAGGGTTGGGAAATCAAGAAATAAAGGGCACAGGTTTAAGGTGAGAGGGGAGAGATTTAATAGGAACCTGAGGGGCAACTTGTTCACCCAGAGGGTGGTGAGTATATGGAACGAGCCGCCAGAGGAAGTGGTTGAGACAGGTACAACAAAAGCATTTGAAAGGCACTTGGACAGGTACATGGACAGGAAAGGTTTAGAGGGATATTGGCCAAACACGGGCAAATGGGACTAGCTTGGATGGGAATCCTGGTTATCGTGGACTCATGGAGTCATACAGTTTCCATGCCACATGACTCGGTGACTCTATAACCCAAGACTATCTCAGTGCATTTCAAAGAAGAGGGACTGCAGAGACTGCAAATGATGAAGGAACTCAGTGTGCCAGGCAGCATCTGTGGAGGGAAATGGACAGTCGGCTGATCGGGTTGAGACCCTTCATCAGGACTGTTATATAAAGCACCTTCCACAACCCAAAACTATCTCAGAGCATTTTAATCCCAAGGAAGGAGATTTTTTTGAAGTTGGAAAGTAGGCGAGAGTACTGTTTGTGGGAGCAGAGCCTGCTCCCTATGACAGGGCTGTGAAGTTGATCGGGCTGTCCGCGATGTGGGATCGTTATTGCCCGGGACACTGGAGAAAATTCCCTAACATAGTGCGGTAGGATCATTCACATCCATCTGGGAAAATGGATAAGAACTTTGTTCAACATGCAGGTATAAAATTAAGAGGAATTTACATTGAGTAAATTAAAAGAAAGTGTCGAAATGTCTAATACTAGAGGGCATGCATTTATGGTGAGAGGGGGTTAGTTCAAAGGAGATGTGCGGAGCAAGTTTTTTTACCAAGGGAGTGGTGGGTACCTGGAATGTGCTGCCAGGGGTGGTGGTGGAGGTAGATACGATAGAGGCATTTAAGAGGCTCTTAGATAGGCACATGAATGTGCAGAGAGTGGAGAGATGCGGACATTGTGAAGGCAGAAGTTTCGCTAAGCATTTAGTTACTAGTTTAATTAGTTAAGCACAACATTGTGGGCTGAAGGGCCTGTTCCTGTGCTGTATGGTTCTTTGTTCTATGTTCTAGATCCAAGCCCTACTAAGAGGTTAAAAACTGGGGGCATAGACTGAAAGTAATTGAATGATTGGAAGGAAGAAAAGCAAAAGAAAGTTAACCCAGAGGGTAACACACACAAAACGCTGGAGGAACAGCAGGTCAGGCAGCATCTATGGAGGGAAATAAACAGTCGACGTTTCGGGTTGAGACCCTTCATCAGGAATCCCATCCTGAAATGTCGGCTGCTTATTTCCCTCCATAGATGCTGCCTGATCTACTGAGTTCCTCCAGCATTTTGTGTGTGTTGCTCCAGATTCCAGCAGCTGCAGAATCTCTTGTGTCTCTGTTAACCCAGAGGGTGCTGGGGGCTCTGGGACTCACTGCATGAAGGGCTGATGGAGGCAGAAATCACGTTTAAACAGTGCTTGAGGAACCTTGTTCTGCAGAGCGGAAAGGTGAATTAGGCTGGGTAAGTTCATTCTTATCTGGGACAAGCACAATGGGCTGAATGGCTTCCTTCTGTGTTGTAAGGTTTCTATTTCAAATATAAACGTTTTTGACCCAAGAGTTAGGAAGCAGGATTAGTTTACGGTCCATTTTTGGTGTGCACGGTCAAAATGGGGCAAATGGTCTCTTTCTAAATTGTAAATTTACATGACTACAAGATTGTCATACCTCTGACGCTGCAGCTCCCCATCACTGCCTCCAGGGTGGGACTTCAACCCACAATCTCCTGACTCAGAGGCAAGAGCGCCCCAGCCAAGCCACAACTGACCCTTAGAGTTTAATGCATCACAACACACGTGAAGGTGGAGGGGACCGAATACTTCAGATGACAAAGGCTCCCACTACTTTGCATTTTGCAGAGCTGATGAATACAATCCACAATTCTGAGCCACTGAGCTAATCTGAGTTTTGCCAAATAAAAAAAATGCATAAAATAAGGCAAGATATTATTTTACAAAAGCATGACACCAATTTTAATCAACATTTGCAAACGCAAGCCATATTTCAAAGACGGCAATCATGGTTTTCATTTTGTGGTCCCTCTCCCTCTGGGAATGTGTAAAGACTCACTTATTTTGCTAGTTTAATTCCAGCTGCTTTGGCACTCCCTAATTGCCCGTCTTCCCTTTGACATTCTCCTCGATGCTTCAACGACTGGACCTGTAAAAAGATTCCAGGTGGCAGCAATTAGACAAATTACTTAGTTAGTAGCGGCCTTCTGTCCCATTTGGTTATGGAGAGAGTGGTGTGCAGCAGCCAAGTGTTCTGGCCAATATCTGCCACTCGGTCCTTATTGATACACAGTCTGCTGCAGTCACGGAGAAAAAGGCCCCTCAGTTTTTACCAGTCAATTAACAAACAGCTCAAGACTGATCCAAAGCTATTACCAAATTCCTTGCTTTAATTCAGAGAGCACAAAAATCTAGGCAGGCACTCCACTGCAGGAGAGAGGGAATGCTACATGGTCACAGGCGCTATCTTCTGGACAAGTCTTTAAACCGTACTCAATGAGGTCCCATCTCACATGGAAGTGAGGGTTCCGGGGTAGCGTTCTGAAGAAGGGAACTTCTCCTGGACAATCCTTAATTGTGTGCAATTCTGGTCGTCCCGTTACAGGAAGGATGTTCACGCTTTGTAAAGGGTGCAGAAGAGGTTCACCAGGACACTGCCTGATTAAAGGGTATGAGCTATAAAGAGAGGTTGGGTTGTTTTCTCTGGAACATCGGAGGCTGAGTGGAGACCTGATAGAGGTTTATAAAATTATGAGAGGTATAGATAGGGCAGACAGTCAGAATCCTTTTCCCAGGGTAGCAATGTCAAGTACTAGAGGACATGCATTTAAGGTGAGCGGGGGAAAGTTTGAAGGAGGTGTGTGGGGCAAGTGTTTTACACAGAGAGCGGTGGGTGCCTGGAACGGGCTGCCAGGGGTAGTGGTGGAGGCAGATACAGTAGTGACATTTAAGAGGCTGTTGTAAAGACACACATTGTTAGTTGTGGGAGCTTGCTGTGAATGAGTTAGCTCTGTGTTTGCTGTATTATAGTAGCATCTATCTCCAAAAGTACCTGGGAGTACTGTTCTGGATTATGATCCCTTTCATTGGATGATACCAACGAATCTGAGCAGCATAACCCAACTTCTATTGACACTCAGGCCTGAAGAAATATCCTTTGATTAGAAATATGTATACCAAGCTGGCTTGCCACTTGATCCTACCTATTGGGTTTGGATTGAGTTTCATGAGTCCTTGCCTCACAGATGTTATCTTCCGAGAATATCCGAACTGTGGGGTGATGCAGTCACTGAGCTTTCCTGCACAAATGTTGATTGTGGTTCAAGGGATTGCAGAGGTAATTTTGTCCTGTCTGACAATATCAAGCGGGAAGGACAGTGTTCGGTCACCATGGGCAAACACCTCCAGTAGAACCTCCTGATTCTGCAGCCTCCACATTGAATCAGAATCAGGTTTATTACCACTGACTTAGACAACGTGAAATTTGTTGTTTTGCAGCAGTGGTACAGTGCAAAGACATAAAATTACTATAATGTACAAAATTAAATAAATACTACAAAAAAAGGAACGACGAGATAGTGTTCATGGGTTCATGGACCGTTCAGAAACCTGATGGTGGGGGGGAAGAAGCTGAATCGTTGCAAGTGGATCTTCAGGCTCCTGTACCTCCTCCCCAATGGTAGTAACGAGAAGAGGGCATGTCCCGGCAGGTGAGGGTCCTCAGTGATGGATGATGTGTCCTTGAGGCACCGCCTCTTGAAGATGTCCTCGATGGTGGGGAGGGTTGTGCCCGTGATGGAGCTGGCTGAGCCTACAACCCTCTGCAGCCTCTTGCAACCCTGTGCATTGGAGGCTCCATACCAGGCGGTGATGCAACCAGTCAGAATGCTCTCCACTGTACATCTGTAGAAATTTGCAAGAGTCTTTGGTGACGTACCAAATCCCCTCAAACTCCTAACGAAGGAGAGCCACTGGAGTGCCTCCTTTGTGATTGCATCAATGTGTTGGGCCCAGAATAGATCATACCGAATCTCCTCAAATTCCTAACAAAGGAATAAGTTGCAGATAACTGGAGCAGGAGCACTGAGATCCCATCACTTCCAGGGTGAGCAACATTTGATCATCATTGGGTCCAAATCCTGGAACTCCCTCCCCAACAATAATGAGGAAATACCCCCAACATAGTGACTATAAAGATTGAAAAAGGTTTTAAAGGTATCGAAATGAGCACTGGAATCAGCAAGGCTGCAGACCAAGTGCTGGAAGAGGTATCTGATGGTCCATATCGTCATGGTGAGCCAAAGGGCCTGTTTCTGTGCTGTACATTCAGACTCTATGACTTGAAGAAGACAGATCCTCACCAGCTTCCCCAATGCAATAGGTGCAACAGCTGAGTAACAACAAAAGAAAAATGGAAAGCAAAGTATTTCAGCTCTGGATGATGTAATAATCACATTTTCATTTCTTATTGCCTAATTCTTGAATTTTGCACTGAATATTCTGCACTGATTACAGGAATTTGGCCAGAATATAACAGAGAGAGCATAAACCTTACCCAGGAGTAGGGAATAATCAATCAGGGGTGTGCAGGGGGGAGGAGCCAGAGGGGATATAGGTAACCAAACAATAATTTAGCACGTTAGTAATGTGCGTGTATGCGCATATGTGTGTGTTTAACATGCTCCTCCAAATGTAGATGAATTTAAATTCCTGAGCACGGCCTGACTCCAAACAACGAATTCAAAGGTTTACATGAATAGATATCAGCCAGTGTGTTAAAGACAGCAGCCTTATCAAGAATTCTACACATGGAATAAAGCCATATTGGTAGTGAAGAACTGGTGATAATCTATTCAAAGGATTAGATGGTCTATGTTAAAGCAACGGAAACGAGTAATAATTAAAAGGCTTAAGCTAATTCGATCTATGAATCGAGATGATTCAAATACAAGATAAGATATTTATTTATTAGTCACACGTACATCGAAACACACAGTGAAATGCGTCTTTTTGCGTTACTGAGAATGTGCTGGGGGCAGCCTGCAAGTGTCGCCGCTCTTCCGGCGCCAACATAGCATGCCCACAGCTCCTAACCTGTACGTCTTTGGAATGTGGGAGGAAACCGGAGCACCCGGAGGAAACCCACGCAGACACGGGGAGAACGTACAAACTCCTTACAGACAGCGGCCGGAATTGAAGCCGGATCGCTGGCGCTGCAATAGCGTTACCCTAACCGCTACACTACCGTGCCGCCCAGGAAATTGAACAGTCCGGTAGTGCAGCTGGTAGAGCCGCTGCCTCACAGCTCCAGAGACCCAGGTTCAATCCTGACCTCAGGTACTGTCTGAGTGGAGTTTGCACGTTCTCCCCATGACACTGTGGGTTTCCCCCGGGTGATCTGGTTTCCTCCCACATCCCAAAGGTGTGCGGGTTGGTAGGTTAATTGGCCTTCACCTAAACAGGAGACACAAGATGCTGGAATCTGGAGCAACAAACAGTCTGCTGGAGGAACTCAGCGGGTCGAGCAGCATCTGTGGGGGGAAAAGGAATTGTCAACGTTTTGGGTCGAAACCTTGCATCAGGACTGGAAGCAGGGTCTTGACTCAAGACGTTGACAACGCCGTCCCCCCCACAGATGCTGCTCGACCCACTGAGTTCCTCCTGCAGATTGTTTGTTGCACATATACAGGAAGTCCATTCCAGAATCCAGTCCAGTACTTGAGCCTGAGCATTGGAAGAACTACAATGAGTAACAGCAAATCCCTCAGATTTGCATGGCTCCTGTGTCACTTACACTGGGGTGTAACACTTCTGATCACTCAGTAAGCTCACTGGTTCGATCTATCAATTTCTCCATTGCTTCCTCTGTGACCATATTGGTATGTTTCTGTATGTGCTGCCTTTACACAGAATTACATTGTATTTTCAACATAGAAAGAGGACATTCAGCCCAAATGGCCTGGCTAGAAGTCCTGAAGAAGGTTCTCGACCTGAAACGTCGACTGTCCATTTCCCTCCATAGATGCTGCCTGACCTTCTGAGTTCCTCCAGCATTTTGTGCGTTGCACCAGATTTCCAACATCTGCAGTCTCTCTTGTGCCTAGAATTTATGCTCCCTCTGACTTTTCTCACACCCTCAGTACATTGTTCCGTTCCTTTCTCCCTTCCCTGTTGATCCCACTCTTTAAACACACCAAACCATTCATCTCCCTAGGGAGTGAGTTCCACATTCTCCCCTCTCTCTGGTAAGGAACTTTCCCCTCATTTCATTCTGGATTTGTCAGTGACTTTTGACACCTGCTTTTCTATCCCTTTGGAATGAAATCTCTCTCTATCTCTCCTAATGAGCCTCCATCTTAATTTTAAGGATTTCCCTGTTAAGAAGACCCTGGTTGCTCGTTACTGATGTGTACATTCGCACACAACAGCCAGGACCTCCCGGTGACCACCCACTTCAATTCCACATCCCACTCCCATACTGACATGTCTGTCCACGGCCTCGTCTACTGCCTCGTTGAGGCCAGGCGCAGGTTGGAGGAACAACAACTCATATTCCGCCTTGGGAGTCTCCAACCTAACGGCCTCAACATCGATTTCTCCAACTTCTGGTAACCCCACCCCTTCCTTTTCATCCCCCCACCCCCCACCCCAACTCCTTTGTCTTCCTTTATTCCTGTGGCTCCCTTCCCCAGACTTGATGACCTGCCCATCTCCTCTCCTCCCCTCCCCCATCCTTTATTCCATGGTCCGCTGCCCTCTTCCACCAGATTCCTTCTTCTTCAGCCCTTTGCCTCTTCTACCTATTACCTCTCAGTTTATTACATCTTCCCCCCTCCACCCACCTACCATCCCCCTCTCACCTGAACTCACCTATCACCTGAACTCACCTGTCCCCTGTGTGTGCTCCTTTCCCTCCCCCCGCCTTCTTATTCTGCCTTCTGCCCTCTTCCTTTCCAGTCCTGATGAAAAGTCTCGGCCAGAAAAGTCGACTGTTTATTTCCCTCCACGGATGCTGCCTGACCTGCTGAGTTCCTCCAGCATTTTGTGTGCGTTGCTCCAGATTCCAGTATCTGCAGAATCTCTTGTGTCTCCATATAAACTCTCCTTTCTGGCATCACCTTTGTAATCTCCCCAGTACCATCACATCCCTGGTTATAACCTGGAGTCAAGAATGTGAACTGACCACATTTAGTCCGACCAAGATTCATACAAGTTTAACATAACGTCACTGTTTATCATCATTATTTCCCTAGAAGTTACTTTGTTTTCATTTTTAATGTCAATCACTAACTTCAGACCGTTTCTGATTTCGTATCCTAAATATCCCTTCAATCCTCAGCCCAGGTAGAACTCTTTTTACTTAAATGATAATCAAAAAAACTTCAGATGCTGGAAATCAGTAGAGTCATAGAATCATACAGCACAGAAACAGGCCCTTCGGCCCATCTTCTCCATGCTGCCCAACTAGCTTTACCCCCCACCCTCAGTCGGTCTATAGTCTTCTAGGCCTTGGCAATTCAAGTGCTTGTGTTGATGCTTCTTATATATTGTGAGAGTCTCTCCCTCGTTCACCTCCTCCTCCTCCTCCTCAGGCAGTGTGTTCCAGATCCCAACCACCTTCTGGGTGAAAGAAAACCAACTCAGAATCCCTCGAAACCTCCTCCCTCTCACTTTAAACCTTGTCTCAGGCACCCCCACAATGGGAAAAGATTCTTACTCTCTACCCTATCTATTCCCCTCAACATTTTGTATACCCCTCTGCTCCAAGGATAATCAACCCAACCTATCCAGTCCCTCCTTTTAAGCAAAATGCTCCGATCTAGGCAACATCCAGGTGGACCTCCTCCGCGTCCTCCTCAGTGTAGGCACGTCCTTCCTGTCGTGTGTCAACCAGAAAGTGTTGGAGACACTCTGCAGGTCAGGCAGCATCTGTGGAAAAAGTAACAGAGTTAATGCTCCAGGACAAAGGGTCATAATTCTGGCCTGCTGAATGTTTCTAGCATTTAATCCTATTTACCAATTCCTACAATGGTCTCCTAATTCTTTCTGCTATTTAGTTCCATTTGGTCTGGAGCCAGTGAGACAGAAACTCGATTAACAGTGAGGCCTTTGTCTCTGTCACTAGACATTAGACAAACCACCAAAGTTATTTAATTACCCTCCAAAATGTCAGACTGTGAGCATGCTCCGATTTCTGTGCTAGTGGGGTGACTTGGCTTCGGCTGGTAGGGAGGGCAACCCATCACCAACACACCCATTATATTGGACACAATGTTTAGATCCACACTTTGGTGTGGTACTGAGGGAGTCCAGCACTGTTGGAGATGTTTTTCACACAAGATGAAAAGCAGCTATCTCAGACTGGATGTAACTCAGACCACTATCTCGAAGAACAGGATCTTTTTCCTCCAGTGTATGGAGGAAGATATAAGGGGGATGTCAGAGGTAAGTTTTTTACACAGAGGGTGGTGGGTGCATGGAATGCACTGCCGGCAGAGGTGGTCGGGGCAGATACATTAGGGACATTTAAGAGACTCTTAGATAGACACATGAATGATAGAGAAATGGAGGGCTATGTGGGAGGGAAGGTTAGATAGATATTAGAGCAGGATAAAATGTCGGCACACCAGTAGCCTGAGGGCACGTACCACCAGACTTAAGGACAGCTTCTACACCACTGTGATAAGACTATTGAACAGTTCCCTTATATGATGAGATGGACTCTGACCTCACGATCTACCTTGTTGTGACCTTGCACCTTATTGCACTGCACTTTCTCTGTAGCTGTGACACTTTACTCTGTACTGTTATTGTTTTTACCTGTACTACATCAATGCACTCTGTACTAACCCAATGTAACTGCATTGTGTAATGAATTGATCTGTACAATCAGTTTGTAAGACAAGCTTTTCACTGTACCTTGGTACAATTGACAATAATAAAGCAATACCAATACCAACCGTTCAATAGTCTTATAACAGCGGGGTAGAAGCTGTCCTTGAGCCTGGTGGTATGTGCCCTCAGGCAGAGAAAGTGCAGATGCAGGTAGACAAATGAAGTACAAGGGCCACGATGAGGTAGACTGGGTGATCAAGGGTTCAAGAATTCATCCTGTAGCGTACGAGAGGTCTGTTCAAGAGTCTGATAACAGTAGGGTACAAGCTGCCCTTGAGCCTGGTGGTACGTACTCTTGAGCTTTTGTATCTTCTGCTCGACAGAAGCAGGGAGAAGAGAGAATGACTGGAGTTTGGAGGGCTCAAGGAGCTGAGTGCAGACTCCTGCTCCTAGTTCATATGTTCTGTCTGTCAGAGGCTCTGAGACAATTGGAAATTGTACAGAGTGAAACGCGAGTTCCTTCTTGCTTGCCTTCTGCTCAGGAGTGGACGCTATGTTTCCTAGTACGGGTAGTGAGGTCCGATCCATTGCTACTTCCAGAGCCCACAACTCTGGGGTCTACCTGCACTGTAACACATTCACTTGGTGAGGAAGCAGGGGAAACTTGTGATCCCCTTTCTGCTCAAAAACTGAACCAGGACGGCAAAACCAACAAAGAGCAAAGGGGTCATCCTGAGCAACACTGATTGGACACAAACCTCACTGTTTAGCTTGGTAAGAAAATACCTTGCACGCTGAAAGAAAGGGGTCTTTGTTGAGAGTTTGCTAAGTTCATTAGAGTACATGTGTTTTAAAAGAAAATGCATTAGCTGAGTATTTGATCAATCTCCCATTCCTGTCAAAAAAAAACATCCAGAACATTCCCAGAAAAGTGTGAAAACAGCAGCCGCTGCCAAGTGGTGTGTTGCAGTGATCTGGGACGATGCCAGACTGTGCCTGAAGAGGGTACAACTGGCAGCAGGAGGGCTGCAGAGAGGAAGCCTTGGCACTACCCCGATGCCAGTCCATTTGAAAGCTTCAATTATGATGAAAAGATCTCCGCTTTAAATAAACGCTTATTGAAGTGGTTGCAGGGGGTGAGAGAGCTATGGTTTGGAATGTTCTCTAATCATCAAAGGGACTCTGAAATTCCTCGCGCTTTTCCAAGGACACTTGCTTTAGTATCAATCCAGGGAAGTGTGTGTGGCAACTGGGAAATTTAAATTTAAATAATTATATAAACTGCAATACAAAGCTCATCTCAGTAATGGTGACTATCAAACTGGCATATTGTTCTAAAATGCACAAAACACTGGATGAAGACCAATTGGATTTTCCCAACACCAGCACCCCCGCCTGTTCTACCTCTACATTAGCTCAATGGCATAATCAAAGACCCCACCCACCCCGGACATTCTCTCTTCTCCTCCCTCCCACTGGGCAGAAGGTACAAAAGCCTGAAAGCACGTACCACCAGGCTCAAGGACAGCTTCTATCCCGCTGTTATAAGACTATTAAATGGTCCCCTAGTACGATCAGATGGACTCTTGACCTCACAATCTACCTTGTTATGGCCTTGCACCTTATTGTCAGTCTGCATTGCACTTTGTAACCATATTCTGCATTCTGTTATTGCTTTTCCCTTCTACTACCTCAATACACTGTTATAATGAAATGATCTGTATGGACGGCATACAAAACAAAGTTTTTCACTGTACCTCAGTACATGTGACAATAATAAACCAATTTACCAATGGCCTCCTTTGTTGCTTCTACACCCCAGAGCTGACCGAAGTTTCCTGATGTCAGTGACTTTTTCACAGAGAAATGTCTATGCATTACAAAGAGTGGGTATAAGTCAAACAGCTGAGGCAGGTGAAATGGGAATCTTTTGTGCTTGAAACATGAAAGATAGATTTCTGAATTTTGGAATGATTATTTGGAACCTATAAGGCTACATTGATATTGGTGTTGGTATTGGTATTGGTTTATTGTTGTCACTTGTACCAAGGTACAGTGAAAAACTTGTCTTGCATACTAATCGTACAGGTCAATTCATTACACAGTGCAGTTACATTGGGTTAGTACAGAGTGCATTGATGTAGTACAGGTAAAAACAATAACAGTACAGAGTAAAGTGTCACAGCTACAGAGAAAGTGCAATGCAATAAGGTGCAAGGTCACAAGGTAGATCATCAGGTCATAGTCCATCTCACCGTATAAGGGAACTGTTATAAATTTGCTGCCTTTGACCCTGATTGCCCTGAAAACTAATTTTATATATGTGGATTGTCATTCCCTTGGAAGAATATTTTGAAATTCTCTACAAGTTTAAAATGTTTTAAGTTATTTATTCAGCAAAGTACAAACGACTGAAGGAACTCAGCAGGTCAGGCAGTATCTGTGGAGGGAAATGGACAGTCAATGTTTCAGGTTGAGACCTTTCATCTGGACTCCGGCTGAAGGGTCTCCACCCGAAACGTCGACTGTCCATTTTCCTCCACAGATGCTGCCTGACCCATTGAGTTCCTCCAGCAGATTGTGCGTTGCTCCAGATTCCAGCGTCTGCAGTCTCTTGTGTCTCCAATTTATTTCTTTTTTTGTTTTTGACATTTGTTTGTTTTGGTTTCTACGTTAATATTTAGTGCTTTGTAAGATGTTTAAGTGTTAGTTTTTCATTTAGTTGCTTTGTTCGTGGGATGCTGGTGTCACTGGGATAGGCACCATTTATTGCCCTCTCCTCATTGACCCAGAAGTGAACAGCTTGCTCGGACATTGGTAAATCTAGATGAGACCAGGATAAGGAGGCAGATTTCTTCCCCTGAAGACCTTCAGTGAACTTGACAGGTCTTTCGAACAATATGATAGTTTGACAGCCAACAATGCTTTATTGTAGTTTATATAATTATTTGTATGTAGATTCCCTGGTTGCCATGTTGAGATCTGAACTCACATCACTGGATCTATAGTGTAGGCTGCTGGACATTACTTCTGGAACCACTGCCTCTTCATGCAAGCCCAGCTGTTCCAATCCAGCTGATCATAGAGTCATAGAGTCATACAGCATGGAGACAGGCCCTTCGGCCCAACTTGTCCATGCCGACCAAGATGCCCCATCTAAGCTGGTCCCATTTGCCCGTGTTTGGCCCATAACTTTCTGAACTTTTCCAATCCATGTACCTGTCCAACTGTCTTTTAAAAGTTGTTATTGTACCTGCCTCAACCACTTCCTCTGGCAGCTCATTCCACATACATACCACCCTTTGTGTAAAAAAGTTGCCCCTCAAGCTCCTATTAAATCTCTCCCCTCTCACCCTAAACCTATGCCCTCTAGTTCTTGACTCTCCAACTCTGGGAAAAAGACTGAGTGCATTCACCCTATCTATGCCCCTTGTGATTTTATACACCTCCATAAGATCACCCCTCAGTCTCCTACGCTCTAAGGAATAAAGACCTAGCCTGTCCAACCTCTCCCTATCACTCAGTTCCTCAGGTCCAGGCAACATCCATGTAAATCATTTCTGCACTCTTTCCAGTTTAATAACATCTTTTCTGTAGCAGGGTGACCAAAACTGAACACAATACTCCAAGTGTGGCCTCACCAGTGTCCTGTACAACCGCACCAAGACCTCCCAACTTTTATACTCAGTGCCCTCACTGATGAAGGCCAGCGTGTCAAAAGCCTTCTTCACCACCCTGTCTACCTGTGACGCCACTTTCAGGGAACCATGTACCTGTACTCCAAGGTCCCTCTGTTCTACAACACTCCCCAGGGCCCTGCTGTTCACTGTGAAAGTCCTACCTGGATTTGACTTTCCAGCTGGACTTTCTGGAGTTTTGTAAATGATCAGAACATTTCCCAGTCACCTGAGAGATCGAACACGACCAACAAGGAGATGATGCCGAAATCACTTCTTCCAATGAATTTGCAAATGTTTATACTTAGGAAGCAGACTGAAGACGCCGGAATCTAGAGCAACACACAAACTGCTGGAGGAACTCAGCATGTCGAGCAGCATCTGTAGAGGGAAATGCACAGGTGGAGGCAACAAAGGGCTGCATCTTATGTTCAGTCCAATGTCAATATGATTAACTTTCAACCGCATAAAAGTACAATGACTTCCCCACTTAAGTCAAATTGCTGCATTAAACAAGCAGAGTCCTCTCCTTCCACACACACCACTGTGGTCCCTCAGTGAGACAGCAGGCCACTGCTGTAGACCACGGCATCTAGGGGTGAGCAATTAATGGTGTAAGCTTGTTGCCTCTACCAATCATTGCCACTCTCCCCTCCTCCATCTGCCCATCACCCCTCCTCCCCTGGATCCATCTATTGCCTGCCAGGTCTTGCTCCACCCCTTCCCCCTCACTTACTTATACCGGCTACTTCCCCTTTATCTTCTAGTCCAGATGAAGGGTCTCGAACCGAAACGTTGACTGTCCATTTCCCTCCACAGACACTGCCTGACCCACTGAGTTCCTCCAGCAGTTACACTTAAGGAGGTAGGCTGAGAGGCCACAGTGGTGTGCGTGCAAGGAGAGGTCTCACTGGTTGTTTACAGTAGAAAGCTGATTTAATGTTGGAAGTCTTGTCCTTTTATTTGGGGTCCCGAACCGTCAAGGGTGGGGTGGATGAGCCCGTATGTTAGGGGCCTGAGGGAAGAGGGGGGGTGTGATGAGTCAACCAAAAACAACCCAAGATCCCTCCCAAGTTTCACCATTGGTTTGCTCATCCTTTGTTGCCCTGGTCCACAGGAGTGACTACTATCTCAATACAGAGGGTCATTAAAAGTTCATCACATTGGCGCTACATTGAACATAAGATAACTGAGATGAGGATGAATTTCTTCAGCCAGAGGGTGGTGAATCTGTGGAATTTGTTGCCACAGACGGCTGTGGAGGCCAGGTCGTTGGGTGTATTTAAGGCAGATCATTGGGTCTACTTAAGGCAGAGATTGATAGGTTCTTGACTGGTAAGGGGGTTAAGGGTTGTGGGGAGAAGGTGGGATAATGGGGTTGAAAAAAAAATCAGCTATGATTGAATGGTGGATCAGACTCAATGGGCAGAATGGCCTAACAATGCTCCTACATCTTCTGGACTTATGCAGAAGCAGAAACTGGTCCTTCGAGCCTTCAATTTTTGAAAAGCGACTTTTAAAAGACCGTTGGATAGATACGTGGATAGGAAAGGTTTAGAAGGTTATGGGCCAAACACTGGCAAATGGGACAAGCTTGGAGGGGGTATCTTGGTCGGCATGGACCAGTTGGGCCAAAGGGCCTGTCTCCGTGCTGTATGACTCTATGACTCTCTACATGATCATGGCTGATCTGCCCTTCACCTGAACTCTAATTTCCTGCCTGTTCCTCCCAACCACTGAGTACTCTGCAGGCAGAATCACTCAAAGGTCAGAGCACATACATATAGCATGTTTCCTTCCTTGAAGTGAGCTGGTTGGATTTTTGCAATAATCCAACATTTCATGGTCAATTTCACTGCTGCCAGGTTTTTAGTTCCAGATTCAGATTCTCAGATCCGTAAGGGGCGGAATACGAACTCACATTACATTGTCTACTAATCCAGTAACATGCCCACTACCTTACCTTCCAAGCGGAGGTCAAATATCACTTGTTGGACTGGGATCATCAGCCACATAACCACTGCAAAAAAACCCATTAATTATCTAAAGACAAAGTAACAAGAGTGACTGTGTATTCTGTAACAAAATTGTATTTATATAGTATTTCTATCTTGGTAAAACATCCCAAGATGTCCTACAAGAGTTTTATTAAACTAAATATAACATCAAGCCACAAAAGGAGATATGAGTAAAGGTGACCAAAACCCTGAACAAATAGGTGTCCTTTAGGGAGAGCTGGAGAGGCTGAAAGGTTCAAGGAAGGTTACGGTGCGAATAGTTAGGAATTCAATCCATGACTTTGTTGCTTAGATTTTTAATCAGTCTTATTTCAGTATTATGCCTTCCCAGACTGTTGTCT
Organism: Pristis pectinata; assembly: GCF_009764475.1. Taxonomy (NCBI): domain Eukaryota; kingdom Metazoa; phylum Chordata; class Chondrichthyes; order Rhinopristiformes; family Pristidae; genus Pristis; species Pristis pectinata. The sequence goes on from NC_067420.1 coordinate 41,637,592, forward strand.
CCCAGCTTGAACTAAAATAGCGACTGTCATCTTTTTGAGTCAGTGTTGAGGTAGATATCGTGCCTACAGCAACCTGAGCTGGATACAAGTCTCTCCCCTTCCTGCCTCTCCACTTAGCTGACACTTTGGCTTTGATTTCTAGGGCTCCTAGTGGAGGTGGGGGCTGTTATTAGGAGATCTAATCAGAATGAATCTCACTGGATTAAAATGTGTATTTGTGTATTTTGATATGAAATTAGTCCGAGAATGTGAGCAAACACTGAGTTTCTATTTTTCTGTATTGTATATGGATATGTGTAATTGGGTATGCGTTGAACAAATTCTATAAAAATCCAAATAAAAATGAAATAACAATAAAAACCTGTTATGTTTCCAGCTCCCGAAGCTACATTCTTTGCCTTGATGTGACTTCATTTTTCCCAGGACCATCTGCATTAGATTTGCTAACTCAAGGAGACCAGCATGTTTTCCTGGCATCAGGCCAGACCCCCACAACCATCTTAAAACACAACTCGAATTTCACATCTGTGAATGTTCAGCGCACGCTGTTCTCAGTCACCTCCTCCTCTACCTCCACTGCCCACCCCCCCATCCCTCCCCCAACAACGTGACCCCTCCCGGTGGAACTTGCAGAGGAAGACTTAGACAAGTGGGGGGACTGGAAGAGGGTTGTGGGAGGGTGGTGGTGAGGAGGTTTCATTCCACTCTTAACTTCTAGGGTACCTTGCAAGAGTCTGGGGAGAGGAGAAGTTAGGCTGAAGGATACAGGTGCATGGATGGGTTTAGAGAGATATGGGCCAAATGCAGGCAAATGGGACTAGCTTAGATGGGTATCTTGGTTGGCATGGACGAGTTGGGCTGAAGGGCCTGTTTCCATGCTGTATTACTCTATAATCAGGAGTTAAAGCAATTCCAATGGGACATGAGGAAGAACAATCCCTTCACCCTGTCAGTCACATTCAGAATGAATGAAGGTATATTTTTTTTGTTGGTGTGTTCAATGTTATAGCTGGCCTACATTTTTGTGGTGTTTACAAGAGAAGGTTTGCTTTTTTTTGTTTTAACAAGGTGCCATGTGTGAAACCCCCATCCAGAAATAATATGGGGGTCAAAATCCACAGCTGAAGTCTTGTTAAACATTCTCATGGATTGGATATCTCACTCACGATGGACTGAATGGTCTCCGTTTGCACTGTGTGATTCTAATGATAGAAACAAGGACCTCGATCAGTGCAGTGCCTTTGACGATCTCAGGGCTACTTTTTTGACGTGTCAACATTGTTGTAATGTAGGAAATGCAGCATCCAATCACACACAGCGAGCTCCCACAAACAGGAATAGGATTATGACCAGATCACCCTTTCGAGTGATGCTGGTCAAATAATGACCAGAACATTAGGGAAATAAAGACTGAAAATACTGGAAACACTCAGCAAGTCAGGCGGCATCTGTGGGGGGAGAAGCAGAGTTATCATTTCAGATCAATGGTTCTTTATCAACACCCACTGAGGAAACCCAGTGTCAATATTATAACTGGCCTACATTTTATAAACACCCTGTGATATTTATAAGGCAAGGGTTCATTTTTTTTGTTTAACAAGGCACCATTTGTGAAGCTCCCATCCAGAAATGATATGGGGGACAAAATCTGCTGCTGAAGTCTTGTTAATCCAGTAAGGCATCTCACAGGAACATTTCAGATAAAATCCAACATGGAGACACAAGAGACCACAGATGCTGGAATCTGGAGCGACAAACTAACTGCTGGAGGAACTCACTGGGTCAAGCAGCACTTGTAGGTTGAGAGGAACTGTTGAAACCCTGCATCAGGACCGAGAGTGGAGAGGGGGAGATAGCCAGTATAAAGAGGAGAGGGGGACGGGTGTGACAGAGGCCAGAGGTGATTGGTGGAAAGATGCCATTTAGCTGCAAAGGGCGCAGAGGAGATTTACGAGGGCGTTGCCAGGATTTGAGGGACTGAGTTATGGTGAGAGGTTGAGCAGGCTGGGACTTTATTCATTGAAACATAGGAGGATGAGGGGAGATATTATAGAGGTGTATGAAAACATGAGGGGCATAGATAGGGTCAATACACACCGTCTTTTTCCCAGGGTTGGGGAATCAAGAACTAGAGGGCATAGGTTTAAGATGAGAGGGGAGAGATTTAATAGGAACCCGAGGGGCAACTTTTTCACCCAGAGGGTGGTGTGTGTATGGAACGAGCTGCCAGAGGAAGTGGTTGAGGCAGGTACGTTAACAACATTTAAAAGCCAGTTGAACAGGTGCATGGATAGGAAAGGTTTAGAGGGATATGGGCCAAATGCAGGCAAATGAGACTAGCTTAGATGGGAATCTTGGTCGGCATGGACCAGTTGGGCTGAAGGGCCTGCTTCCATGCTGTATGACTCTATGACTGAGAGGGGGTGGTTTGGATAACAGGCAGATTGAGCCAGGTAGGCGAGGAGGAGGGGTGGAGCTGGGAGACAGAGGCAAGTGGAAGGTAGATGGAGGCCGACAACAAAGATGGAGTGAGGGTGGGGCGAGGGAGGAGGGCGGAGGTGGAGACAGCTGCTGGAGGGTGGTAAGCAGGAACTCAACCAGTGCTGGAATCTGAAAATCCAACATGAGTCATTCATAGCTTTAGGTGAGGGCCTCAAAGGTTTGGGCAAGGAGGTTTTTTTTCAGGAGCAACTTGAGGAGAGAGACAGAGAAGTTCATGGAAGGAATGCCAGAATCTCTGATCTTGGCTGCTGATGACCAGGACTGGAGAGTTCGAACATATCAACGAATCGGGTTGATAGCAAGAGCCAGTTTGGTTTCTCCGCATGTTCCAGCCTCATAACACACTCCAGAAGTTGTTACAGTTTATAACATTTACCGACTTAACACTGTTTACTGTTTATAGTGTTCTATGTTTAGGGGTGTTTTATTGGTCAGTGGATGTTAACTGAAATGTTAGCCCACATTCTGATGAATTGCAAAGCACTGGATTTTGCTTTGCAAGGTACTGGGTGGATATTATATGTATATTAATACATAGAGGCCATTGTGTTCTCTGTGTCAGTAAGGAGAATAAATCCCAATGTCATCTACCTATTTGCCAAAACCCCTGATTTCCAAGTCATAGGGTCACACAGCACGGAAACAAGCCCTTCGGCCCAACACGTCCATGCCGACTGTGTTGCCCAGCGAGCTAGTCCCATCTGCACACGTTTGGCCCATAGCCCTCTAAACCTTTCCTATCCATGGACTTATCTAGATGGCTTTTAAATGTTGCTAATGTGCCCACCTCAACCACTATTTCTGGCAGCTCGTGCCAAATATGCACCACCCTTTGCATGAAGAAGCTGCCTCTGATGTCCCTTTTAAATATGTCATCATTTAACGTGATCTGAACGGGGTGACCTGATAGGGATATATAAGGTCATGAGGGGTGTAGACAGGGTGAAAGCATATCATCTTTTATGCAGGGAGGAGTTGCTAAAAACAAGGGGGCACAGGTTTAAGATCAGAGGCACTCTCCGCCAAATGAGGAGTTGAGTTGGCTGTGTGGGTGGATGCAAAAGGTTCCTTGGTGCTGGAGGAGGGTTACAGATATGTGAGACTGCAGATGCTGTACTCTGGAGTAAAAACAAACTGGTTATCACCCCTCTATACTCTCAGTCCCGATCTCTACCTCCACCTAAGTCCGTTGAGTTTATTGTCATGTGCACAAGTACGGTGAGGTACAGGTAGAGTGAGAAACTTACTTGCAGCAGCATCACAGGCTCGTAGGTTCAGACAACACACAGAACATAAATTATGCATAGATTAAACAAGACAGTGACGAGAAAGAGAAAAAAAAGACTGTGTAAAAATAGGACACAATCAGAGACAAGTCCATGGTCGTGCAAGAGGTGGTCCGTAGTGTTCCGTTGCTAAGGTAGGACAAGGGTTCTGCAGGTCAGTTCAAGATGCTGATGGTTCCATCTACACCTTTTTTTCTCTCATCTGTTTTTTACCTGTCACCCTCTAGCCACTGTGTCCCAACTCCACCCCTCCCCCTCCCACTCACCCTCCCCTTACCCTCTCCCTCCCCGTCCCCCACCTAGGTCCATCTGCCCATCATCCCCTTCCTCAGCTGGTCCCACCTATGACCCACCAGCCCTTGTGTGGCTATCTCCCTTCTACATTCTCAGTCCTGATGCAGGGTCTCGACCCGAAGCATCGACAATCCCTTACTCCCTCCACAGATGCTGCCTGACCATCTGAGTTCCTCCAGCAATTTGTGTTTGAAAAGTGGGAGGATTCGCCTAGTGACCTTGGTCAATACTTAGCCCTCAGTCAATAGCTATTTAATTATTATCTCGCTGCTGGTTGTTAGAGCTTGCATTGGTAAATTGGTGGCTAGCCTCCTTACGTTGGGGTTATAAAAGGAGAGCGTGAAATGCCCTTTCCTTCTTGAGCTTTTAGGAGTTTGTAGGAAGCAATAATTTGCACAACTTTTAATGCAGAGTGCAAGGAAGGTACATGAGGGAATTTGGACTGAGTCAATGTGGACTTTTAATGTCTGTTTTTAAAGAGCTCTGAAAGAGTAAAGTTGAAACTCTGTATTCCTTAGCAACAGAGCAACATTTTGTTGAAAGCACAATCAATAAAGTAGGAGTACTAAACATCACCAAAATCTCATGGCATGTTCTGCTCTTGAAAAACTTTGCCAAGTTGGATAACCTTCTTGGATAACATTGTTGTTCAGACTGTTCTTGGAGAGAAGGGTTGCAGTTCTTTGGAAGAACTTCAGTTAATAACACAAGGTAAGGCTGAGGTTGGCATCACTACTTCTGGAGTCTTAACAAAGAGGAAGAAAGTCCCCACATATTGTTCTACCAGCGTAAAACCGGGTGTGAGTAGCAATCATTTTATAGTAGTTCCAACAGACAGAGAAAGCAATTCTGAAAAGATGTCAACAAGGAATTAACTCCTTAATGTTCCAGAAGGGGGATAGATCATCCTTTTAGACAGAAAAACAGACTCAACGTCTCATCAATACCTGACCTGACCTGCCAACTACTTTGAGCACTGTTTTATTTCAGAATTCCAATACCTGCAGTATTTCTTCCTTGACAAAGTAGTATGACTAAAAATTAAGCCTTTCCTTCTTGAATTCACAGCCACAACTGTATGCATCTCTAGCTGTACACATCTTAACATCAATAACCCTATTATTTAATGAAATCTTGGTTGATTCTTAACTCTTTTAATCTAAAGGATTTATAAAGTTAGGACCCTTTGCTGGGTAAGAAAAGTACTGTTCACCTACGTCAGTGGAAATCTCCAGGCTGAATCAGAACCTCATGGTTTAAGTTCTACTTGAGGATTTCTCTAATGATACCTTGTTGCCACAGTGAGAGCACAAGAACACAAGAAAATAGGAGCAGGAGTAGGCCACTCGGCCCCTCAAATCTGCCCCACCATTCAATACGATCATGGCTGATCCATGTTGGTCTCAACTCCTCTTCTGTGCCAGTTCCCCATAGCCCTCAGTTCACCAATCTTTCAGATATTTATCTATCTCCACTTTAACTATGTCCAAATATTCAGCCTCCACCACCATTGGGAACAGAGAATTCCAGAGATTCACCTCCCTTGGAGAGAAGAAATTTCTAAGCACCTCAGTTTTTCAATGACTGCCTCCTTAGTTTGGAGCTAGGTCCCCTTGCTTGAGACTCTCCCACTAGCTAAACCATCCCAACGTCTACCCTGTCGAGCCCCCTTAGGATCTTATATGTTTGAATAAGGTCACCCCTCATTCTTCTAATCTCCAAGGAATGCAGAACCAAATTGTCGAGCCTGTCTGACAGGACACCCTGCTCACCCCAGGAATAAGCTGAGGGACTGCGGCAGTGCTGAAGGTTTTCACTGGGGTACTTGCAAAGCTTTGTTGGAACCTGATCCCGAGAAGTTAGCCAAGGCCCTGGCTTGCTTTGTTCTAGAAGAGGCGGGTAATCCGACAATATTAATGGTAAAAGAGCAGAAAGTTTCTCCACATGCAGAACAGGAGGTGTAGGAAACTGGGGGTAACTTGGTGACAGGAATTGGTGACAGGTTGGGAGATGGAGGGCAGAGAAGAGGGGAATGCATTCTGTGTGATGGGTCATGATAAATGATGCTCTCTGGAGATCTATACCTGGTTCAGCTTGCAACCTTCTACCAGAGAGACATTGATAAAGAATAGAAAGCTGTACACACAAGTTTGCAGATGCCAGCAAGCTTGAAAACATTAAGGTGCATTGATGAAAGTTCTAAGTGCCATGGTCAGCTTTAGAAACAGTGAGCATATGTGAGACTATCTACTTCGGATCTGAATACTATTTAACGGCAAGGAGCAAGGCTATTGGGCAGGCTTCTACACCAACCATTAAAGGTTCGTCTCCATGTGCAAAAAATAATTTAAAAGGTGAATGGAATACCTTAAAGGGGATGAAGCGCAGAAATGGATAGGTCTTTTTCCCAGGGCCTCAGTCTGACACTATCCAGGTCACTGAGTTCAGTCTTAGGTCACTGTCTCTGGAAGAGGCACTGTGGAGATTAACCAGAAAGAGACAAAGCTTACAGAATGAAATGACAGAGACAGGTTACAATAACACTCAGGGTTATGTTGAGGGGTATCTAATTGAGGCAATATGTCACAAACTGGAGGAACAGCACCCCATTTTCCCTCTTGGAACCTTGTAGCCTAACGGCATGAACATTGAATTCTCCCACTTTAAGTAACCCCCACCTCCCTTCCCCTCAACCCCCACCCCCAACCATGCTTCTTCCCTTTCCCAGCCTCTTTTTTTTCTACCTCTTTTTTTCCTTTCTCTCCTTACCTTTGCCCCATCCCCTGGTGGATCTGCTCTCCCCTCCTCCCCCACACCTGCCCATCACTATCTCTTACCTGCATCTACCTATCACCACCTTGTGCCCACCCCGCCTCCTCTCTTTTGTCCACCTATCACTGCTCTGCTTTTCCCTCCTATATATTGGGCTTCCCCTTTTCCTATCTTCAGTCCTGAAGAAGGGTCCCGACCCAAAACATTGACCACCTACTTTTCTCCACGGATGCTGCCTGGTCTGCTGAGTTCCTCCAACATCATCGTGTTTTTTCATCTAGATTCCAGCATCTGCAGTCCTTTGTTTCTCTGAGGCTATATCAAGATTGGATAAGGCAGACACAGGGAGACTATTCTCTCTAGTGAAGGGATTTGGAACAGGATGGAGTAAACAAAAGTAGATCAGGTCCTCCCTACACACACTGGTGTTGTGTTAATTAAAATGTTCTGGGCTAAGGTTGAGGGACTATTACTGGGATAGGGTATCAAGGGATGTAAGTGGAGGTGATATGCAGATTGGCCACCATCCAGCTTCATGGCAAAGCAGCTTCAGGTGTCTGATGTCCAGTCTTTGACCCCAGCCAACTCCACCAGAGCTGACGGACTGACCTAATATAGGCTGGGGCTTTTTTCACTGGAGCCCAGGAGGCTCAGGTGTGACCTTATAGAGGTTTATAAAATCATGAGGAGCATAGATAAAATGGAGGGCCACAGTCTTTTTCCCAGGGTAGGGGAGTCTAAAACTGGACGGCAAAGGTTTAAGGTGAGAGGGGAAAGATTTAAAAGGGACTGAGGGGCTACTTTTGACACACCTTATTGTCTGCCTGAACCGCACTTTCTCTGTAACACAATATTCTGCATTCTGTTATTGTTTTCCCTTGTACTCCCTGGATGCACTGATGTGATGAAATGATCTGTATGGATGGCATGCAAAACAAAGTTTTTCACTGTACCTTGGTACATGTGACAATAATAAATCAATCTACTACTAATCTTAGGCAGTAATTAGTAATGACACAATTTTTCACTCTTCACTTTGTAACTTAATCATTGGACCTTGCTAAATTTTCATTTTGTTAAATATTGGCGCTCTCTTGTACCTTTGTCATGTTGTTAGTTGAAGCTAACTCGAGCTCCAACTTTTATTCATTCCATTTGTTGGATTTGTCCCATGGCATCAAAATATCAGCAACGGAGCCAGATGCTCCTCTGTGGGAATGGGAAATCTTGCTCACACCTCTCCTGTCCTTGGGCGCCAGAGAATCGGTAATGGGAGCTTTGCAACTTGCTCTGTGACAGCTCAGTTTTCATCTGCCACTTCTCTGCCAACACTCATTCCTTCCTGGAGCAACAAACAATCTGCTGGAGGAACTCAGCGGGTCGAGCAGCATCTGTGGGGGTAGGGGGGGGGGGAAGGAATTGTCGACATTTTGGATCTAAACCCTGCATCAGAACTGGAAGCAGGGTTTCAGCTCAAAATTTTGACAATTCCTTTCCCCCCCACAGATGCTGCTCGACCCGCTGAGTTCCTCCAGCAGATTGTGTGTTGCATGTATACAGGAAGTCCATTCCAGGATCCAGTCCAGTGCTCAACCTGACCCTGAGCATTGGAAGAACTGCAATGAGTAGCATCAAATCCCTCAAACTTGCATAGCTCCTGTGCCACTCAAATTGGGGTTGATGCAGGGTTCCTGATGTAGGGTTTCGATCCTCCCACAGATCCTGCTTGACCTGCTGAGTTCCTCCAGCAAATTGTTTGTTGCTCCAGATCTCAGCACCTGTAGTCTCTTGTGCCTCATTCCTTCCTGCCCTCCCTTAAAGACAATGCTTCTTCCTGGACCCCAATCCCAAGTTTGGCTAAGAAATTTCTTATTCATACCTAAGTCCTGCTAGTGGATGTTGGGGGTTTAACTGTTGATGGGCAACAGATATGCCAACTGGTAGCTGGATAGACCCAAATTTCACCTGGTGAGAGATCACTCACTCACCCATTGGTCTGGAAGGGAAATAACTTTCATATTCTTTGAAGAAATCCGCTGGAGGAATTCAGTGGAGGAGATCCCCTACTGGATACTGAAAGGCCTGGATAGAGTGGATGTGGAGAGGATGTTTCCACCAGTAGGAGAGTCCAGGATCCGAGGGCACAGCCTCAGAATAAAGGGACGTCCCTTTAGAACTGAGATGAGAAGGAATTTCTTCAGCCAGAGGGTGGTGAATCTGTGGGATTCGTTGCCACAGAGGGCTGTGGAGGCCAAGTCATTGGGTGCATTTAAGGCAGAGATTGATAGGTTCTTGATTGGTAAGGGGGTTAAGGGTTACGGCGAGAATGCGGGAGAATGGGGTCGAGAAAAAAAATCAGCCACGATCGAATGGTGGAGCAGACTCGATGGGCTGAATGGCCTAATTCTGCTCCTATATCTTATGACCTTATGGTCTAAATCCCATGATGTTTTACAGCCAGAGGAGCTCGTTCAGCATAATCACTGTCGTAATGCAGGAAAAGCATTAGCCAATTTGCACAGAGCAAACTCTCGGTAACAGTAATATGATCACAACCACATCATACTTTTCCAGTGCTGTTGACTGAGGAACAAATGTTGGCTGGGCGATTGTTACCCGAACACACCACTTCCAGCCTCACCCACAGGAACATTTGCATGACCTCAGAGCTCGTTAAATAATGGCTTCTTTCCATGGACATAAGTTATTTGTGGGTCACTGCTAGTGATAACTGACCTCCACCCACAGGATATGATGGAGCAGTGATTAAGTTACTAGACTAACAGCCCGGAGAACAGGAGTTGAAATCTCAGCATGACAGTCTGGGACTTCTAAGGTAAGGGATTTTTATACATGGCTAGGAAATTTTCTGACTCCGGTTAGGAAAAAGGAAATCTCACTGACTTCTCTTCCTCCTTAGTCCAATCCAATCACTTGAGAAGGGAGCTGAGCATTTATTTAAGGAGAATAAAATGGCAAGGAAAAGCATAGGGGGCAGCTAATTGGATAGATCTTTGAAAGAGCGAGCACAAGTCCAGAGGGTGAATGGCCTTCTCCATTGCTCTAGAAAGCTGCAATTCATTGCTCTACGGTCTGTCATTGAGGTGTAATTCTTTCCCTTTTACTCTTGCTCTCCATTCCTCCCTCCCTCTGTCTCTCTTCTCCCCATCCTTTCTCCTCCTTAGACTGCGAGCAAATGGTGCTGTGGGAATACTGTGTTTCAAATGTCATTCTAGAGATCCGAGCACAAGCAAACACTGACTGACACAGATTCGGGGGTTGCTGCACTGTCTGAGGTCTGGTCCGTTGGATGAGGCCTTCAAACAGAGGCCCTGTCAACCCTCTCAGAGGCAAAGGTGCAGTGATACTCAAAGAATCATCGAGTAATACAGCAGGAAACAGGCCCTTCGGCCCACCTCATCCATGCCAACCAAGATGCCTGCCTAAGCTAGTCCCGTTTTCCTGTATTTGGCCCATATCCCTCTAAACCCCTCCTATCCAGGTACTTATTCAAATGTTGTTACTGTATCTGCCTCAACTACTTTCTCTGGCAGCTTGTTCCATATACCCACCACCCTCTGCGTGAAGAAGTTGCCCCTCAGATCCCTTTTAAACCTTTCCCCTCTCACCCTAGGCCTATGCCCTCTAGATTTTGATTCCCTTTTCCTGGGAGAAAGGCTGTGTGCATTCATTTGATCCATGCCCCTTAAACTGTGAAAGATCAGGGAAGTTCTTCCCAGTACGTTGCAATCAACAGCCCGAACATCTGTGCGATGTGATCACGACTTACAATCCAATCGCGAAGTACGCGGCAGTTACTCACTCAGGCCACTCTGGCCGCACCTCCCAATCCCACGACCTTTCCCTCCGAGAAGGACAGGGGTAGGGGCTGTAGGAGAAGACCACCACCAGCTCTCTCTCTCTCTAGGTCGCACACTTGGGAAATATATCATCACGGAAACTCCCTGCCCACCGGCACTGTGGGAGCACCTTCACCAGGAGGGGTCAAGGCCGTGCCTCCTCAGCCCCTCCCAAGGGACGGGCAATAAGCGACAACCACTCCCGGAAAATGACACATGAATGACGGAAAAATAGAGGGCCATGTGGGAGGGAAGGGTTAGATAGATCTTAGAGCAGGATAGAATGTCGGCACAACATTGTGGGCCGAAGGGCCTGTACTGTGCTGTAGTGTTCTATATTCTACGTTCATTTGCTATCATGCGTGGGATCTTGCTGTGCCCAAATCGACAGGCAGGTTTCCTCCGCCTCGAGAGCCCTTCATCGGCTGTCGTGGCCTTTCGGAGGCCAGAAGCAGGTTGCAAGAAGGTGTCGCAGGGTTGCAACTGTTGCTTTGCTCTGTCGCAAGAGCTCCTCTGTAACACGACCTGACAAATGGGAATGGGAAGGAACAGGGAGGTGTGGGGAAGGCATGGAGTGAGCACCACTGCTTGGCCATCAACTGCTGGCAAAGAAATTGACCTCAGACTTCGGAGCTGACTACATCAACCGCGGTGATTTATTAGTCTTCTCGAACAGTTAAAAATATCATTACAAAGATAATGTTCATGGATTCTTTAATATGAAACCATGTTTTAGTGCTTGTAACAATAAAGTGGGGAATAAATATGCTTATTTGTAGCTGTCAAGAGTAATAAAAGGACTCAAAGAAAGTCGAGACGTTATTGAAACAATCTAGGGGCCTGACTGAAATGACAGAGGCACAACGTTTCCAAGAGTGAAATGCACTGTTACTTTCACTCTGTATAAAATAATTGTTAGCAGATGTACAGTGTAACATTTAAAGGTGAAAGGCATATTTTAAGCCGTTTCAATTATCAGAGAAATCGAGCATTAAACAAGAAAATTGCCACAAATACTTTTTTGATGGATTGTCTTTGAGGGTCTTCCCCTTTCTCCACTCACGCCTGACCCTTCACCCCCTTCCCCAACCCCTACTAACTGCTGGTCTCTCTCTTTTCATTGTGGTCTGTCTCCACCCACCAGTCTCTTGGCCCTCTTCAGCCCTCCGTCTGACCATTGGCCTTTGGTCCTTAGTCCCTGCAACTCGCTGCCGACCCCTCACCCCCAGTGTTCGGCCCCTGACCCTTGTCCTCAGCTCTATCTCTCATTGCCCATTTCTCAGTCCGACACACCACCCTTTGGCTGTGTGGCTCATCACCCCCTCCGTTGCCCTCAGCTATCCCTCCATCACACTCCTCACCTCTACCAATGGACTACGATATAATCTGAGAGGAAGTACAGCCGATTATGGTCTCCTGTAGGAAGTGGTCTCACGGGACGTTATGCTGCAGTTGGGACTTAACGTTGCAGTTGGACAAGATGTTGGTGAGGCCGCACTTGGAGTATTGTGTACAGTTTTGATCACCCTGTTACAGGAAAGACATCATTAAACTAGAAAGAGCGCAGAGAAGATTTACGAGGATGCTGCCAGGTCTTGAGGGCCTGAGTTATAGGGAGAGGTTGGGCAGGCTAGGAATTTATATCTTGGAACATAGGAGGGGTGACCTTATAGAGGTGTATAAAATCATAAAGGGTATAGATTGGGCGAATGCTCTCTGTCTTTTTCCCAGAGTTGGGGTATCAAGAACTAGAGGGCATAGGTTTAAGGTAAGAGGGGAAAGATTTAAGAGGAACTTGAGGGGCAAACTCTTCACAGAGAGGGTGGTGGTTATATTGAATGAGCTGCCAGAGGAAGTGGTTGAGGCAAGTACAATAGCAACATTTAAAAGATATTTGGAAAAGTACATGGATAGGAGGGGTTTAGAGGGATATGGGTTAAAAGCAGGCAAATAGGACGAGCTTAGGTGGGCACCTTGGTCAGCCTGGGCAAGTTGGGCCGAAGGGCCTGTTTCGGTGCTGTATTACTCTATGACTCTAAGTGAATTTTGTGACCCATGACATCCATATACTAGTTGGTTGGAGCTTACAATCGATTGCACTGCCTCCTGGTAGCATCTCGCCTGGGTAGAACATCACAGTGAGTGTAAAGTCTGAGGGGGAGATACCTCCCGTGCTCCCAGCACAAGGTTCACCTGACCCGGGGAGCGGACAGGATAATCAAGCCTACGTGGAGATCTGTTGTGCATAAACGGGATGCTGGAGGAACTGGGGGTGGGCCAGGCAGGGGTTTCGAGTGCAGGTGGGTGGTCCGATGGTTGTGGGGTAGTCAGGTATTGCTGGGGGATGATGGGCAGCAGTGGTGCAGCCAGTAGACCCACTGCCTCACAGTGCTGGAGACCTGGGTTCAATCCTGACCTCGGGTGCTGTATGTGTGGAGTTTGCACGTTCTCCCCGTGACCACGTGGGTTTCCTTCGGGTGCTCCGGTTTCCTCCCATGTCACAAAGACATGCAGGTCGGTAAGTTAATTGGCCAATGTAAATTGCCCCCAGTGTGTAGGTGAGTGATAGAATCTGGGGGAGTTGACGGCAATGTGGGGAGAATAAAAAATGGAAATAATGTAGGATTGGTATAAATGGGTGGATGGTCAGCACAGGCAGGCATGGTAGTGCAGTGGTTAGCATAATGCTATTACAGCGCCAGAGACCCGGGTTCAATTCCGGCCACTGCCTGTAAGGAGTTTGTATGTTCTCCCCGTGTCTGCGTGGGTTTCCTCCGGGTGCTCCGGTTTCCTCCCACATTCCAAAGACGTACGGGTTAGGAAGTTGTGGGCATGCTATGTTGGCGCTGGAAGCGTGGCAACACTTGCGGGCTGCCCCCAGAGCACTCTAAGCAAAAAGATGCATTTCACTGTGTGTTTGGATGTACATGTGACTAATAAAGAAATCTTATCTTATCTTACAGATTCAGTGGGCCGAATGGCCTGTTTCCATGCTGCGTCTCTCTGTGACTCTATCATTGTGTGGGGTAGGGTTGGATGCAGCTCAGCCATTTCCCCAGTCCTCGTTAAGTACTGCAGTATATTAATTACATTACTGGATTAGTAGCCAGGGACAAAAATTCACCAGCAATTTAAATCCAAGTGGCCAAAATAAATCCGGAATTTAAGAAAAACTTTACTCTGGTTTCAGACTCTTCAATGAGAAGAACTGATGCTGTTTCTCTCTCCACGGAGGCTGCCTGACCTGTTGAGTTTTTATCACCAATGTTCAGTTCAGTGGGGGGTGTGGGGATGGAAATTAAATGCTGGCATTTAAGTGACACCCAGATCACAAGATGAGATTCTGTTCCAGACATGCCAACTCGCAAAACCAACGGCCAAATCCCAAAGCAAACTGACAGCAGGCAGAGGAACGGACAAAAGGAATGCAGAAAGCTCAGGAAGGAGCTAAAAAAGAGACCCAAAAATTTGCATCAAAAGGTGAAAGTTGAAGAAAATGTGGGATAATTGGTGATTAATGAAGAAAATCAGTCAGCAGAGTCCAGGGACCAGACAAATACCCAGAAGCTGCATAAGAAAGGTTGAAGCTAATAGAACATAGAACAGTACAGCCCAGGAACAGGCCCTTCGGTCTGCAATGTTGTGCTGAACTGATTAAACTAGTATTTAAAAGCTTACTAAACTAGGCCCTTCTGCCTACAGGTCCATCTCCCTCCATTTTCTGCACATCCATGTGCCTACCTAAACGCCTCGATTGTATCTGCCTCCACCACTACCCCAGGCAGCACATTCCAGGCACCCACCACTCCCTGTGTAAATAGTACTTGCCCCGCACATCTCCTTTGAACCTACCCCCTCTCACCTTAAATGCATGCCCTCTAGTACTAATGATGCAACGGAGGGGAGCTGGGAGAGTGGACGGCATTGCAGAGTTCAGTTCCATTCCCAGTTCCTCATACAATGCTGCTTGCAGCAGAACGAAGGCATTGGCTGGCATAACAAGTACCATTCACACCACACAAGTGCCACGCACTGACCACTTCCACCAAGATCTAACCTTATCTCGTTGGGGTTCTTGGGGAGCTAGGGCTTTACTTTTTGGAGAGAAGGAGGATGAGAGGAGACATGATAGAGGTGTACAAAATATTAAGAGAAATAGATAGAGTGGACAGCCAGCGCCTCTTTCCCAGGGCACCAATGCTCAATATTGGCACCAGCATGGCTTTAAAGTAATGGGTGGGAAGTTCAAGGGAGATATCAGGGGAAGGTTTTTTACCCAGAGAGTGGTTGGGGCATGGAATGCGCTGCCTGGGGTGGTGACGGAGGCAGGTACATTGGACAAATTCAAGAGATTGCTAGATAAGCATATGGAGGAATTTAAAATAGAGGGATAGGTGGGAGGAAGGGGTTAGATAGTCTTAGGCGAGGTTTAAAGGTCAGCACAACATTGTGGGCCGAAGGGCCTGTATTGTGCTGTATTGTTCTATGTTCTTGACATCCAAGGCTTAATCAATATTGAGTTCCCCGCCATCAACGTCCTGGGAGTCACAACTGACCAGAAACTCACCTGGACCAGTCACATCAATACCACAGCTACAAGGGTAGGCTGAGTATCCTCTGGTGACAACATACCAGGACCTTTCCACCATCTACAAGGCACAAATCAGGAGCTTGATGGGATACTCTCCACTTGCCTGGATCAATGCCATTTGTACGACTCTCAAGAAGCTGCACATCATCCAGAACAAAGCTGACTGGCTTGGTATCCCATTCTCTGCAGAGGTATGCAGGTACCTGTATTTACCTTGATGCTTTGATGTTTAAAGCACTCAGATCACAAGTGTTACCTGAGCACCTGAACTTTGTCGTAAGGTTCACACAGAAGGTGGTGGGTATATGGAACGAGCTGCCAGAGGAAGTGGTAGAGGCGGGTATAATTGCAATGTTTAAAAGACATTTGGACAGGTACATGGATAGGAAAGGTTTAGAGGGATATGGGCCAAATGTGGACAAGTAGGACTCACTTTGGTAGGCAGCTTGGTCAGCATGGGTGAGTTGGGCCGAAGGGCCTGTTTTAAAAAAACCTTTAAAAACTTTATTTATACTGCACAGTAACTGGCCCTTCCAGCCCAACGAGCCCACGCCGCCCAATTACACCCATGTTAACCTGCTAACCCGTACGTCTTTGGAATGCGGGAGGAAACCGGAGCACCCGGAGGAAACCCACGCAGTCATGGGGAGAACGTACAAACTCCTTACAGGCAGTGGCCGGAATTGAACCCCAATCGCTGACACTGTAATAGCATTAAACTAACCCCTACTGTATAAATCTTTAACTCTTAAGATTTTGCAATCAGATGCAGATGGGGCAAGAACACATGGGGGAAGAGAGTGTAAAGCAAAAGTGACATCATCATGTTTTACATCACACGATACCATTATGGCCAATCACATGAGTAGCCATCTATTACCCACTTACAAAGCTGCAGGAGCACAATAAATAATATGAACCCCCTGCATAATGAGTACCATAAGTACTGTGAATGCAGCACCCTCCTTCCCCTCTCTGCAAAGTTCCTTTACCTGCACTTGGTGTGATGTCAAGACCAATGCGTTGTGCGGGGTCTTCTGAATTAGCATGACATTTGGAGATGTACCTCATGTTGCTTGATCTGGTGTGAACACATTGCTGTGGACTCTTGCTCTTGCTGGTGGTCTGTGAAAGACTTGCCCCTTTCACCGTTCCGTAGAGATTCTCTGAAGTTTACCGCTTTACCGATTTGACATCATCACATGATGAACTTGGTGATTTTCTGAGAACTACACTGGGAACGTTCAGTCGTGTTGATGTCAGTTTCCTGTCTTTGGAGATAGAAGAGAAGAAGGTTAGAATAAAACACAACAAGAGTGTGTATTTGGAACTTTGTGAACATTTTGGGCCCCATATCTAAGGAAAGATGTGCTGGCCCTGGAGACAGTCCAGAGGAAGTTCACAAGAATAAAAGGCTTAACATATGAGGAACATTTGACATCTCTGGGCCTGTACTCGATGGAGTTCAGAAGGATGGGGGGGGATCTCATTGAAACCCACCGGATACTGAAAGGCCTGGTTAGAGTGGACGTGGAAAAGATGTTTCCATCAGTAGGAGATTCTAGGATCCGAGGGCACAGCCTCAGAATAAAGGGACGTGCCTTTAGAACTGAGATGAGGAGGAATTTTTTCAGCCAGTGGGTGGTGAATCTGTGGAATTTGTTGCCACAGAGGGCTGTGGAGGCCAAGTCATTGGGTGTAATTAAGGCAGAAATTGATGAGTTCTTGATTGGTGATGGGGTTAAGGGCTACAGGGAGGAGGTGGGAGAATGGGGTTGAAAAAAAATCAGCCATGATTGAATGGTGGAGCAGACTCGATGGGCTGAATGGCCTAATTCTGCTCCTAGATCTTATGGTCTTATGGACTGAGTCAACAAGCAGTGGTGTCCCTGGCAACCTCCTAGAGTCATAGACTCATAAGAGTTAGACAGCACAGAAGTTGGTAATTGGTTTATTATTGTCACACGTACCGAGATACAGTGAAAAGCATTGTTTTACATGCCATCCAGACAGATCATTACATACATCAGTATTGAAATCAAACAGGCCCTTCGGACCACCATATCCATTCTGACCCTCAAGTACTTGTCTATACTGATCCCATTTACCAGCCTTTGGTCCATAGCCTTCTATGCATTGGCAATTCAAGTGCTCGTCCAGATACGCTGTAAATGTTGTGAGAGTCTGTGCCTCCACCATCTCCTCAGGCTGATTCCAACTACCCTCTGGATGAAAAAAATCTTCCACAGATCCCCTTTAAACCTCTAACCATAACACACACCCTCTAGTTTTAGACACCTCTGGTATGCTGAAGAACTTCCTCCTATCTACGCTACCCAATACCCACAGCATGGGCTGGAATTAGCTCATACAGAAGGTTCCTCATGAGTAATGACTTACTGTTCATATTTCCCAGTATATCGGGAGTGAAGCCCTAGCTACAGGCTGTAACAGGTTCTGGTTCCAGATCCTGTGGACCATTCAGTTTCAATGCCCTTTCCACTGGTATTGTGAAGCCACAGATCCATCACCCCTCTGGGGTGCAATGTGAATTGTTTTACTACACAGTCTTCTTCTAAGAAGATGGTTCAATGATTTTTCAGCCCACAGATCTTCTGTATAGGTTTCAAGTTTATCATGTACAACAGGAAGATATAATTACGAGTCTCGTGAATGTATTAGCATTTTTGTTCTTTGACCAGCTGCCTTTCTGTGTCCTGGTGTCATGTATTATGTTGACACAAGACACTACAGATGTTGGAATCTGGAGCAACACACAATCTGCTGGAGGAACTCAGCAGGTGAGCAACAACTGTGGGGGGAAAGGAATTGTCGATGTTTTGGTTCGAAACCCTGCGTCAGGACAATGGCATCCATCACTAAGAACCCTCACCATCCAGGACATGCCCTCTTCTCGTTACTACCATCAGGGAAGAGGTACAGGAGCCTGAAGACCCACACTCAGCGATTCAGAAACAGCTTCTTCCCCTCCGCCGTCAGATTTCTGAACGGTCCATGAACCCATGAACACTACCTCGTTATTCCTTTTTTATTGCACTATTTACTTCTTTTTGTAATTTATAGTAACTTCATGCCTTTGAACTGTACTGCTGCCGCAAAACAACAAATTTCACATCATATGAGTCATTGACAATGAGTCTGAATCTGATTCTGCATCATCTATTATGTCTTTGTACAGTCTTCACATTTTGACTGTGACATTCTCAATTTAGGTCCAAGTCTATTTGCTTTTCTACTTCATATCTCTTCCCAGCTAATACTGAATGGTTATAACCAGTCTTTGCACATTATCCCAGCAACCTCCTCGGTAGCTCAGTATTACAATCGGTAGCTTCACTTGTTGACTTCTGCATCTCACATCAGGTAGTATCCTGGCAAATACTTCCAACATTTCCCCCAAGAAATCTTCAAACACCATGTAAACATTACAAATAGCAGATGACTGCATCAGATTTTGTAGGCATTGCCCCTGGCTACTTTGTGAGCATTTAATGTTGAGTTGAACGGTACTCTGGTAATCTTGTGACTGGCGATTTCCTGGAATTACCAGGCAGACAGTGTACATTCTGAGCTCAGGGTCCTCCTCAGCAACTTTGTGTACGTTAGCCACTTGTGTCCTTGGACCAAAGGCCTCTGCCAGTTACTGGTTGAGTTTGTTCCTGCAGAGGAACCATTTTGATGTGTGAGCAGTTTCTTTTTGTTGTTTAAATTCTGCCTTATTACAACAGCACACTTCACAGCAAGTCTCACAGATGTGCAGCCAGATGTTCAAGGGTCAAGAACCCCTGATGGAAGAGGGTTGACGTGAGGTGAATCTCCCAGATACCGTGGTAGTGACATCATCATGTTGCACACCACATGGTACGATTACAACCAATCACATCACTCGCCATCCTGAACCCACTTATATAGTTGTGTGAGTACCATAAGTACTGGTAAATTAGTAAATTGATAAGTTGGTTTATCATTGTCACAGGTACCAAGGTACAATGAAAAATTTGTCTTGTATACCATTCATACGGACCAATCCATCACATCAGTACATTGAGGTAGTACAAGGGAAAACAATAACAGAATGCAGAATAAAGTGTCACAGTTACAGAGAAAGTGCAGCGTAGGCAGGCAATAAGGTGCAGGGCCATAATAAGGTAGATTGCAGGGTCAAGAGTCCATCTTAACATACTAGGGCATTGTTCAATAGTCTTATAACAGTGGGATAGAAGCTATCTTTGAGCCTGGTGGTATCAGGCTTTTGTATCGCCGGTGATCTGTAACATGTATCTGTGAACACGCCACACTGTGAGCACCGTGACTGTGACTCCTCTGAATACAACAAGATGCTAGAGGAACTCAATGGGTCAGGCGGCATCTGTGGAGGGAAATGGACAGTCGACGTTTTGGGTGGAGACTCATTCCCGTCCAGATGAGGGTCTCGACTCGAAATGTCGACTGACCATTTCCCTCCACGGACGCTGTCCGACCCACTGAGTTCCTCCAGCGTTTTGTGTGTTGCTCCAGACTCCAACATCTGCAGTCTCTCGTGTCTCCACTCTTGTCAATATGCCACACCCACCATTCTAATTCCCACCACCACCATCACATTCTGGCTGCAGTGTGTGCCATCTAGGTGCACTGTAGTCATTTGGTTAAGCTACCCCAATAGCACCTTCCAAAGCTACACCAAGAAAGACAAGGCCAACAAGCAACACCACTACCCATAGAGCCCGTCCTAGTCACACACCATTCTGACTTGAAAAACATATCACCATTCCAGCATTGTCACTGGGGCTAAGTCCTGGAACACTCCCCAACAACACTGTGTGTGTATCACCAACACAGAGACACACTAATGGTTCAAAATGATGGCTCACCACCACCTCCTCAAGAGGAATTAAGGATGACCAACAGACACTGACCTTGCCAGCAGCAGCATGTCCTAAGGATGAGGAGAAAAGTATCTTGCTGTAGGGGCAACAAACAACCAACAGGTTTAACCTGCTGAGTTCTTCCAGCAGATTGTGTGTTGCTCCAGACTCCAGCATCTGCAGTCTCTTGTGTTTCCATCGCTGTAGATGCAGCTTACTGATGCACGAAGTAAGTTTCACTGATCTGACATGAGAGATCAGAGCAAGCATTGAGGGTTTCAGGACTCCTGGTCTCACAACCTACCTCGTTATGACCTTGCACCTTATTGTCTACCTGCACTGCACTTTCTCTGTAGCTGTGACACGTTACTCTGCATTATGTATTGTTTTCCCTTGTACTATCTCAATGCACTATGTAATGAATTGATCTGTATGAACAATATGCAAGACAAGGTTTTCACTCTACCTTGGTACATGTGACATTAGAACACAGAACACTACAGCACAATACAGGCCCTTCGGCCCACAATGTTGTGTCGACATTTTATCCTGCTCTAATATCTATCTAACCCTTCCCTCCCACATAGCCCTCAATTTCTCTATCATCCTAAGAGTCTCTTAAATGTCCCTAATATATCTGCCCCACAACCTCTGCCGGCAGTGCGTTCCACGCACCCACCACTCTCTGTGTAAAAGACTTACCCCTGACATCCCCCTTATACCTTCCTCCAATCACCTTAAAATTATGTCCCCTCGTGTTAGCCATTGTCACCCTAGGAAAAAGTCTCTGACTGTCCACTCGATCTATGCCTCTTATCATCTTGTACACCTCTATCAAATCACCTCTCATCCTCCTTCTTTCCAAAGAGAAAAGCCCTAGCTCGCTCAGCCTATCCTCATAAGACATGCTCTCCAATCCAGGCAACATCCTGGTAAATCTCCTCTGCACTCTCTCTAAAGCTTGCACATCCTTCCTATAATGAGGCGACCAGAACTGAACACAATACTCCAAGTGCATTGCTCCGGCACTTGCAGTCCCTTGTGTCTCTGTCTTTCCTCCCATATCCCAATGACATGCGGGTTGGTAGGTTAATTGGCCACTGTATATTGCCCCTAGTGTGTGGGTGAGTGGTAGAATCTAGGTATCTGGGAAAAATAAAATGAAATTGGAGTAGGATTAATGTAAATGGGTTCTTGATGGTTAGTATGGATTCGATGGGCTGAGGGGCCTGTTTCCATGCTGTATACTCTATGACTGTGACGTCAAGCCACTAAGCATATCACCACACCAAGATACTGAAGCCAGACCGATCAGTCACTGTTAACCCGCTCAAAATAGCCCCGTTTTGCCATTGGAAATGACAATGTTTAAGGAGTTTGACACCATCCAGGGCAAAGCAGCCCACTCGCTTGGCACCACCACGTGGTTGAGCCTTAACTGCCCTCTGAACTCAGATTTAGTTGGCCCACCACCAACTTCTTCAGGCAGCTGGGGTTGGCCACTAATTGCTGGACTTGCCAATGAAGCCCAGATCCTGAGAAATGAATAAATAAGAAAACAATATTCCTCATTCTAGACATTTGCCTCCTCCAGTGAGGAGCACAGCCTGTGCCTTCAACAAAACCTTTTTGCAGCAGCATCACAAGTACATAGCATTAGAGACACAATGTTCACAAGAAAAACATAAATAAAATATAAATTATACAAAATTATACAAGAAAGAACCAATTAAAGCAAAAAGAAACAAAGTCTATCATAATACAAAGTGGTCATAGTGTTGCTGTACTGAGGCAACGATTAGGGTTTTGCCGGTTGGTTCAAGAACTGAATGGTTGAAGGGAAGTAGCTGTTCTTGAACCTGGTGGTGTGAGACTTCAGGCTTCTGTACCTTCTGCCCACTGGTAGCTGCGAGAAGATGGCATGGCCCGGATGGTGGGGATCTTTGATGATAGATGTTGCCTTCTTGTAGATACTTTGGATAGTGGGGAGGGATGTGTCCATGATGTATTGAGCTAGTCCCATTTGCCTGCATTTGGCCCATATCCCTCTGAACCTTTCCTGTCTATGTATTATTCATCATTTTTGGATTTGTGCTGAATTCTTTGCAAATGTCTGTATCAGCATCAAGATGAAGCTTTGGGAGCCTTGGAGAATTAAAGTATGTTTCTCTCTTGAGTTCCAAAGCACGAGGTGTGGTAATGGCAGAGGCTTCAAGGTTTAGTTAAGAGTCGAACGCCCATGAGAAGCTACAGCCTCACCCTTTCCATTCCTCTTTCATCTCTTGTCCTCAAGGAGAAGTCCTCATCTTCACATGCATGCAGGAGACCGAAACCCAGGCCCATAAATCTGTGATAGCCGCTAATAAATCCTACAGGGAACCTCAGGAGAAATGTCCTCACCCAGAGAATGGTGGGAATGTGGGGCTCGCTTCTATGTGGAGCTGTGGAGAGAAATAGATGTGTTTAAAGTCAATGCAAGGTCACCCAGTTTGGAAGGAAAAATAGAAGATCAGATTATTATTTAAATGGTGAAAGACTGCAGCATGCTGTTGTGCAGAGGGACTTGGGAGTGCTTGTGCATGAATCACAAAAGGTTGGTTATCAAGAAGGTAAATGGAATGTTGGCCTTCATTGTTGGAGGGATTGAATTTAAGAGCAGGGAGGTTATTCTGCAACTGTACAGGGTACTGGTGAGGGGGCGCCTGGAGTACTGCATGCAGTTCTGGTCTCCTTACTTGAGGAAAGATATACTGGCTTTGGAGGTGGCGCAGATGAGGTTCACCAGGTTGATTCCAGAGATGAGGGGGTTAGCCTGTGAGGAGAGATTTAGTCGCCTGGGACAATACTCGCCGGAATTCAGAAGAATGAGAGGGGATCTTATAGCAACATATAAAATTATGAAAGGGATAGATAAGATAGAGGCAGGAAGGTTGTTTCCACTGGTAGGTGAGACTAGAACTTGGGGACATAGCCTCAAGATTTAGGATGGAGTTGAGGAGAAACTGTTTTCCCAGAGAGTAGTGAATCTGTGGAATTCTCTGCCCAGGGAAGCAGTAGAGGCTCCCTCATTACATATATTTAAGACACAGTTAGGTAGGTTTTTGCATCGTAGGGGAATTAAGGGTTATGCGGAAAAGGCAGGTAGGCGGGTCTGAGTCCGCGGCCAGATCAGCCATGTTCTTATTGAATGGCGGAGCAGGCTCGACGGGCCAGATGGCCTCCCCCTGCTCCTGTTTATGTTCTTTTGTTCTTATAAAGCGAAGCTGGACAAACGTCTCAGGGAGAAAGGAATGGAAGTTGATGTGGTGAGATGGGGTGTAGTATGAAAGCACATGGCTGTCACGTGACAGTGACGACAGTGACCCCTCTGGTCGGATGACAGCATTGCTCATTAGGTCAGAAGTCACACCACTGTCAATCGAGGTTTGGCTCCACCCCACCCATGAGGTGTGGGTATCGGGATTGGACTGGGAGAGCACCTTTGTTCCTGAACCTGCCTGACCATTGGCCTTGGCAGGCACCTTTGTCCTTGACCTCCAAGCCATTGGCCTGTCTAAATTACCTGGCCGGGCCTTCCAGCACTATAAAGTGTGTTGCAATCCCCTGGTCTCTCTCTTTCAACTTCCCCAGGAATAGTGAGACAATGGTGCAGAGACCACTAGTAAGAGTCTGCACTACCATGTGGTTTGGGAGCGTCTTAGTCAGATTCCAGGGAGTGTTAGGGCCAACGCTTGTTTGAGTCAAGGTATTCAGGCATTGAAGTGTTTATCCCTCGATAAGCTGTATCTTGTTTATTGTGTGTGTGTGTGTGTGTGTCTCATCCTTGTTGCGATTCCCCCTCACATTTGCAGTCTCCTGCGCGCATGTGCGAGTGATCATCTGTTCCCATTCATTCTGTCCCCGTGTTTGTCTTTGTTAATAAACCATTTTTAAATTACCAAGACTGTGTCCAGATTTCCTCTACCTTTAAGATTCCAAAAGAACCATTTCACACAACATGGGGTTGTTTCTGTGCTATAAATATAATTCAATTCTTTGTAACTTCTGTAAAATTAGAGTCTAACTTTCTGACTCCGCAACTTGCTGGAATCAGTTTTATTCCTTTAGGGAAAGGATGGTCCCTTCTACAAATCTCTGTTCACCTACATCTCTATCATCAGGCTAGACCTGATGGATTGTCCCCACAGTGTGTGTTGTCATCATTGTTGAAGATCCGATTCAGATTGTTTTAGTTTATTGTCATCTACACCAGGGTGCAATGAAATTCCTCGCTCGCATGAAGCTCACAGAGTAAACAGTGTACATGGTAATAATAAATACAATAACAAATACAGCGACGGGTGCAAAATCAACAGAGTGGTGCAAAGTATAGAGGTGTAAAATGAGATAGACTAAAAAGAAATGCTGAAGTGACAATAATGGAAGGGGTAGAATTAAGGGTTAAAGAATGTGGCAGCACCACCTCAGGTCAGCATCCTTACCTAGATCTACAGATAACATAGAATCATAGAACAGTACAACACAATACAGGCCCTTCGGCCCACAATGTTGTGCCAACTTTTAAACCTCACCTAAGCCTATCTAACCCCTTCCTCCCACATATCCCTCTATTTTAAATTCCTCCATATGCTTATCTAGCAATCTCTTGAATTTGACCAATGTACCACCCCCCCAGGCAGCGCATTCCATGCCCCAACCATTCTCTGGGTAAAAAACCTCCCTCTGATATCTCCCTTGAACTTCCCACATAGAACGTACAACAGTACAGCACAGGAATAGGCCCTTCAGCCCATGATATTGTACTGAACTAATTATACACCTAACTAAACTGATCCCTTCGACCTACACATTCTCCCTCCATGTCCACGTCCCTCCATTCTCTGTACATCCATGTGCCTATCTAAAAGTCTCTTAAACACCTCTATTGTATCTGCCTCCACCCCCACCCATGGCAGCACATTGCAGGCACCCGCCACTCTCTGTGTTAAAAAACTTGCCCCGTACATCTCCTTTGAACTTACCCCCCCTCACCTTAAATGCATGCCCTCTAGTATTAGACATTTTGACCCTGGAAAAGAGATACCAGCTGTCTATATCTTTGCCTCTCATAATCTTATAAACTTCTATTAGGTCTCCCCTCAGCCTCCACTGCTCCAGAGAAAACAACCCAAGTTTGTCCAACCTCTCCTTATAGCACAAGCCCTCTCATCCAGGCAGCACCCTGGTGAACCTCTTCTGCACCCTCTCCAAAGCCTCCACATCCTTCCTATAATGGGGTGACCAGAATTGAATGCAATACTCCAGATGAGGCCTAATCAGAGTTTTATAAAGCTGCAACATAACTTCCTGACTCTTGAACTCAGTGCTTCAATTAATAAAGGCAAGTATGCCGTATGCCAGAGATCCTTGGATCGCAGATCCAGAGACATAAGCTTGAATCCCACCATGGTAGCAAGGATATAAAATTCAAGTAAATAAATTACTAGAGACACAGGGAGTACAGATGCTGGAATCTGGAGCAAAAATCAAGCTGCTGGAGGAACTCAGCGGGTTGAGCAGCATCTGTGGAGGGAAATGACCAGTCAGTTTTGGGCCTTGACCCTTCATCTGGACTCAGAGTAGAGGGGCAAGAGCTGGCAAGTGATAGGTGGATCCAGGTGAGGAGGGAGTTGATGGGCCAGTGGAGCCAGATGGGAGAGGGAAGGGTGGCGGTCACGACAGAGGCTGGGAGGTGATTGGTGGAGACCTTTGTTAATGATAAAGAATAATAAATGCACAAGGAGTAAAGTCAAGGTTAGAAGCCAAGCAAGGGGCTCATGTTGTTTCTTCCCACATCCCAAAGGCGTGAGGATTGTACATAACAATAAAAACAGAAAATACTGGAAATACTCAGCAGGTCAGGCTGCATCTGTGGGAAGAGGATCAGAGTTAACGTTGGTAGGTTAACTGGCCACTGTAAATTGCCCCTAGTGTGCAGATGAGAGGTGGATTTTTCCCAGGGTCAAAATGTCCATTACTAGAGGGCATGCATTTAAGATGAGAGGGGGAAAGTTCAAAGGAGATATGCGGGGCAAGTTCTTTTACACAGAGCAGTGGGTGCTTGGAATGTGCTGCCAGGGGTGGTGGTGGAGGCAGATACAATAGAGGCGTTTAAGAGGCTCTTAGACAGGGACACGAATGTGCAGGGAATGGAGGGTTGTGGACATTGTGGAGGCAGAAGGGATTGGTTTAGTTAGATGGAGACACAAGAGACTGCAGATGCTGAAATCTAGCGCAACAAACAATCTGCTGGAGGAACTCAGCGGGTCGAGCAGCACCTGTGTGGGGAGGAAAGGAATTGTCAACGTTTTGGGTTGAAACCCTGCATCAGGACTGACAGTGGAGAGGGGAGATGGCTGGTATAGAAAGGAGAGGGGGAGGGGTAAAAAAGGGCTCCAAGGCGATTGGTGGACTGAGGAGGGGTCTGAGATGACAGGCAGGTGGTGCCAGGTAGGGGAGGGGAGTGGGGGTGGCGGCAGACTTCCTGTCCTGTCCTGTTATGTTCCAAGCTTTTGGACATCTTGGCTGGGACTGAGCTCTGATACTCCTTTTTGTTGCAATCATATTTTCCTCCATATGTGGCCATCAAAACACAGAATACAAGTAGGAACTAACCAGAGAGGAGTGGAGTCAGACTTGGATATTACCTCAAAATAAGATCACAGAGATGTGAGGAGGGAGATATTCAACTACAGGAACCTAGTGGAGAGCATTCTTAAGTTCAATTTCTAACTCGGGTGGTAAGTGAAATGACCAATGCCTCAAAGTTCAGTATTTCCAGTTTCCAAATGTGGCCTCTGTGTTGCCATTCCATTGATGTAGGCAAGGGAATGGATATCTCCAAATGTTACGTTAAGTTAAGCAGAATCTGGGTTTATAGCTTCCGACAAATTAAAGACGCATTTTATATGTAAGTAAGAAATAGAAGCAGGAGTAGGCCTCATGCCTGTTCAGCCATTCAGGCTAATCATGGTTGATCACTTAACATCCTTTAGCATCCAAACATTTCTCCATCATGCATAACTAATCATCCATTCCTCTTGGGTAGAAAATTCCAAAGATTCACTACTCTCCAGGTGAAGAAATTTCTTCTGTGCTGAATAGCTAACGCTTTATTCAGGGACTGTGATTTCCCCCACTTCTAGACACCCCAGCCAGGGGTAACATCCACCCTGTCAAGCACTGTAAGAATTTGTAGGTTTCAGTGAGACCACCTCTCATTCTTCTGAATTCTAACCTGTCCTCAAAGGACAAACATCCCACCCCGGTGATCAATCTGCTGAACTTTTGCTGCACTCCTTCTATCTCAAGTATCCTTAGGTGGAGAGACCAGATCTGTATACAATATTCCAGAGACCTGTGTAACTAGAATGAGATGCCTTCACTCTCGTACACATACTATCTTGCACTGAAGGTCAACAGATCAGTTGATTTCCTAATTGCTTGCTGTATCTGTATGTTAACTTTTAGTGATTCATTTGGGATATGTGTCAGGGAATCCCCATTCACAAAGAGTCATTATCAAACCAAACCTTCTGGGAGGGGAATTGAAGGGCCAATCCTTGGAATACTTTAAGAAGAACTGGATTCTAAAATCTGCTGATGATCCTGAATGGAGATACAAAGGCACTTCTCACTACCTCGGTAAAGCAGCCGGCATAATCAAAGACCCCACCCACCCCAGACTTCTCTCTTCTCCCCCCTCCCATCGGGCAGAAGATACAATAGCCTGAAAGCACCTACCACCAGGCTCAAGGACAGCTTCTATCCTGCTGTTATAAGACTATTGAACTGTCCCCAGTATGATAAGATGGACTCTTGACCTCACAGTCTACCTTGTTATGACCTTGTACCTTATTGTCTGCCTGCACTGCACTTTCTCTGTAACTGTAACACTTTATTCTGCATTCTGTTATTGTTTTACCTTGTACTACCTCAATGCACTGATGTGATGAAATGATCTGTATGGACGGTATGCAAAACAAGTTTTTCACTGTACCTCGGTACATGTAACATTAATAAACCAATTTACCAATGGCCTTCTGGTGTACAGTCACAATTGATTGAACACGTGTTATGCATCATTATTTCCATATAAAAGGTTTAAGCTCCTTTATTGTATTCTAATTTGTAACTCACTCCCAGGGATCTGCTATTAACTTCAGGGCTTGAGGTTGGTCTGCATTTTCCATTGCTTATTTTGTCAGATACAAGACCTCTGTTGGAGGTGGGGAAGGTAGAGAGAGGAGCCACGGTCACACTGAATGGTTGAGGGGCTGAATGGCCTGCTCCTGTTTCTATTTCTTCTGTTTCCAGCCTCAGCAGCTCTTTATGGTGGGGAGTTTGAGATTCAGAGTCATGGATTCATATTGTACAGAAACAGGCCCTTCTGCCCATCACATCTGTGCTGACCATCAGTTACCGTCTGTACTAGTCCCATTTACTAGCACTTGATCTGCAGCTGTCTATGCCTTGGTGATCCAAGTGTTGGAGAAGGAAGTCCTTTCATCCTACATTTATGTGGTTCCTTGCAAGACCTCAGAAGGTGCAGAGGAGGAAGAACAGTGGCACATCTGGGGCGGCCCAGTGGTGCAGCAGGTAGACCCACTGCCTCACAGCACCAGAGACCCAGGTTCAATCCTCGCCTCTGTGTGAAGTTTGCACATTCTCCCTGTGACTGCGTGGGTTTCCCCCGGCTGCTCCAGTTTCCACCCACATCTCAAAAGGACGTGCAGATTGGTGGGTTAATTAGCGGTTGTAAATTGCCTGGTGAAATCTGGAGGAGGGGGAGTTGATGGAAATGCGGAGAATAAAAATGAGATTAGTGTAGGATTAAGTGCAAATAAGTGATTGATGGTCAGCATGGACTCAGTGGGCTGAAGCGCCTGTCTCCATGCTGTATCTTTCTGTGACTCTATGACTTACAATTGCAATTAATGGCTATTAAGAAATTCCAGCTCATTCACATTGGTCTGCCTGTTTGAAGCAATACAGCACTGAACTGAAGGCAATAAATTAAAGGCAGCAGATGTTGGAGAACAGGTCGGATCCAACAAATGTGGCTGGGAAAATTGACTGAAGTGCTCAGAAAGTGGATGATATCGGCACATTGGGGAACGCAGCACCTTGGCTTCAGAGCTCATCTTTTGATAAACATGAATCTGTTTGGAGCAAGATGACACAGACAATCTGTTGGCCAAAGGGAACTGTGAGATGATTGGTGGAAGTAGGGAGAATGAGGAGAGGCAGTCTGAAGTGTCTGGTCCAGTTTTAAACAGTGCGGAGGAAGAGAGAGATTGAATACCTGAACGTATGAACAAGATGACAAGCTGAGAAAGTGTTGAAAAGGCATAAGGAATCCTTGCTTGATTAATGGAGGAACAATGGCCTCCTTCTGTGACAGAACCATTCTGTGAAGTCACACACCTCCCTGACTTGATCCATTGAGTCTGTTTATCCTTTGAGTCAAAATCCCAGGTCTCCCTCGCTGAGAGCACCATAGGAATACCTACACCACATGGACTACAGCCGTTCATCACTACTCTCTCGACTATAGTTAGGGGTGGCCAATATTGACACTGTAGTGCTCTTGGGTTCTGAGGGGCTGTTGCTTACCAAGGCGAAGAGTAGCTACCATCAAAACATTCTTTACTGAAGGCAACTGACAGGGACAAAGACAGAAAATGCTGTAAGCACTCAGCAGGTCAGGCAGCATCTGTGGAGAGAGAAGAAGTGTTAATGCTTCAGGTCGAAGAACTTTTAGCAGGCACGGTGGTGTAGCAGTTAGCGTAGCGCTTTACAGCGCCAGCGACCCGGGTTCAATTCCGGCTGCTGTCTGTGAGGAGTTTGTCTGTTCTCCCCGTGTCGGTGTGGGTTTCCTCCGGGTGCTCCGGTTTCCTCCCACATTCCAAAGATGTACAGGTTAGGAAGTTGTGGGCATGCTATGTTGGCGCAGGAAGCGTGGCGACACTTGCGGGCTGCCCCCAGAACACTCTACGCAAAAGATGCATTTCACTGTGTGTTTCGATGTACATGTGACTAATAAAGATATCTTATCTTTTGTCAGGACTGGAAAAAAAAGAAATAAGACTTGTTTTAAGTTGCAGGAAATGTGTGGAGGAATGGAAAGGGCAGAAGGATTATGTGTGACAGACTGAGGCCAGGGTTGCTATGGGGATGAGTTGTTAACAGAACAGGCCCTTTGGCCCACAATGTCTGTGCTGACCATGATGCCAAGTTATACCAGCTCCATTTGCCTACACATGATCCATAATCCCTCCATGCACCTGTCTAAATGCCTCTTAATGCACCTGTCTAAATGCCTCTTAAACACCACTATCGTATCTGCTTGCACCACTTCCCCTAGCAGCCCGTTCCAGGCTCCTACCACTGTGTAAAAAAACTTGCCCCACACATCTTCTTTGAGCTTTCCCCCTCTTACCTTAAATTGATGCCCTCTAGTATTTGACATTTCCGCCCTGGAAGAAAGAATATCTACCCTATCTATGCCTTTCATAATTTTATAAACTGCAATCAGGCCTTTACTTAGCCTTCGACACTCCAGAGAAAACAACCCAAATTAGTCCAGCCTCTCCTTATAGCTAATACCTTCTAACCCAGGCAGCATCCTGGTGAACCTCTTTTGCACCCTTTCCAAAGCCTCCACGTTCTTCCTGTAATGCGGTGACCAGAACTGCACACAGTACTCCAAGTGTGGCCTCAGCAGTTTTATACAGCTGCAACATAATTTCCCAACTTTTATAATCAATGGCCAGACTGATGAAGGCAAGCGTGCCGTACACCTTCTTTACCACCCGATCTACTTGTGTTGCCGCTCTGAGGGAGCTGTGAACTCCAATGTCAATGCTGCCTGCCATTTACTGCATACTTTCCCCTGACATTTGACAGCCTAAAGTACAAATGTCACACTTGCCCGGATTAAACTCCATCTGCCATTTTTCTGCCCTTATCACCAACTGATTCATATCCTGCTATATCCTTTGACAACCTTCTTCACTATCCACAACTATGATCATTCTTGTGTCGTCTGCAAACTCACTAATCAGCCCACCCCCATTTTCATCATGTGTGTATATACCACAAAGAATAGAGGTCCCAGCACTGATCCCTGCAGATACATGTGGAAGCTGGAATGTGACAAAGAAGTGTGACGTGTTGCAAATAGCAGGTCAGGGTGTGCTAATGGAGAGTCATCTGTATGTGACGTTAACCAAGCCAACGTCACATACAGATGATTTACAGCAAAATTGGTCAGTTCTGATATAGATACTTTGCAGATGATACTAAAATAAGTGGTATTGCAGGCAGACACGGTAGTGTAGTGGTTAGCGTAACGCTATTACAGCCCCAGAGACCCAGGTTCAATTCCGGCCGCTGTCTGTAAGGAGTTTGTACGTTCTCCCCATGTCTGTGTGGGTTTCCTCCGGGTGCTCCGGTTTCCTCCCACGTTCCAAAGACGTACGGGTTAGGAAGTTGTGGGCGTGCTACGTTGGCGCTGGAAGTGTGGCGACACTTGCGGGCTGCCCCCAGAACACTCTACACAAAAGATGCATTTCACTGTGTTTTTCGATGTACATGCGACTAATAAAAAGTCTTGTCTTGTTATCAAAAATTACAGGAGGATCTTGATCAGCTGGTTAAGTGGGCCTAGGACTGGCAAGTGGCATTCAATCTGGATAAGTGCAAGGTGTTGCTTTTTGAGAAGTCAAACCAGAGTAGGACTTATACAGTGAATAGTTGGGCCCTGGGGAGTGTTATGAAATGGAGGGACCTAGAATACCAGTACATAGTTCACTGAAAGTGGCGTCACAGGTAGACAGGGTGGTAAAGAAGGCGTTTGGCACACTGGTCTTCATCAGTCAGGGCATTGAGTATAAGAGTTGGGATGTTATGTTGCAGTTGTACATGACGTTGGTAAGGCCGCACTTGGAGTATTATGTACAGTTTTGGTTGCCCTGTTATAGGAATGACATCATTGAGATGGAAAGAGTGCAGAGAAGATTTACGAGGATGTTGCCAGGTCTCGAGGGCCTGAGTTCTAGGGAGAGGTTGGCCAGGCTAGGTCTTTATTCCTTGGAACGTAGGAGACTGAGGGGTGACATTATGGAGGTGTATAAAGTTATAAAGGTCATAGACAGGGTGAATGCACACAGTCTTTTTCCCAGGGAAAGGGAGTCAAAAACTAGAGGGCATAAGTTTAAGACAAGAGGTGAAAGATTTAAAAGGGACCTGGGAAGCAACTCTCTCACGCAGAGAGTGATGAGTATGTGGGACGAACTGCCAGAGAAAGTAGTTGAGGCAGGTACAATAATGACATTTAAAAGACGTTTGGATAAGTATATGGATAGGAAGGGTTTAGGGATACAGGCCAAACGCGGGCAAATGGGACTAGTTTAGATGGGAATCTTGGTCAGCATGGACGAGTTGGGCTGAAGGGCCTGTTTCCATGCTGTACAACTCTATGACTATGACTCTGTGAGATAGAGAACAGGAGTTATCGTAAGTTGTAGGATTTGATGTTGGGTCCCGATGGCTGCAACGTTCCCAGACAGAAGATGAGGTCCTCAGGCTTGCATTGGGCCTCATTACAACAGTGCAGAAGGCCACAGACAGACTGGTTGGATTGAGATGGAGAATCATAGTGGCAGACAAGAGGATCCCAGCCAACACAAGTGGCTGTATCAGAAGGCAAACCCGCGCAGTGCACTCGTTTCTTAAAGATACACCAACTCTAGTAAATATCGAATCCCGTTCCCATGTCCTGCCACAAGGAGTCTTTATTCCCTTCAGTCCACTGTTCTGGGAGCACATTCTGCTAACCCCAGCCCTTTCCCAGGATTCTACAACAAATAATCAGACCGTGAATTCCACAGAATATTCCCACGGTGAAAGACCTATTAATCTTACTCTGGCTGTTCAAGTATCTCCAATACATGTCAGTGTTCAGAAGATAGAGAAAGATTAACTGGCATTATTCAACTCACCTCAAACTTCTGCAAAATATTGTTTACTTTTATTTATATAAAGAAGCTAACCGATCTTTAGGTTTGCAGAAAACAATTGCGATTTTGGTTTTGGTTCTGGTTTAGCATCTGCGACAGGCTTCTGCTGGAGGTTTGTTTTCTTTCTTGAAGCCTTGCTTGTTTTTTAAGGGCTCTGAACGGGATTTGACCCGCCGGTGCCAGTGAGAAGTTCCACAGTCTCAGTGGGGGGTGGGAGAATGAGCTAGTAGGTGTCAAAAATGGTGTTTATACATATAAAAAAATCTATAAAGGTTAATTAGCGAAGCAAGAACGAGATTTATGTGAACACCAGAAGGGTCTGGGTCCTCCTGTGGGTGATAATTACTCAACCGATTGGTTGGAATGAACAGATGGTGACATCATCCATGTGCAGGTTCCAAGTCCTGCTCCTTTGCTTTCTGAGGGGCTTGATGGCTTGGATCTTGGGTCCCTCTAAGCCTAGTCTTTCCTTGTGACCTCTGCCCTTCCACTCTCGCCTCTATTGTGGCAGGACCCTTAGGGGCATTAACGTACAGAGGGATCTTGGGGTGCAAGTCCAGAGCTCCCTGAAAGTGGCAACACAAGTAGATAGGGTGGTGAAGAAGGCGTACGGCATACTTGCCTTCATTGGTTGGGACATTGTGTATAAGAGCAAGGAAATCATGTTGCAGCTATGTAAAACTTTGGGTAGGCCTCACTCGGAGTATTGTGTGCATTTCTGGTCGTCCCAATACAGGAAGAATATGGAGGATTTGGAGAGGATACAGAAGAGGTTCACCAGGATGTTGCCTGGATTAGAGAGTATTAGCCATAAGGAGAAATGGGACGTTGGATTGTTTCCACTGGAGTGTCGACAGCTGAGGGGTGTCAGAGATATGAGAGAGACATAGATAGGGTAGATAAGCGTTTTTCACCAAGGATGAAAATGTCAAATGCTAGAGGGCATAGTTTTCAGGTGAGAGGGGGAAAGTTCAAAGGAGGTTTACAAGGCAAGTTTTTACACAGAGTGGTGGGTGCCTGGAACAGGCTGCTGGGTAGTGGAACCAGATACAATAGCAAATGTTAAGAGGCATTTAGACAGACACATGATGGAAATGGATGGATACAGACCAAGTGCAGGCAAATGTGCAATTTAAATTGGCATCATGGTGGGCACGGACATTGTGGACCAAAGAGCCTGCTCCTGAGCTGTACTGTTCTATGTTCTATTGTGTCCAAGTCCCTCTCCAGAGACGGGGGGGCAGGTACAAAGGGGGATTTTCACTGTCAGAGACCCTGCCCGTGAACTGTTGAATCCAGGACACCCTCTCAGCAAGCGGGTAGGGAGTTGTCCCTGGTATCCTGAGCACTATTGATGATCGAGTCAATGTTATCACACCACTGTCTGTGGGGGCTTACTCTGTGGAACAGACATGTCTTCTGCATTACGACAACAAGAACATTTTAATAATGCCGCATTGGTGCAAGCAGCTCTGGGACAACCTGAGGCTGTGAAAGGTGGGACGGACGGACGTCTCTGCCCTACTTTTCCACCTCTCCAGGAAAGCCCATGTTGAGGTCTGCAGACTTTATCCAGCTGCCTTCTCCGGAGACAAGCGATGTGGCCCCACCTGTACCTCATGCCCTCTGGCTGTGCCTTCTTGAACTCAGACCCCTCGGTCTCCGTAAGCAAGCCCCAGATGTGACGCTTCCCCTGTCAGAGCCGCAGACAATGGAGGCAACGACAGGGGAGATGATAGAATCTGAAGACACTTCAGTTCCAGCAAACAGGGATGTGGTTGCGCTGGAGAGAGTGCGGAGGAGACTCAGCAGGTTCGGGCCCGGATTGGAACGGTACATTTATAAAGCTGGGTTTGTTTTCCCCGGAGTGGAGGAGGCTGAGGGGTGATGTGAACAGGGGGATATGAAGTTATGAGGGTAAACAGTAAGAATCCGTTCTCCCATGATGTGGGTTCTTAAAACAAGTGGGCATAGGTTTGAGGTGAGAGGGAGGAGATATAGAGGGGATTTGAGGGGGATTTTTTTCACTCAGAACATGGTTGGAGTCTGAAACAGAGTGCCTGAAGAGTCGAAGCTACAACAGAACAGCACAGGAACAGGACCTTTGGCCCAAGATGTCTGTGCTGACCATGTTTCCAAATTAAATTGAAGCTATCTGCCTGCACATGATCCATGTACCTCCATTCCCTGTACATTCATCAGCCTATCTGAAAGCCTCTTAAGTGCCTCTATTGTATCTCACAAGATCACAAGATCACAAGACAAGGGAGCAGAAGCAGGCCATTCGGCCCATCGAGTCTGCTCCAAGGAAAGGGAAATAGAAATGAGAAATGGGGAAAGGGGGAAGAATGGGGGAAGGCCATCACCCTTGGCAGCGCATTCCAAGCACCCATCACTCCCTTGTCCCACACATCTCCTTTAAACTTTCCCCCTCTCACCTTTAATCTGTTCCCTCCAGTATTTGCCATTTGACCCTGAGAAAAAGACTGTCTGTCTACGCCTCTCATAATTTTATAAACTTCTATCAGGTCTCCCCCTCAGCCTCCGACGCTCCAGAGAAAGCAACCCAAGTTTGTCCAACTGCTCCTGAAAACCAACACCCTCTAATCCAGGCAGCATCCTGGTGAACCTCTTCTGCACCCTCTCCAAAGCCTCCACGTCCTTCCTGTAATGGGGAGAGGTGGTGAGGGCAGAGACTCCCACGATACTTAAGAGGCATCGAGACAAGCACTTGAATCACCAAGACAAAGAAAGCAATGGTCCTAACACAGGTGTGGGATTAGTCACAGTCATAGAGTTGTAGAGTAATACAGATTATGTATTATGGAAGATATGAGGGATATTTGGGATATCCAAGTACGGCCGAACCAAAGTTTTACACAGTTGCAACATGATTTCCTCATATTTGTATGAGGGATATTTGGCCCATGTCCCTCTAAACCCCTCCTATCCACATCCTTATCCAAATGTCTTTTAGATGTTGTTAATGTACCTGCCTCAACCACTTCCTCTGGCAGCTCATTCCACATACGCACCACCCTCCGCGTGAAGAAGTTGCCCCTCAGGTCCCTATTAAATCTGCCCTGGTCAAATCACGTAGATGCCACGGCCAAGAAAGCTCACCAGCACCTCTACTTCCTCAGGAGGCTAAAGAAATTTTGTATGTCCCTTTGACACTCACCAACTTTTATCGATGCACCGCAGAAAACATCCTAACTGGATGCATCACGGCTTGGTAAGGCAACTTCTCTGCCCAGGATCGCAAGAAACTGCAGAGAGTTGTGGACGCAGCCCAGCGTGTCACGGAAACCAGCCTCCCCTCCTTGGACTCTGTCTTTACCTCTCGCTGCCTTGGTGAAGCAGCCAGCATAATCGAAGACCCCACCCACCCGGGTCATTCTCTCTTCTCTCCTCTCCCATCACAGGCAGAAAATACAGGAACCTGAGGGCACATACCAGCAGACTCAAGCAGAGCTTCTATCCCACTGTGATAAGACTATTGAACGGTTCCCTTATACAATGAGATAGACTCTGACTTCACAATCTACCTTGTTGTGACCTTGCACCTTATTGCACTGCACTTTCTCTGTAGCTGTGACACTTTCCTCTGTACTGTTATTGTTCTTACCTGTACTACATCAATGCACTTTGTACTAACTCAATGTAACTGCACTGCGTAATGAATTGACCTGTACGATCGGTACGCAAGACAAGTTTTTCGCTATACCTCGGTACAAGTGACAATAATAAACCAATACCAATACCCTCTCACCTTAAACCTATGCCCTCTAGTTTTTCTTTCCCCTTCCCTGGGGAAACAACTGTGTGCATTCATAGTGAAGATCGGTACATCGGTTGGTATGGGCATAGTGGGTTAAAGGGCCTGTTTCTGAGCTTTACGAGTCTATGACTCCGTGTGACTCTGGAGTTCAAGTGTCCTTAAATGTTATTAGCCTGCTTAAAAAAAACCCGATGAAGATTTCTCTCCAACTCGGAGCCAGCAGAAATCTGCAGCTCCCATCTGTAACAGCACTCCGTTGCTCATTTGGCAGACTTGCAGCAGGGAGCTTGGCCCGATGCTCAGGGGCAGCTCAGACAAACACCCTCTGTTCTTGTTTCTTTGGTACAGGTAACTGTATAGTTTGTACATGGACCTGGAACCTTGCACTGGCACAACTTTCCGGAGCGCTGCCAAATCTCCAGACCCTCAAGGCTCGTTTGTTCAGTCGAGAGGCGAGACAGCAGAGCTCGGCACATCAGCGTGCAGACGTCCCTGTGCCGAGGTGCTGGAGTCCCAACGACCTTTCACAGCACATGTGGGTGTCTGGCTGAGAGCCAGGGCATTGAGTGTGTTTGCGCTGGGCACTTCCACTAGTTCACTGATGGTACATCTTCCTCTCAGCAGCCGAACCCAGGGAGGGAAAGGATGTTCGCCCAGGGTCAAAGACGCTGGTGTGGGGGTCACACCCAAGCCCCTGCCCTGATCTGTTCTTTTCCTTTAACCTCTCAATCCCGGACCAAAGGAGTGATGACCACAGTCACCTCAGAGTTTTGCAGCCTCATCAGCCAGAAACATTAACTCTAACAGAGCCAGAGAGAGAGACAGCATGGAAACAGGCCCTTCGGCCCATTGAGTCCATGCCGACCATCAACCACCCATCTACGTTAATCCCACATTAACCCCATCTTTCGTTCTCCCCACATTCCCATCAACTCCCCGCAGATTCTACCACTCACCCACACACTGGGGACAATTTACAGCAGCCAATTAACCCACCGACCCGCATGCCTTTAGGATGTGGGGGGAAACCTACATAGCGACAGGGAGAAACTCCACACAGACAGCACTGGAGGACAGGATTGAACCCAGGTCACCAGAGCTGTGAGGCAGCAGCTTTCCAAGCTGCACCACTAGGCTAGTGTAATTCTGTTTCTCTCTCCACAGATGCTGCCTGACCTGCTGAGTGCTTCCAACATTTTCTGTTTTTAATTCAGATTTCCAGCACCTTACCTTTGGCCTTCAGTTTGCTTCTTTCCCCTTATTTGGGGAACATTTTATCCAATGGCTTCAAGTGGTGATTTTATGCAGATGTTGGTGAAGATTTAGCTGTGCGTTGTTAACTCATTCGAAAGCATCTGTTTTCCAGCTTTATCGAAAGAACACTCTCATTGCCAGAGGAAACAAAAACCTGCAGATGCTGTAAATCCTGGATACAAAAAAAAACAGAGATGTTGGAAGCACTCAGCAGGTCAGGCAGCATCAATGGGGAGAGAAACAGAGTTAACATTCCAGGTCAAGGACCCTTCATAGAGTCATCGAGTTATACAGCATGGAAGCCCTTTAGCCCGACTGATCCATGCTAACCAAGATGCCCCATCCAAGCTAGCCCCATTTTCCAGCATTTGGCTCATAACCTTCTAAACCTTTCCAACCCATGTACCTGTCCAACTGTCTTTTAAAAGTTGTTATTGTACCTGCCTCAACCACTTCCTCTGGCAGCTCACACCCTTTGTGTAGAAAAGTTGCTCCTCAAGTTCCTATTAAATCTTCCCTCACTCACCTTAAACCTATGCCCTCTAGTTCTTGATTTCCCAACACTGGGAAAAAGACTGAGTGAATTCACCCTATTTATGCCCCTCATGATTTTATACATCTCTATAAGATCACCCCACATTCTTCTATGTGCCAAGGAATAAAGTCCTATCCCATCCGACCCCTCCCTATAACTCAGGCCCTTGAGTCCCGGCAACATCCTTGTAAATCTTTTCCAAACTCCTTCCAGTTTAATAACATCTTTCCTATAGCAGGGCGACAAAAACTGAACACAATACTCACAATCGTCCTCAGGAGTGGAAGAATGAGAGGACAAACACGTTTTAAATTGGAGAGGGGGAGAGGGGTTGAGAGACAGAGGGAACGGCTGTGATGGATTTCTCGCCATTCTAACAGGATCGTCAAGGATGCCCGTCACCCTGGCCATTCCCTTTTCTCTCTCCTACCTTCTGGGAGAAGATACAGGAGCTTGAAAGCCCGGATGTCCAGACTCAAAACCAGCTTCTTCCCCACTGCTGTCAGACTCCTGAACCAACCACCTCTCTCACATCCCCTTCCTTCCTGGTGGTGCTGCCACGTTCTCAAACTCTT
This sequence comes from Pristis pectinata, assembly GCF_009764475.1. Classification (NCBI taxonomy): domain Eukaryota; kingdom Metazoa; phylum Chordata; class Chondrichthyes; order Rhinopristiformes; family Pristidae; genus Pristis; species Pristis pectinata. Next base: position 41,676,989 of record NC_067420.1, read on the forward strand.
AACTTTACCTCTCTCGGTTACTCCGTTATTGTCACTTTAGCATTTCTTTTTGCATGACCTCAGGTTGCACTACAGTCTCAGCACCATCCTGCTGTCTCGCGCTCATCGCTCTATGTATTGTGTTTATCATTACCCTGTACACTGTTTACTCTGTGAGCTTCATGCGAGCAAAGAATTCCACTGCACCCTGGTGTATATGACAATAAACTAATCTGAATCTTATTTAAATAATAAGCTTTTTCACTTTGCTGGCCAAAATGTACTCCTTTCACCAGATCGTTCCACACTTACTTTATCTAAATCCCTTTGTCACCTCTCCCCCCCACCCCATATCCTCTTCAATATTCATTTCCCACCTACCTCTGTGTCACTAGCAAATTTAGCAACCATCCCCTTTGATGCACTGACTTCACTCACGAGCTGTAAAAGGTTGATGCTCCAGCACTGATTCCTGCGGAACACCACTCATCAAACCTTGCCAGAGAAAGACCCATCTGTGGCCTGTTCTGCAGCCTGTTAGTCAGCCTGTCTTTTATCCAGACTAATCTGCTCCCTCCTCCACCGTGAACATTGATTTTCTGCAGTAACTTTTGATGCTGCACTTCATCAAATTCTATGTATGGCACATTAACCAGTTCGCCTTTATCAACTGCAATTGATACTTCCTCAAAGAACCTCAATAAGTTAGTCAAATGTGTTTTCCCTTTAAAAATACCATGTTGACTTTGCCTGCTTACCTTGAATCTTTCTAAGTGCCTTCTCTAACACCCTTGATAACAACTTCTAATATTTTCCCTATGACAGATGTTAAGCCAACTGGCTTGCATTTTCCTGTTTTCTGTCTCCCTCCCTGATGCCAAAGGTTTAATGAGGCTGCATGCCTTACCCAACCTGAACCCTATCACTTCATGCAAATAAACTGAGGGCCTTAATGACTTATCGATAGACGTACACAGCCCAAAGCTGAACGTTACATCAGAATGTACACCCAACCCAGACTGAACCAAAATGTTTCTTCATAAATAAATACCTGACCTGTACCCAGATGTTTTATTAGAATATACAGCCAAGCCAACCAATCCAATCCTGAAAATGTTAAGAACATACAACAGTAGAGCACAGGAACAGGCTCTTCAGCCCCTGATGTCTGCGCCAACACGATGCCAATTTAAACGAATCCCATCTCCCTGCACATGGTCTCTATCCCTCCATTCCCTGCCTGTTCATGTGTCTGTCTAGAAGCCTCTTACACGTTACTATGGTATCTGCTTTCAGCGCCTCCCCTGGCAGCCCCTTCCAGGCACCTAGCTCACTCCGTGTAAAAGAAACTTGCCCTGCGTATCTCCTTTAAACTTTCCCCTCACCTTAAACTTATGCCCTCTAGTATTTGACATTTCCACCCTGGGAAAAAAGACACTGACTCTCTACCCTGTCTATGTCTCTCACAATTTTATAAACTTCTATCAGGTCTCCCCTCAGCCTCCGACGCTCTGGATGAACCAATCCAAATTACTTTGTGTCCTTGTGTTATATACCTAACCAGACCTGAACACAAAGGTATTATTAAAATATGCTCCTGAATCAACTTGAACCCAGATGTTATAAACAAATATGTATCCAACCAACAAAAACTTAAATGTTACATAGAACATAGAACATAGAGCAGTACAGCACATAACAGGCCCTTTGGCCCACAATGTTGTGGCGACATAGCTAATCCCTCCTGCCTACAGAATGCCCATCTCCCTCCATTTTCCTCTCATTCATGTGCCCATCCAAGCCCCTCTTAAAAGCCCCCAATGAATTTGCCTCCACCACCCTATCAGGCAACGCATTCCGGGCATCCACCAATCCCTCAGTAAAAAACTTACCCCTCACGTCTCTTCTGAACCTACCCCCTCTCACCTTAAATGCGTGGCCTCTGGTATTGGATCATTCAGTAATGGGAAAAAGATATTGTTTATCCACCCTATCTATGCCCCGCATCATTTTATACACTTCCAACAGATCATCCCTCAGCCTCCGTCGCTCCAGAGAAAAGGGCACAAGTTTGTCCAGTCTCTCCTAATAGCACATGCCCTCTAATCCAGGCAGCATCCTAGCAAACCTCCTCTGCACCCTCTCTAAAGCCTCGACATCCTTCCTACAGTGAGGTAACCAAAATTGCACTCAATACTCTAAATGCGGCCTAACCAGAGTTCTATAACAGTTAAGATCAGATTATCTTTATAACAATATACACCTGACCATAACTGTTTGCTCAGGACTTGAGTTACAGGGAAAGGTTGAATAGGTTATGACTTTATTCCCTGGAGCACAGGAGAACGAAGGGAGATCTTATAGGGGTATACAAAATTATGAGGGGTATAGATAGGGTGAATGCATGCAGGCCTTATCCCCTCAGGTTGGGTGACACTAGAACTAGAAGTCATAGGTTTATGGTGAAAAGTTAACTATTTAAGAGGAATCTGAGGGGGAACTTCCTCACTCAGAGGGTGGTGTGAGTGTGGAATGAGCTGCCAGCGGAAGAGGTGGATGCGGGTTCATTTGTAACATTTAAGAGAAGTTTGGATAGGTACTTGAATGAGAGAGGTATGGAGGGCTATGGTCCGGGTGCAGGTAGATGGGACTAGGCAGTAAACCAGGCTGGCATGGACTAGATGGGCCAAAGGGCCTGTTTCTGTGCTGTAATGCTCTATGACTCTAATATATATCCAACCTAACCTGAATGCAAGTGTTTACATCACAGCCCCAGATGTTTTAACTGAACGCACACCTGATGGGCATAAGCCCAGATTGGAGGGACACTTTGCAGAGCACTTGAATTCAGTCCGCAGGAGTGACCCTGACCTTCCCGTTACCTGCCACTTTAACTCACCATCCCATTGCCACTCTGACCTTTCTGTCTGTGACCTCCGGCACTGTTACAATGAGACCCAAGACAAGCCTGAGGAACAGCACTTCTTCTTCCGTCTGGCAGCCTAAAGGACTAATATCAAATTCTCCAACCTTAGATCACTTGTTCTTCATTTCTTTTTGTTTCAGAACTGCCCACACTGTCTTGGTTCAGCTTTTCTTTCCTTGTACAGCTTTACCCTGGGCAAGACAACCTGATCTTAACTGTTCCTTAGCCACCACATTAGGTCGTGAAGCCTCACCTTACCAGGTCTTTGTTCCACCCAGTCCCATCTGCTACCAGAAAATAACGTGTTTCTCTCTTTTCCAGTTCTGATGAAGGGTTTTGGGACCTGAATCGGTAACTGTTTCTCTCTCCACAGATGCTGCCTAGCCTGCTGAGTGCTCCCAACTTTTGCTTTTGTGTGACAATAACCCAAATGTTTATCAGAATATGCACCTGACCCAAGGCAAGTGTCCCGAATCAGAAGCCATCCTTTGCAGAGGCCTTCAGTTACACATTCAGATTCAGATGAGATTTCAGATTACTTCCATCAGGTCTCCCCTCAGCCTCCAGCGCTCTGGATAAAACAATCCAAATTTGTCCAACCTCTCCTTATAGTTAATACCATTTCATCCAGGCAACATATTGGTGAACTTAGAATATCGAATATCAGAAGTATATTCTCTATCAGAATGCACAACTGAATGATACACGAATGTTTCATCAGGATACGGATGTTATATGAAACCCCTCGGTCATGTGAAGCTCACAGAGTCAACAGTATACATGGTAATAAGTACAATAATAACCAGAATCAGAATCAATCTGATTCAATGTGCACCTGAATTTTTATTAGCCTATTGGTACAGAAGAGGAGTTGAGGTCAGTGAAATTTGCTTTGCAGCAGCAGTACAGTGCAAAGACATAAAATTACTATAAGTTACAAAACAAATAGTGCAAACGAAAAGGAATAACGAGGTAGTGTTCATCGGTCCATGGACCGTTCAGAAATCTGATGGCAGAGGGGAAGAAGCTGTTCCTGAAATGTTGAGTGTGGGTCTTCAGGCTCCTGTACCTCCTTCTGTAGCCCTTAACAGAATATAAACCCAATTTGACTCATCCCCGAATATACATCTGACCAACGCAAACCCAGAAGTTTTGTAAGCATATCCAGTTGATTTGCTATCTTCAGATCCATATACTTGTGAGGTCAGTCCGAGCACCAACTGGAATATCTTCCAACAAATATATATCCATATCCATGTGTACATTGAGGAACCGATTATTGCCTATATAAGTATACCGATCAGTTTACAGACCACTTGTGCCAAGTGGCTCCCTGATGGGTGTTGTTCTTATAGAGCAGACTTCGTTTACACAGCTGCAATCTTCTGACTTCAAAACCTATCACGGTTTCAACATATTCAATAAAAGTATTTTGCTAGTGATTAAAATTTCCATTTAGGTATTTAAAAATGTTAATGTGTTTCTTAATATATATTAGTGCATGTTGATGTTTTTAAAAGACTGTGGGGCATATTTATGTTTATTTGGGTTCAAAGGAAAGGGTCCTTGTGGTACCTACGTTTTGTTACCTGCTTGGTTTGTGCCGATACCTCTCACGGATAACAAGGACTGATTGTATACTGGTTACAGCTGTCAACAGCCTAGAAGATAAGAGATACCTTATAAGATTAGTCACGTACATCAAAACACACAGTGAAATGCATTTTTGCGTAGAGTGTTCTGGGGGCAGCCCGCAAGTGTCGCCACACTTCCGGCACCAATATAGCACTACTGTGCATGACAGCTCAGAGGTTAGTAACATGACAGTTACCAACCTCTGAGCTGAAAAAAGACTCTTCAACCCAAAAGGTTTTATAGAACTTATACAAGAACCAACAACTCAAATGTTTATCAGAATTTACAACTGGCTTAAACTGAATCTGAATGCTTTATCAGAATATACACATTCACCACAAACTGAATGCAAGGACTTTCTCTGAATATACACCTGACACTGCTCAACCATAAATGTTTTTGCAGAATATGCACCCAATTAGACCTGAGTCAGAATATTTTGTTAGATTATAGACTCAACCTGACCAGACCACAAGTGTTTGTTCAGAATATAGATCATAACTTACCAGAATACAACTGTTTTAACAATGTAAACACCCAACCCAATCTGACCCGAAATGTTTTATCAGAATGTACAGCCAACCTGACCCAAAGCCCAATATTTCACATGAATGTAGACCTAACCTGATTGGATCTCTTATCCATTAATACCCAAGCAGAAAATTCTCTCAGAATTTAAACCCTACCTCACTCAGAATATATACCCATCCCAAAAAATCTTGAATGTTCTGTCAAAATATAGACTTGGCATGAAACTTAATTTTTTTATATTAGAGTTGAACTTGAATCCTTTATCAGAATATACCCCCGAACCAACCCCAAGTGTTTTATTAGAAGTTCTACACAACCTGACCCCACATATCTTTTCAGATTATACACCCAACCAGACCACTTCCTCAGAAAATACAATTGACCAGAGCAGACCACAGAAGTTTTATCAGAATATACAGTGGACTAGAATTAAAACCAAATGTTTCATCAGGTTATACAATCTATCCTTCCTAAATCCCAGTGTATTATTTGAACTTAACATAAACCTGTCATATCCTTTGTTCAGATGAAGGGTCTCAACCTGAAACATCAACTGTCCATTTCCCTCCATAGATGCTGCCTGACCTGCTGAGTTCCTCCAGCATTTTGTGTGTTGCTCCATATTCCAACATCTGCAGTCTCTTGTGTCTCTATTAAACCAGAGCTGAGTGTTTAATCAAAATATACACCTGACCCCTCCCAAACCCAATTACTTCATGAGAATATAGACTGAAACCGACCTAAACACAAAAATTCCATCAGAATATACACCTGGCCAGATCAGAATCTGAATTTTTTATCAGAATCATAACACTCACCTCTGCTGAATTGGAAATTTTTATCAGAATGTCCACCCAATCCAAATGTTTCCTCAAGTAAATGCTTGACCTGATCCAAACTCAAATGTTTTGTCAGAATATACACCAAACTGGACCCAGATCCAATTCTGAGGGTCGTAACAAAGTGTACACCCAATCCAATCCTGAGAGTTGTATCAAAATGTACACCCAATCCAGTCCTGAGAGTTGTATCAAAATGTACACCCAATCCAATCCTGAAGGTTGTATCAAAATTACACCCAATCCAATCCAAGCCTTCACCACCCCTCCCAACCAGCACCATTACCTTTACTTCAGTTATGGGGAGAGATTGGATAGGTCGAGCTTGTTGTCCCTGAAGCAAAGGAGGCTGAGGGTGACCTGATAGAGGTATATACGATTATGAGAGGTATAAATTGATAGTCAAAGTCTTTTCCCTCTGATAGGGTATCAAAAGTAAGAGGGTATGGGTTTAAGGTGAGAGGGAGGAGTTTTAAAGGGGATCTGAGGGGAAAGTTTTTTATGCAGAGGGTGGGTGATATCTGGAACGCGCTGCCAGAGGAGGGGGTGGAATCAGATGCAATCATTGTGTTCAGAGGACATTTAGACAGACACTTAAACAGGCAAAGTGATCCTAATGAGGGCAAATGGGATTAGTGTAGACGGGCAAAAGTTGGCATGGATGTGGTGGTATCGATGATTCTTCTGTCAGTCAGTCTCTCTTGGTCTTCACCCCAAATGTAACCCCCTTTGTATTCTCCTACCTTCCTCTACTCTGCAACTTTAAACATGTTTCATTGGTAAATTGATTTATTATTGTCACATGTACCGAGGTACAGTGAAAAACTTTGTTTTGCATGCCATCGATACAGGTCATTTCATCACATCAGTACATTGAGGTAGTACAAGGGAAAACAATAACAGAATGCAGAATAGAGTGTTATAGTTACAAAGAAAATTTCCAAGTTCAGATGAAACATTCGCACGGTTTCTCTCTCCACAGATACTTCCTGACCTGCTGAGTATTTCCACTGTTCTCTGTTTTATTTCACATTTCCAGTATCTGCAGATTTTTGCTTTTGGATTTTTCATTTAACATTCATCGATGCCACATGTCCCTTTGAAAGATTGTTGGTATGTCAGAGGGAAATGTCCCCCTCCGTCAGCCGAGCTGTTTCATGCTGCAGTGGGGTTGTAAAGAATTGAAGTCATTTTGCACCTTGACGTAAAATAGAGGCTGCAAACCTTGCTCTCTCCAGAGGTGAGTGATCGGAAATGAATCCAGGTCAGTCTGGACTGGTCCCAGACATACACACTGTTGCTACAGCAGGTGAGCACAAGGCACATAAACCAGTTTAGATTTATTTCATTCCAAATTTGCAGAGAAAGCTGTTTTCACAAAGAGAAATGCGATATCCCAGACACTGAGAGCAGTGCCCTGGCCATCAAACCTGAAGAAGGTTGGGTCTTTTTGCTGCTATGTCCACCTCATGAATCCTACAGCTCTTGGAATCAGAGGGTCGCTGGTTCAAAACCCTCTCCAGAGACTGGAGCATGAATATCTGATCTGCTGGCTGAGGTGGTAAACTCATGTGGACAGAAATGATCCGACTGCACTATTTCAAAGAGGTGAAAGCATATTCTTCTCAAGGTCTCAACCAGTGCTCTACCAACAAACAGGGAAGCAAAAAACAATAAGCTGGAGGAGCTCAGCGGGTCGAGCAGCATCTGTGGAGGGGGATAGGAACTGTCGACATTTCGGGTCAAAACCCTGCATCAGTGACCCGAAACATTGACAATTTCTTTTCCCCCCGCAGGTGCTGCTCGACCCGCTGAGTTCCTCCAGCAGATTGTTGGTTGCTCCAGACTTCAGCCTCTCAGTCTCTTGTGGTCCACTCAGAGAAACAAATCAGCTGATCATTATTTCATGCTGCTTTGTGGGATTTGCTGTGCACAGATCGGTTACTTTCTATATCAGTGCAGTTCTTTAATCCGCACAGAAATTATCCCTGGTTCATTCACTGTCCTGGGGTCAGCAGACTCTTGTGTCCTGCCTGTCACTGTGCCATGACTGATACTGGGACACCAGAGCAATGTCCAGGCCTCGGGTTCATTCCAACAACTTGTTCACACGGAGGTCAGTTCAGCAGCAGTTAATGAAATGCCGCTGTTTACGTCAACATTGCTGAGGTGGAGATAGTTGAGAGCTTCAAGTTCCTCACTGTAAACATCACCAATAGTTTGTCCTGGTCCAACCATCTAGACACCACGGCCTCTACTTCCTCAAAAGGCTAAGGAAATTTGGTATGTCCCCACTGACCCTCAACAATTTTTATAGCTGGACCATAGAAAGCATCCTATCCGGATGCATCATGGTTTGGTACAGCAACTGCTCTGCCCAAGACCACACGAAACTGCAGAGAGTTGTGGACACAGCTCAGCACATCACAAAAACCAGCCTCCCCTCTGTGGACTGTCTACACTTCTTGCTGTTTCAGTAAAGAAGCTGACATAATCAAAGACCCCCACCCGCCCCGGACATTCTCTCTTCTCCCCTCTCCCATCAGGCAGAAGATACAAAAGCCTGAAAGCACGTACCACTGGGCTCAAGGACAGCTTCTATCTTGCTATAATAAAACTCTTGAATGGACTTGTATGGACTCTTGACCTCACAATCGACCTCATCATGGTCCATGCATCTTATTGTCTGCCTGCACTGCACTTTCTCTGTAACTGTAACACTATATTTTACTTTTCACTTGTACTACCTCGATGTACTGATGTGATGAAATGTTCTGTATGGATGGCAAAGTTTTTCACTGTACCTCAGTACATGGGACAATAATAAACCAATCACCAATTACCTTCATTAATGACTTACAGGACGTGGGCATTGTTGGCATCTATTGCCCACCCCTAACTGCCCTGGAGAAGGTGGTGGCGAGCTGACACCTTGAACCACTACAGTCCTTCTGGTGAAGGTGTTTCCACAGTGCTGGTGGGGAGGGGGTTCCGGGATTTAGACCCAGTGACAGTGAAGGACTGCTGATATATTCCAAGTCAGGATAGCTTGTGGCTTGGAAGGGAATCTGCAGGCGGTGGTGTTCCCATGTACCTAAAGCCATTGTCCTCCTTGGTGGTCAGGTTCGAAAGTTTTAGGATGTGATCTCAGAGGGGCCTGGGTGTGGAACTAGGGGGCATTTTGTAGTCAGTTGTCACTGCTGTCACTGTCCACCAGGATTAAATATTTAGAGCAGTTGATGAGGTGCCAATAAAATGGGTTGTTTGTCCTGGATGGTGTTGACCTCCTTGAGAGCTGTTGGCGTTGCATTCATCCAGGCAAGGAGATGGTATTCTATCACACTCCTGACTTGTGCCTTGTCATGGTAGAAAGGTTGTGGAGGTGTCAGAAGGTGAGTGACTCACTGCAAGACCCCCAGCATCTGTCCTGCTCTTGTAGCCACGGTTTTTAGTGAAGTAGCCCCCTTGAACACACGCTCTGGTGGATAGAGTCATCGTCATCGAGCCTCTTATAGCATGGAAACAGGCCATTTGGCCCAACCTGTCCATGCCGACTTTGTTTCCCAGCGAGCTGGTCCCATCTGCCCACGTTTAGCCCCTAGCACTCTAAACCTCTCCTATCCGTGTACTTGTCCAGATGGGCTTTAAATGTTGCTGATGTGCCCATCTCAACCACTATTTCTGGCAGCTCATTCCAAATACGCACCACCCTTTGCGTGAAGAAGCTGCACCTGATGTCCCTTTTAAATCTCTCGCCTCTGACCTTAAACCTATCCCTTCTTATTTTAGCACCCCCTCCCTGGAAAAAAGACTATGTGCTTTCACCCTGTCTATGCCCCTCATGATCTTATACACCTCTATTAGGTCACCCCTCGATCTCCTACGTTCCAGGGAATAAAGTCTTCCAACCTCTCCTTGTAACTCAGGACCTCAAGTCCAGGCAACAACACCCCGGTAAATCTTTTCTGCGCTCTTTCTAGTTTAATAACATTTTTCCTCTAACAGGTTGACCAAAACTGTACACAATGCTCCAAGTGAGGCCTCACCAATGTCTTATATAACTTCAACATAACTTCCCCAACTCCGATACTCAATGTCCTGACCGATGAAGGCCAACGTGCCAAACACCTTCTTCGTTTGATAATCATCGATCCTCGGGAGCTGGCATTGCACAGTTCCAAAATGGAGCATTTGTCATTCCCGCTTGGTGACAGCGGATGTTTGGGGCTTGTTTACCAGGGTACCGTTGCAATTGATGCGGCAGCCTCCAACATAGCGGAGGTTCAGTTAGTCTTGCATTCTGCAGATGTAAAACAGACTTGCTTCAACTTCTCTCTGGGGGTTAATAGGAATTGTAAGTCCAAAGCAGGTAATTGAAGGCAGTTATTTTTTTTATTAATCTGCTTTCACCAGCAAGGTCTGACGCTGGAGCTAATGCAAAGTCAACAGCCATGACATCAGCACAACTGGCCCACGTTTGCTTGGACACCACCTGGCCCCCAACTCCTCATCCCGTGTCTCAGCCACTGAGTGGCTGGGGTGTTCCACTAATAAGGCAAACAGGAAAAGGGCAGAGCTGGCAACGGCTGGAGAAGAAAGGTGGTTCTGGGCCCTGCTGGACTTCGACTCCAGGCAGAGAAGCTGGCAGGAGGGTTGAGGTACTGGAGGCAGTGAATAATGCCCGGCTTGTGTACATGTATGTACATGCAGGCATTTGTGTATACACGTGCACATGTGTGCTTATGTGTGTGCATGTACGTATCTGTATGTGTGTGTGTGTGTGTGTGTGTGTGTGTGTGTGTGTGTGTGTCTGTGTGTGTGTGTGTGTGTGTGTGCGTGTGTCTGTGTGTGTGTGTGCGTGTGTCTGTGTGTGTGTGTGCATGTGTGTGTGTGTGTGTGCGTGCGTGTGTGTGTGCGTGTGTGCGTGTGTGTGTGCGTGTGTGTGCGTGCGTGTGTGTGCGCATGTGTGTGTGCGCGTGTGTGTGCGTGTGCGTGTGTGTGTGCGTGTGTGTGCGTGTGTGTGTGCGCGTGTGTGTGCGTGTGTGTGCGTGTGCGCGTGTGTGTGCGTGTGTGTGTGCGCGTGTGTGTGTGCGTGTGTGTGTGTGTGCGTGCGTGTGTGTGTGCGTGTGTGTGTGTGTGCGTGTGTGCGTGTGTGTGTGTGCGCGTGTGTGTGTGCGTGTGTGTGTGTGTGTGCGTGTCTGTTACTGACCCTGAATGGGTGAAGACAGCCCAGAAGCCCAGAAGAATTACAGCCTGAACAGAGTCTATTTCAATCAAGTTGCCAACACTGTCACTGGGGCCGTGGATTTTATTTCCTCATGACCAAGGCAGGCAGACGCAAAACTCCGAGTTTAATTTAATTTTCCATGGATTGTGTTTGTGGTTTGTTTATACACGTGATGGGTTCCTGGAGGAAGGCGTAAGGCACATTTGGTTTGATGTGTAGACACGTAGCCTGACGGGTCTCCGCATTGCACAGGTGTGCACACCGTCTGCTTCACAGTGGACTTACTGACCTAACACGTCGAGCCCCAACAGAATACATTCCAACCCTGGCCGTCACACTCCGAAGATTGATGTCGTCTCCATGCTCCACGATTTATGTCCTTTGGAAGGCAGTGTTTGCCTTTCCCTTCAAACAGGGTCTTGCTGATCTCAGCTGCTTGGGGAGCCACCGAGCAAATCAAGAAATGCTTCTCCTGAAAGCAGCAAATAACTGGAGCCGAGTTCCAGCCAGGTGTATCCCAGGGTCACGCAGAGGTGGAGCAGATGCCCGGAGAAAGGGAGTGTCAGTGGGTCAGCCACTGGACGATTGACCTCCCTCAACCACTGGTCAATACCTCAACCGATGGTCAATAGCCCTCCCTCAACCACTGGTCAATAACCCTCCCTCAACCACTGGTCAATACCTCAACTGCTGGTCAATAGCCTTCCCTCAACCACTGGACAATTGACCTCCCTCAACCACTGGTCAATACCTCAACTGATGGTCAATAGCCCTCCCTCAACCACTGGTCAATAACCCTCCCTCAACCACTGGTCAATACCTCAACTGCTGGTCAATAGCCTTCCCTCAACCACTGGACAATTGACCTCCCTCAACCACTGGTCAATACCTCAACCGATGGTCAATAGCCCTCCCTCAACCACTGGTCAATAACCCTCCCTCAACCACTGGTCAATACCTCAACTGCTGGTCAATAGCCTTCCCTCAACCACTGGACAATTGACCTCCCTCAACCACTGGTCAATACCTCAACCGATGGTCAATAGCCCTCCCTCAACCACTGGTCAATAACCCTCCCTCAACCACTGGTCAATACCTCAACTGCTGGTCAATAGCCTTCCCTCAACCACTGGACAATTGACCTCCCTCAACCACTGGTCAATACCTCAACCGATGGTCAATAGCCCTTCCTCAACCACTGGTCAATAACCCTCCCTCAACCACTGGTCAATACCTCAACTGCTGGTCAATAGCCTTCCCTCAACCACTGGACAATTGACCTCCCTCAACCACTGGTCAATACCTCAACCGATGGTCAATAGCCCTTCCTCAACCACTGGTCAATAACCCTCCCTCAACCACTGGTCAATACCTCAACTGCTGGTCAATAGCCTTCCCTCAACCACTGGACAATTGACCTCCCTCAACCACTGGTCAATACCTCAACCGATGGTCAATAGCCCTCCCTCAACCACTGGTCAATAACCCTCCCTCAACCACTGGTCCATACCTGAACTGCTGGTCAATAGCCTTCCCTCAACCACTGGACAATTGACCTCCATCAACCACTGGTCAATACCTCAACCGATGGTCAATAACCCTCCCTCAACCACTGGTCAATACCTCAACTGCTGGTCAATAGCCCTCCCTCAACCACTGGTCAATAACCCTCCCTCAACCACTGGTCAATACCTCAACTGCTGGTCAATACCTCAACCACTTGACAATTGACCACCCTCAACCACTGATTAATACCTCAACCACTGGTCAATACCTCAACTACTCATCAATAGACCTCCCTCAACCACTGGTCAATACCTCAACCACTGGACAATTAACCTCCCTCAACCACTGGTCAATACTTCAATCATTGGTCAATAGACCTTCCTCCACCTCTGGCCAACAGACTTCACCACCAGTGCCTTCCAAATCCATGACCCCTACAAATAACAAGAACAAGGACAACACATAGGAACACCACCACCAACAGGTTCCTCTCCAAGTCACCCGCTGTCCTGAATTGGAAATATATCATTGGTTGTTAATCATCGCTGGGTTTGAATCCTGAAGCTCCCTCCCCAACACCATCTTCATCAGAAGGACTGCAGCGGTTCAGGAAGGTATCTCATCATCATCTTCTGATGGGTAATTAGTGATGGGCAATAAATGCTGGTCTTGCCATCAAAAACTAGATCCCGTAACTCAATTTTAAATAAATCTTTAAGAAGGGATAAGTATAACAGTTGGTTTCTGTCTCTCTGAACCTAATTTTGACTTAAAAGTTTAGCCTTTTGGGACTGGAATCTAGAAACAACATTCTTACAAAGAACGGGTGCTCCAGATGTCTGTCTGCTGGGGGATGATTTATCAAGGTTTCAGGGGTTAGGGGTTTGGTTAGCGATTAGGCTGGTGTTATGGTTTGGTTGGGGATAGGTGTAGAGTCAAGGGCTGGATTGTCAGTCAGGTGATTGTGGAGATAGGATTAAGGGTTAAGGTTTGGTTAGGGATTGGTTGGACACTAGGTCAGAGGTCAGGGGTTGGTTGGAGATCAGGTTGGATTTTTTTGGGGTTTTTTTTGCTGTTCCTCTCTCCCAGGAAAGGTTATCAAAGCAAAATGTTAACTCTGACCCCTGACCCTAACTCTCGCCAATCCTTGGCCCTGACCTTACACCTATCAAGCCCCTGACCTTAATTCCAACCAGCCCCCAACCCGATCTCCAGCCAACCCTTGAAGTCCAGCCTAATCTCTAACCAATCCCTGATCCTCGTCTCTCTCTCTCTGCACAGATGTGGACTGACCTGCCGAGTGTTTCCAGCATATCCTGTTTTTGTTTCAGATTTCTAATGTCTGCAGTTTTTTTTGCACTAGTTAATAATGAGAAGATAATCTCTTTTAGTGGCACCAACAGAGGGATAGATAAATGTAAAGGCACTATATATAACTTACAAACCAACCAATAAGGTGCAGGAATAGCCCACTCAGCCCTTCAGTCCTACCCCACCATTCATTAAGATTGTATCTGATTTGATTCTAACCTCAGTACTGCATTCCTGCCTACGCACAGTGACCTTTCATCTCCTTTGCTTATCAGGTGTCTGGTTACCTCAGTCTTAAAAATATTCAAAGATCGCCCTTTGAAGAAGAGTCCATCCATCTATCATCAAAGATCCCCAACATCCGGGCCATGCCATCTTCTCGCAGCTCCCATCGGGCAGGAGGTACAGAAGCCTGAAGTCCCACACCACCAGGTTCAGGAACAGCTACTTCCCTTCAACCATTCGGTTCTTGAACCAACCTGCACAACCCTAATCACTGTCTCAGTATAACAGCACGATGACCACTTTGCACTACAATGGACTTTGTTTTGTTCTAATTGTGTTCTTTCCTGTAAAAATTGTGTATAATTTATATTTAATTTATGTTGATCTTGTGAATGTTGTCTATCTGATGCTATAGGCCTGTAGGTAAGTTTTTTCATACATGTACATGTGCATATAACAATAAACTTGACTCAGAGTGTACAAGGGAGAAAACTTCGCATTTTATCTTAAATGGGCCATCTCTTATTTGTAAACTTCAGATCTGCACTATGAGATTGTTTGCATCCCCGTGGGATAGTGCGCTACACATCCACAAGGCAGCAACTCTGGAAAGCAGCATCCATTTAACACTGTGTTAGTGAACATAGCTTGCGTTCAGGGCTCTGGAGTAGGACTTGAACCCACAACACTCAGATTCAGAGGGGAGTGACCCACAAGGCTTCACTTTCCTCTCTCCCCACTCCTACCTCTGCAAGAGGTGCCTATGACAATCTGCACCGTCTGTGTGGCAGACACATACCTCAAGGTTGAACAAACACCCTTGTCCGTTTCTCGCTGAGTGTTTCCCTGCTAGTTAGCTCCACCAAACAGTGTTAGGTCTGAGCAAAAAAAATTCCCCTCCCCAAAACAAAATGAAAGAAAGGCCATAAAAATTCCAGCAAAATTTAGTGTCAGAAGCCAGTGCTGAGAAGGTAGTGTAAAGCAAGCAAATTACAGAGAAACCAGAACGCTCCAAATATTTCGAACGCTCTGTCATTGGTCACAGTCCAGCAAGTGTTGAATTAACAAAGGTTCTGCTACAACTCCAGTGCAGTATTGTGGAGTAAAATCGAAATTGCTTCAGATACGCCTGGAGAGTGTTACATGCTGTCGTACTGTTAAGGGGGTAACCAGCATATTTAACCCAAGACAGTGTGTCCAATCTGGTTACAATGCTGCCAGATCTAGCACTTGTGATGAGAGTGAAACTGTCAGCACCCAGTATCGTCACAGATTGAAGTAGACAGCGACTTTAGGAGTCCACAGCACACAATTAAACACGGAAATCCAGAAGCTGCTGTCAGTGATTCTCGGCTCCTTTCAGAGTGCACTGCCAAAGACCTCACAGATGGAAGTACTTTTGAAATAATTGAACTTAATTTTTTTTTTCCTTTACACATGAGTCTCGCTGTTAAAAACTCACAAGCAAGATGAATCTTGTTGAGGTAACAGCTTTCAACAGCACACTAGGCCATAATCAGTGCTGAGCAACCTCTCTGGTCCTGAAAATCCCATTTTCACAACTGAACAGATATTCCTTGAGCCGCTGAGTGACATTTTAATCCTCCACCCAGTCCCAGTCTGATCCCTGTCCCAGACTCCGACACTCTTCCAATGAAGTTCAAGGAACAGCGCCTCATCTTTTCACTGGATGCATCGTAACCTTCCAGTCTCAACATCAAGTTCAACAATGTCAGATTGTTGATAAGATAAGATATCTTTATTAGTCACATGTACATTGAAACACACAGTGAAATGCATCTTCTGCGTAGAGTGTTCTGGGGGCAGCCCGCAAGTGTCGCCACGCTTCCGGCGCCAACATAGCACGGCCACACCTTCCTAACCCGTACGTCTTTGGAATGTGGGAGGAAACCAGAGCACCCGGAGGAAACCCACGCAGACACGGGGAGAACGTACAGACAGCAGCCGGATTTGAACCCGGGTCGCTGGCACTGTAATAACGTTACGCTAACTGCTACACTACTGTGCCTGCCCATGTGTTTGAAATGTTGTATTGAAGGCAGAGATTGATAAGTTCTTGATCGGTAAGGAGGTTACGGGTTACAAGAAGAAGGCAGGAGAATGTGGTTAAAAAAATCAGCCATGATTGAATGGTGGAGCAGACTTGATGGGCTGAATGGCCTAATTCTACTCCTATATCTTATGGTCTCAAAGCTTGGGTAAATTGAGAATGTTTTCTTTGCAACAGGGGAGGCTGAGGAGAGACTGAATTGATGTGTACAGGTTATGAGGGGCCCAGGTAGAATCGATAAGTGGGACCTATTTCCTTTGATCGAGGGATCGAAAACCAGGGGGCATAGGTTTAAAGTCAGTGGTGGAAGCTTTAGAGAGGAGTTGAGGAAAGATTTTTTCTCCAAAAGGGTGGAGGGAGCTGGAACTCACAGCCTAAGTGGAGGGTAGAGCAAAAATCCACATCCGTCAAAAGTACTGGGATGTGTACTTGAAGATCTGATTGCAGTGATCCCATGGACCAAGTGCTGGGAGGTGCGATTAGATTGAGCAGTTCCCCCAGCAGGAAGATAATGGGATGAATGGCCTCTTACTTAAATTTTCTCAAACTCTGCAGTTCCCAGTCACACCTCCTAGACAGCTTCTGCTTTGTGCCCCGACACCAGTTACATTTAGCTTGCACCAGTCCAGTAATTTCTCCTAACATTCACCCCTTCCCCCTCCCTCACTCCCCCATTCCTGGTTTCCTTCTGAAAACTTTCTCGATCTCCCAACTTTGTCTCCTTCTCTGAGGCCTTAGAGAGGATGCGCAGTCAGAATCGTTTTCCCAGGATAGGAATATCCAAGTACTAGAGGGCATGCACTGAAGGTGAGAAGAGAAAGTTCAAGGGGATGTGTGGGGCAAGTTTTTTACACAGAGAGTGGTGGGTGCCTGGAACAGGCTGCGAGGGGTGGTGGTGGAAGCAGACACCATGTTTAAGAGGTTTCTATTTAAGACACATGAATATGCAGGAAACGGAGGGACATGGATCACTAGCAGGCAAAGGGATTTAGCTTAACAGTTAGCGTAACGTTATTACAACGCCAGTGACCCGGGTTCAATTCCCGGTGCTGTCTGTAAGGAGCTTGTACGTTCTCCCCGTGTCTGCGCGGGTTTCCTCCGGGTGCTCCGGTTTCCTCCCACATTCCAAAGACGTACAGGTTAGGAAGTTGTGGGCCTGCTATGTTAGTGCCGGAAATGTGGTGACACTTGCGGGCTGCCCCCAGCACATTCTCAGTAACACAAAAAGACGCATTTCACTGTGCATTTCGATGTACATGTGACTAATAAACAAGTATCTTATCTTATATAATTTGGCATCATGGTCAGCACAGACATCATTGGCCGAAGGGCCTGTTCCTGTGCTGTACTGTTGTATGTTCTCCTCGGAAGTCATTGACCTGAAGCATTAACTTACTCTGGCACAGAAGGTCACTGGGTCTAAGCTGGCTCCCAGCAGAGCAATCTCGTCAATCCCATTCTGCCTCTCCTCCTCTGTTCCTCTCATATAATTCTTTTGCCATTTACCTACATGAGGGGTAATTTACAGCGGCCAAGTAGCCTACCAGCAAGCCTTTGGGTTGTAGAAGGAAAGCGGAGCACCCAGAGGAAACCCATGCAGTCGCAGAGAGTCCACAAAACCCACCCAGGCAGGATTTAGACATGATCAAGCCCAGGTCGATGGAGCTGTGAGGCACCAGCACTAACTGCGGCACTGCCAGGCCGTCCATATGTGTCCTTTCTCCACACGAGCTGCTTATAGCCAACAGGTTAACAGTTCAGAGTCCAAGATGTATTTTCTTTTAAGTAAATTTAGACATCCTGATTCAAATGGCAATTATATTCGTTGATGATTCTGGAGCAGGTTCTTCCCCTCCGCCCTCAGATTTCTGAACGGTCCATGAACCCATGAACACTACCTCATTATTCCTTTTTTTTTGCACTATTTATTTATTTTTGTAATTTATAGTAATTTCATGTCTTTGCACTGTACTGCTGCCGCAAAACAACATATTTCACCTCATATAAGTCAGTGATAAGGAGCCTGATTCTGATTATATTTTTTATTCGTAAACCGAGGCCCTTTTAGCGTTTGGTTATATATTGGCAATAGAATTGTTTCTTCATTCAGGGAGCGTGGGTGTTGCTAACATTTATTGTCCATCCCTAATTGCCTCTGAACTGATGAGGCAGGAAAGGGTCAACCACATTGGTGGGTCTGGATCCACATAAAGGCAGAGGGCTGCAGAGGAGAGCCCAGAGACTGGAGATGCTGGAATCTGGAGCAACACACAATCTGCTGGAGGAGCTCGGGACTGAGACTCAGAACTCATGTTTCCTGATGCAGGGTTTCGACCCAAAGCGTCAACAATTCCTTTCCCCCCACAGCTGCCGCTCGACCTGCTGAGTTCCTCCAGCAGATTGTTTGTTGTGGAGTCATACAGCATGGAAACAGGTCCTTTGGCCCAACCTGTCCATGCCAACTGTGTTGCCCAGCAAGCTAGTCCCAACTGCCCGCGTTTGGCCACGGCCCTCTAATCCTGTCCTGTCCAGATGGCTTTTAAATGTTGCTGATGTGCCCGCCTCAACCACCATTTCTGCCAGCTCATTCCAAATACGCACCACCCTTTGTGTGAAGAAGCTGCCCCTGATGTCCCTTTTAAATCTCTCGCCTCTGATCTTAAAACTATGCCCCCTTGTTTTTAGCACCCCCTTCCTGGAAAAGAGACTATGTGCTTTCACCCTGTCCATGCCCCTCATCTTATATACCTCGATCAGATCACCCCTCAATCCCCTATGTTCCAGGGAACATTTGTTGCTAAAGAACTGTATATTCCTTCCTCTGTATATTACTAAACAGTGGGCTTATGTGACAATCGAGCATTTCTGTGGTTAGCATTACCAGCTTTAATTCCAGAATTATTTAATTACTTGCATTTAAATTCCCAGCTCTGAGGTTGGGGTTTAAACTCCTATCCCTGCATCACTGACCAGGAGCAGTGGCTGCTGGCCACCATTGTAACCACTGCCCCACTGTAGTCATATAGTCATGCACAGAAGCTGCCCTTCAGCCTACTATTGAGTCCACACCACCCATCAACCACCCGCGCTCACTAATCCTATACTACTCCCATTTCCTCCCCGCATTCCTGTCAACTCCACCCAGGTTCTACCACTCACCTACACAATTTACAGTGGGCAATTAACCCACCAACCCGCACGTCTGTGGGACATGGGAGGAAACCAGAGCACCAGGGGGAAACCCGCATGGTCACAGGGAGAATGTGCAAACTCCACATGGGCAGCACCGGAGGTCGGGATTGAACCTGGGTCACTGGAGCTATGAGGCCAAGGCTCTACTGGCTACACCGCAGTTTTCCTTGTTGTGATAACCTGAGGGTCAATAAACACTGACTTTGCCAGCGATACTCACAAGTAGGAGAAGTTACTGAAACAGGTAACAGCAACGCTGAAGAGGCATTTAGACAGACATGTGAACAGGCAGGGAATGGAGGGGTATGGACCATGTGCAGGCAGATGGGATTAGTTTGGATTGGCATCATGGTCGGCACAGACATTGTGGGCTGAAGGGCCTGTTCCTCTGCTGTACTGTTTGGTGCCCTATGTTCTGCTACAGCCCTACTAGAGAAGGACCAGGACTGAGAAACCCACAGACAAGGGAGGTACCGTTGCAGTCTGGCAGACTGACCTCCACCCTGAAGGGGGCAAACGGCCCTCGGACACCTCCTCATACCAATCCCTGGACGGTGACCCCACCAGGCCACCATCTCCCGCACCGTCACACCAGGAGATCTCCCCTCCACAGCCTCCAACCTGACAGTTCCCCAACCTCGCACTTCCTGATGCAGGGTCTCGACCCAAAACATCGACAATTCCTTCTCTCCCTCCCCACCCCCCGCAGACGCCGCTCGACCCGCTGAGTTCCTCCAGCAGATTGTGTGTCACTGACAGGATTGTCCTACGAGGAGCCAGACGGGCCTCCATTCATATCGGACAATTCTTTCTTTCATCTGAATGCTAATCAGTCCTGATCGGATGTTTCATCCCCTAGTTCCTGTGCCAATGAATGACAGGAGATTAACCTTCAAGTAGCTATAAAGATGGAAGGCTTTTATAACTTCTGTCAACCGATTTTAGGAATCAGTCATCAAAGGGAACGCTGCCAAATTAGTAATTGATTCCTTACCCACTGAACTTGATCTAACGTTGGTTTACAATACTATTCAAAACCTACCACATCGGCTGTCACACAATTTGACAGATCTTGCAGAAATGGAAGTGGCTATGTTAATGGATAAAATGGACGCTGCAAATCTGAAATGAAAAGCAGAGGGGGCTGGGGATATTCGGCAGGACAGGGCAGCATCTGTGGAGAGAGGGGGGAGTTAATGTTTTGGGTCGACGGCGTTTCGGGAGAACAGTTGCCACATTTGTGCTCGGGTTGTTGAACCAACTGGATCCACCCATCCAGAAACGCAGAGCGAGGCAGGGGGAGCTTGGAGGGGGCGGTAAGAACCTGGAGCGCATGGAATGGGGGGGGGGGGATGCAGACAGAAGTATAGTGGGGGAAAGGGCAGCTAGTGAACCGACTCTATCTGTCAATTTCTCCCAACCACACCTCCCCCACTAATGAGGCTTCCCCCCCCCTCTCTCTCTCTCTGGTGCCTTCACGGTATTAAACAGCGTCCAAAGTATTTATTTTGGACAAGCTATGTTATTCTGTCAGCACCTTTAATGTAAAGATATCCAGGGATACGCCGTCCTGAAATGTTGGCAAGGTCACAAAATTAACACGTAAAATAAAGATGATGAAATACGTGTGCAGTCGGCTTTTATGCTTTTCTGTAATTATTTCCATTTGTTACATGATTTTTGTTTTGTTACTTTACTGAATTAAAGGCTGGAAGTTTGTCAATAAAACTCCCTGCACCGCCAAAGCTCAAGTTATTACAGATTAAGCCATTGCTAACATTCCCATAACATTCCTGATTTTTCCCACTGCCTCACTATCTATGGGATGGCCAGAAGGGGGACAGGCTCTGGTTTACTTTTCCCGGTCTCTGTGGTATCCCTGGGAACAGCCTGCATGTGACCAGGATTCCCAGATAAATTATGGAAGTTACCCAGGCTGCAGGGACTGTTTTCCCCGACTGGAGTGTCTAGAACTAAGGTTCGCTGCCTTACAATAAAGGGTATGCCATTCAGGGCATGAATGAGAAGATATTTCTTCACCAAGAAGGTGATGAATCTTTAGAACACTCCGACACAACAGGGCTGTGGAGGCTCACATTGCTTCTACTCAAGCAAAGGTCAACAGATTTTGGGATATGTGCTGATCTTCAAGCACCCACTTCGAACATAGAACAGTACAGCACAGGAACAGGTCCTTTGGCCCATGATGTTGTGCCGAACTAATTAAACTAGTCATTAAAAGCCTAATTAAACTAATCCCTTCTGCCTACACAGTGTCCATATCCCTCCATTTCCCCCACATTCATGTACCTGTCTAAGACCGTCTTGAACGCCCCTATCGTATCTGCCTCCACCCCCACCCCCGGCAGCCCATTCCAGGCACCCACCACTCTCTGTGTAAAATAACTTGCTCCGCACATCTCCTTTGAACTTTCCCCCTCTCACCTCAAATGCATGCCCTCTGGTGTTAGACATTTCAACCTTGGGGAAAAGACACTTATGCTAATCCCATACTTCCTCTCATATCCCATAAACTCCCCCGTCCCAGTTCTCCTGACACTTACTTGCAGCTTCATCTCACACACACACTCACACATACACATGCACGCAAAAACACACACAAATATGCAGACACACACACGCACACTCAAACACACACGCATAGACACACAGAATCTCACACACACACATGTACACAATCACACACACACAAATACATGTATGCACACAAACACACACACACAATCTCGCAAACACACGCACTCAAACACACAAACATAGACGCACACAGAATCTCACACACATGTACACAAACACACACAAATACATGTACACACACAATCATACACACACAATCTCGCAAGCTCACACACACTCAAACACACATACATAGACACACACAGAATCTTACACACACATATACACAATCACACACAAACACACACAAATACATGTACACGCGCGCGCGCGTGCGTGCGCACGCACGCACACACACACACACACACACACACTTATCCAGTCTCCTGCCATTGGTCAGTTCTCAGGTTGACCAATCAAAAGCATCAGTTGATAGTGGAGACACTGGAGAATGCAGATGCTGGAATCTGGAGCAACACATACGATGCTGGAGGAACTCAGAGGGTCGAGCAACATCTGTGGGGGCGGGGGGGGGGGTGGGGGGAGAAGGAATTGTCAATGTTTTGGGTTGAGACCCTTCACCTGGACTGTACAGAGGGAGTGCGGCACTGTTGGAGAGACAGTACCAAGAGAGCCCACACAGTGACTGTGGCCATGCCGAGAAGGCGTCCCACACTGTCAGACGCAATAAGAAGGGGCAGTAGCAAAGTTGTGCTGCATTATTGGAGAGGCAATACTGAGTGAGTGCTGCACTGCCAGACAAACGCCATGGTGCAAGCCAACCCATGTGCCTGGGCTGCTCCCCAAGTCAACATCAGGTCTCCCTCCTGCTGAGAGACCTTGCCTCAGGACGTCACAGACTGCCACTGCTGCAGTGTGTTCCGTGTGACGCCTTGCTGCTCAATACTGCTTTGCAAGTGAAGCAAAGCTCTGGCACCAAAGTCTAGAACCTTTCATTGTCAATATACATGTCTCAACCCCAAACGATGACAATTCCTCTGCCCCCACAGATGCTGCTTGATCTACTGAGTCCCTTCAGTGGTTTTCTTTTGATCCAGATTTCAGCCTCTGTAGTCTCTGGTGTCCCCACTTTTGTCTTCACACCTGATTGGCTGTGGTCACCTCTGAGAGTGCAGCACTCCCTCAGCTGTCCTGGACTTTGGCACTTGATCCCAGAGTGGGACTTGAACTCACGACCTGACTCGGAGTCAAGAGCACCTACCCACTGAGCTCTGAGCCCAAGGGGGTGGTTTCCTAAGTCAGCAAATATTGGGAGCTCATTCCCCCTCTGCTGATGGTGTTACTGATGCACTCTCCCCCGGTCTCATACAGTGTCTGCTGTCTGAGGCAATTGCTTGAGGTACGGCAGATATTCCCACTGACCCTGAAAATGGAGTCTGCTCTGAAAGCCAGGGATAAGAAGGCTCTCCACTCTCCCAGCACAGCAACTCTTTGCAACCAATCCACAGAGCACAAACAGTTTGATCTGCAATCAGGGATAGTCATTGTTAAAATACAATGTTTCAGTATAAACTCTCACCAACAGAGTCAGTACAAAACCTTTTAATGAGGTATTGATTCAGAAGAAAAATTGTCCAGTCAAGTTCACAAATAAGCAACCTAATTAAAGGTCACTCCTGGCGATCCCTTGATGGAGGCAATTTATTACCTAACCGCATTGTTGTTCCATGTGGAGCTGTTAATTATACTGTCAGTTATGGTGTATACAGATCAGGCTATAGGCAGCTTTTAAATGCATGTGTGTGTTTGTGTGTATGTTTTGTGTGTGCGTGTGTGTGCACATGTGTGTGTGTTTGTGCACTTGTGTGTGTGCATATGCGTGTGCATGTGTGTATTTGTGTGTGTGTTGTGTGTGTTTGTGCATGTGTGTGCACTTACCTGTGTGCATGTGTGTGTTTGTGTGAGTGTGTTTGTGTGTATGTGTGTTCATGTGTATGTGTGCATGTGTGTGCGTGTCCATGTATTTGTGTGTGTGTGTGTTTGTGTGTGCATGTGTGTGTGCATGTGCGTGTATTTGTGTGTCTGTGTGCGCATGTGTGTGCGTGTCATGTGTGTTTGTGTGTGTGTGTGTGTGTGTGTGTGTGTGTGTGGTGTGTGTGTGTGTATGTATGGGTGGAAGGGGAGATGAAGGCAGTTTGGAGGTTTGTCTGAATTCCCCTTCTGTCCGTGCCATCAGCCAGGAATCTACCCAAAAACTCTGCTCACTGCTGCTCACTGCTGCTCACTGTGGGCTTCACCAGGCCTGTATTGGACAGAGCAATAGGAGCAGGTGTCAGCTACATTCCCTCGATAAAGTTCATAGCTTGCCTCATCCGGGCCTTAGCACCACTGTCCTGCCTGTTCCCCACATCCCTGGATTTCCTTGCCTGACAATTGCTGCCTTGAAGTATATTCAATGGTTCAGTCTCCACAGGTCTGTTGAGCAGCAAATGCCAACTACTGAGAGAAGGAATTCCTCTTCCTTCCCATCAAATACGGTGCCTCCTTACTTCGAACCTATGCAGCCTCGATCTAGGTCCCTCTGCAAGGGAAACATCATCTCAACACCCACTGTGCCAAGGTTCCTCAGGTTCTTATGTTTTATTAAAACCACCAGTCATTCTTCTGAACTTCACGAGCACAAATTATGAAAGGGATAGATAAGATAGAGGCAGGAAGGTTGTTTCCACTGGGAGGTGAGACTAGAACTCAGGGACATAGCCTCAAGATTCAGGGGAGTAGATTTAGGACGGAGATGAGGAGAAACTGCTTTTCTCAGAGAGCAGTGAATCTGTGGAATTCTCTGCCCAGAGAAGCAGTAGAGGATACCTCATTAGATATATTTAAGACACAGTTAGATAGATTTTTGCATAGTAGGGGTATGGGGAAAAGGCAGGTAGGTGGAGCTGAGTCCACGGCCAGATCAGCCATGATCTTATTGAATGGCGGAGCAGGCTCGACGGGCCAGATGGCCAACTCCTGCTCCTATTTCTTGTGTTCTTACAGGCCAACTTGCTCAAACGTTCCTCCTTTTTTCAACCCCCTTCATCCCAGGAATCAACCTGGTGAAGCTTCTCGGAACTGATCCCTTGGTCCAAACACAGGCCAGCGGGCCGAACTCTGGTGATGTGAAAGTTGCTGCCCTTGACACCAATGCAGCATGTAACTGAGTGTGGCATCAAGGAGACCCGGCCAAGGAGATTCAGGGGGTGAAACATTCCACATGTCGTCATTCCTACAAGGAAAGGCAGCTGCTGCTGTTGGAGGTCGTAGGATCCTAAGAACATGAGAAACAAAATGAGTAGTAAGCTATTCAGCCCTACATGTCTACTTGTCTGATCTTTTAAAACCATAGAACCATAGAACAACACAGTACAATACAGGCCCTTCAGCCCACCATGTTTACCTCAGTAACCTGTACTAACCCCATAGAGGTGTATAAGATGATGATCTGATAATACCTGATAGAGGCGTATAAGATGATAAAAGAGGCATTGATCACGTGGATAGTCAGAGGCTTTTTCCCAGGGCTGAAATGGTTGCCACAAGATGACACACGGTTAAGGTGCTGGGGTACAGATGAGATGTCGGGGTAAGTTTTTTACTCAGAGAGTGGTGAGTGCGTGGAAGGGGCTGCCGGCAACGGTGGTGGAGGCGGATACGATAGGGTCTCTTAAGGGATTTTTGTATAGGTACATGGAGCTTAGAAAAGTAGAGGGCTATGGGTAAGCCTAGTAATTTCTAAGGTAGGGACATGTTTGGCACAACTTTGTGGGCTGAAGGGCCTGTACGTGCTGTAGGTTTTCTATGTTTCTATGTTTCTATCCCTTCATCCCCTTAATAAATAAAGATCTATTGACTTGAATATACTGAACAACTAAGCCTCCACCTCTTGGGTAAAGAATTCTAAAGGTACCCTACTCTTACGGTTACCATTTTCTTCTCACCACTGCCCAGAATTTCCGACCATTATGTTAAATCTGTGACCCTTGGCTCAAGATGCCCCATCCCAGATGATCTACTCCATCAATGACTGAAAAACTGCTTGACTACTTGAATTGCTGAGGCATAGAAGGCTACAGATCAGAAAGCCTTTGTGTTCCTGCCTGCCTCCCTCCAGCAGCCGTCTCCACAATCATCCTTCCCTCCCCTCACCTCGCTCTATCTTCTGTTTTTTTTGTCTGCCTCCATCTGTCATCCTCCCCCCCCCATCACCTACCTGGCTTGATCTACCCATCATCTTTCACTCCTCCTTAGTCCACCCACCATCTTTGGGCCCTGTCTCACCACTCCCCCTCTCTACGTTATACCGGCCATCTCCCCTCTCCTTTCTCAGTCCTGACGCAGGGTTTCGACCCGAGACGTCGACAATCCCTCTCCCTCCACAGATGCTGCTCGACCCGCTGAGTCCCTCCAGCAGATTGTTCGTCAGTAGAGATCAAGTATTAGTATGGATGTGTGCTTGGACATAATGAGCTGAAGGACCAGCTTCTGTGCGGTTATGGCTTCGAACGTTTTGCAAGTTTCAATATCACCTCTCGTTCTTCTAAACCAAAAGAAGTACGTACACAGTCTGCTTAATGTCTCCTCTTACACCAAGCCCCCACCCCCCTCACCCCGGGAATCAATCTGGTGAATCATCCCAGTCCCAGGACGTCACCGGTGGAGTTCCTCACAGCCCAACCAGCTTCAGCTGCTTCACCAATGTCGTCCCCCTTCCCCCCCATCATAAGTTACCACAGAGAGCAGGACTGGTCAAGCGTAGTCCAATGATGCGTCAGTACAAAATTACCGAGGCTTCAATGCTTTTCAGACCTATTCGGCTGGAATTGAAGGCTCATTGACCTGATTATTTTTTCTCTGGACTGAAAGATAGCAGGGAGACAGCCAGCATAAAAAGGTGAAGGGAAGGGGTGGGCCACCTCTTGCTCCACTCCTTCCCTCCACCCTTTTGTGCTGGCTGTCTCACCGCTACCTTTCAGTCCACATGAAGGGTCTCAACCCAAAGCACCAACCGTCCATTTCCCTCCACAGATGCTGCTTGACCCGCTGATTTCCTCCAGCAGCTTGAGTATTGCTCCAGGTTCCAGCGTCTGTGGTCTCTTGTGTCTCCGAGTATTTATTGTTTCCCTGTTTCCCCAATTGCCTCTGTTTCTCTGCTCCAATTTGCTCCATTTAGCTGCAATTTGGAGCGGGAGATTTGAAAAGAGGTGAGTCTCTGTGCTTGGGCTTGGGAGTTTCACCTTGCAGGAGTCTAAAAGAGGCACATTTGCAAGTTGTTAATAGTTGATTGGCTCATTGGCTGGTTAACAGCAGCCAATAAAAAGAAGTTAGGGTCAAGCGGAGCAGCCACTTTGAGAGGGGCTGCTGTCCAGTCAGAATTCTGCTGGTTATCTCAGTGTGGGCTTTGGTGAATACCGGGCTTCAGTGAGGAGGGCGAGCAACACTAAGGGAAGGTGAGGGTAGGTTCTTGTTTTTTTTCTGTCTCTTTATTTTCCCTCAAAGATTTTTAGTCATGGCAGGTGAGCTCAGACCCGTATCATGCTCCTCCTGCGCAATGTGGGAACTCAGGGAGGCTGCCAGTGTCCCTGATGACCACGTGTGCAGGACGTGTGTCCGGCTGCAGCTCCTGACAGACTGCGTGACGGCACTGGAGCTGTGCGTGGATTCACTTTGGAGCATCTACGATGCTGAGAATGGATTAACTTAGCCTCCACATTGCCTTCCTCCACAAAGTGTTGTACTCCATGCATGCACTTGTATGTACATGCTTGTATGCATGCAGGTGTGTGTGTGTGCATGTGTGTATATTTCAACACACGCATGTGCATCTGTTAATGCAGGTGTGTGTGCATGTGTTTGTGTGTGTGTGCAGGTGTGTGTACATGTGTGCTTGCATGCAAGGGCATGTGTGTGTCTGTATAAGACCAGAAGATATCGGAGCAGAATTGGCCATTCAGCCCATCAAGTCTGCTCTGCTGGTCCATCATGGTTGGTGCATACGTGCATTTGGATGTGTATGTGTGTGTGCATGGCGCTGTCCACAGATGGTTTGGTGGGAGATGAGGGGACAGAAGGATGACTGCAGACCCCTCTACGACAGGCCGTCCTCGCTGCCGACTCTAAGACCTGCCCCAACTCTGAGGCTCTCCCGCTCCCAGCTGTGGGAACATTGGAAAGATCTGATGGCCTCTGTTTAAGAGTCCTTCTGTCAGCAAGTTTTCCTGAAGTTTCCTACCCACTTCCACATACCAGGAAGCACCAATATTTTTTATTAAAATAAAGCTACTTCTCAGCGTTTCCGTTTATATTTTTTCATTCCTTCACATAATGGTGACTTAGAAACTCCTATAAAAACACAAGGGCCAACACAGTGGGGTTGCTGACATTGAACAGAGTTTGAAACTGTGCCACCTCTGGGGGTCAATTTTAACCAGGGGATGGTGAGAGATCGGCAGGGTGGATGCGGGTGAAGGACGAGTGGGCAACACACCCCCCCACCGACGATGATCAACTGATGTCCGAACCATGTTAGTCCTCACACCTTCCTTAAACAATGCTCCAGTATAAGCTCTCACCAACAGAGTCAGTACAAATGCAGATCAGCGTAACGCTCTATAGCACCAGCAACCCGGGTTCAAATCCGGCTGCTGTCTGTAAGGAGATTGTATGTTCTCCCCTTGTCTGTGTGGGTTTCCTCCGGGTGCTCCAGTTTCCTCCCACATTCCAAACACGTACAAGTTGGGAAGTTGTGGGCATGCTATGTTGGCACTGGAAGCGTGGTGACACTTGCGGGTTGCCCCCAGAACACTTTACCCAAAACGATGCATTTCGTTGTGTGTTTTGATGTACACGTGACTAATAAAGATATCTTATCTTATCTTAGAACCAACCTGACATCCGGCTGTGTCGCTGTGCACACAGCGGGGTCCCACAAACCCTGAAACACTCTGGAGCAATGCCTATGCAGGGTAACGGGAACCGGAGGAGACCATCAAACCTGTCGTGATGTCCGATGAGATCGTGGCTGAGCTGACCTTGGCCTCAGCTCCGCTTTCACACTGGGGTAGATGTCATGGAGCCAGAGTCAGACAGCACGGAAACAGGCCCTTCAACCCAATGTCCAAGGTGCCCACCAAGTCAGTCCCTTTTGTTCACCTTTGGCCCAAATCCCTTTCACCTTTTCCTATCCACGCACTTATCCAAGTGTCTTTTAAATGTTGTTAATGTACCTGCCTCAACCACTTCCTCTGGCAATTCGTTCCATACACTGACCACCCTCTGCATCAAGAGGTTGCCCCTCAGGTCTCTTTTAAATCTTTCCCCTCTCATCCTAAACCTATGGCCTCTGGTTTTTAGTTCCGCTTGCCTGGGGAATAAAAGACTGCGTGCGTTCACCCTATCTTTACCCCTCATGGTTTTATACCCCTCTTTAAGGTCACCCCTCAGTCTCCTACGCTCCATGGAATAACGTCCTAGCCTGCCCAACCTCTCCCTATAACTCAGGCCCTTGAATCCAGGCAGCATCCTCGTAAATCTCCTCTGCACTCCTTTCAGCTTAATGATGTCTTTCCTATAACAGGGCGACCAAAACTGTGCACAATATGTCGAGATGTTTCCACTGGTGGGAGAGTCTTGAACAAGGGGAACGTATTTACAGGATAAGGGGAAAGTCATTTAAAATGGAGGTGCATCAGAATTTCTTCTCACAGAGGGAAAGTGGTGGAGTCGTGATCATTAAAGGTATTTAAAGAGGAGGTGGATGAATATTTAAAAGATCAGGGAATTGAGGGTGATGGGGAGCTGGTGCAAAGGAGGAGTTGAGGCTTGGGGGAAAACAGCCATGATCATATTGAATCGTGGGGTAGGTATGATGGGCCGAGTGGCCTACTCCTGCTCCTGTTTTCCTCTGTCATTTCCTTGAGTCCCCCAGAGACCAAATGCTTGTCTTGTTCTTGAATATATTCATTGATTCAACCTCCACAGCCCCCTGGGGTAGAGAACTTCAAAGAATCAAAGCCCTCTGGGAGAGAAAATCCCTCCGCAGCTCTGTCCTCAGTTCGTGACCCCTCTGTCCCCTGGTTCCAGGTTCCCCCACATGGTGAATCCTCTCAATATTTTCTTGTCAAGCCCTCTTAGAGCCTTATACTTCAACAACATAAGGCAGCCAATATTATCAAGGTCCCCTCCCACCCCGGCCATTCTCTCTTCTCCCCCCTCCCATTGGGCAGAAGATACAAAAGCCTGAAAGCACGTACCACCAGGCTCAAGGACAGCTTCTATCCCGCTGTTATAAGACTATTGAATGGACCTCTCACACGCTAAAAACGAACTCTTGATTGTGGCCCTTGCAATTTATTTGTCTGCCTGCACTGCACTTTCTCTGGAACCGTAACACTATATTCTACATCAACACACACAAAGTGCTGGAGGAACTCAGCAGGTCAGGCAGCATCTATGGAGGAAAATAAACACTCGACAGCAGTCTTGATGAAGAGTCTCGACCCGAAACGTCGACAGTCCATTTCCCTCCATAGGTGCTGCCTGACCTGCTGAGTTCCTCCTGCACTTTGTGTGTGTTGCTCCAGATTCCAACATCTGCAGAATCTTCTCTGTCACTATATTCTGCATTCTGTTTTCCTTTTGTGCTACCTAGATGTACTTATGTATGGAATGATCTGTCTGGATGGCACGCAAACAAGACATAACAATAATAAACCAATTACCAATTACAAATTGTGTCATTGCTCCCTCTTTCAATGAGTATAGGCTGGACCTGTTCCAATGTCTTTCAGAAGGCAACCCCTTTATCAAGGTGATATTCAATGGCTGAGGGGCACAAGAGTGATGGACAAACTAAATCCGAGTTCCTGGCTGGTTGTGTCCCAGCCTTGAGCTCCCCCAAAGACTTTGGATCCAGCCTTAGTTCCTGGTATGCTCCAGGCAATCTCTGGCTCCAAGTTCACACTGCCTTATCCGCCTCCTCCCACTGGTGGTGACCGTGCCTTCAACCCAGCACAACTCTAAGCTCTGGAACTCGATGGTTAAACCATTCCCCCCACCCCCCCCACCCTTGCTCTCTCTCCTGTTTTAAGACGCTCCTTAAAACCCACCTCCTCGACTTGAGACTTTGGTCACCAGCTGTAATTGGGTGTTAAACATTACCTGGTGGTCTCTCCTGGGAAATGCCTTCAGCTGTGCTACCATGTTCACTGGAAGCTGTTCTTAGCCATTCCTTCTTTCTCTCCTGAGTCTGCTCCCCTTTCCATCCTTGGTATCTCCACCTCTCTCAATACTCAGCTCTATCTCCATCTTCTGACCCTCTCCGCCACGGTAGGTCCCTAATTCCGAATTCCCAGATCATGGAGCACATGTATGTGTCGATGATTCAAAATCTTTTTGCAGAAGATTGCTGGCATTGAGCCTTGGGTATTAATCAAAGAATTCCACTTGTCTCTGGACGGAGTCATGAGAATAATTAAGCCTCAATTTGAAGAATGATTACACTTCAAGAGGAGTTCATTGGAAGTAAAGCGTTGGTAAATTGGTTTATTACTGTCACAGGTACCGAGGTACAGTGAAAAACTTTGTTTTACATGCCATCCATACAGATCATTTCATCACATCAGTGCATTGAGGTAGTACAAGGCAAAACAATAACAGAATGCAGAATAAAGTGTTACAGATTACAGAGGAAGTGCAGTGCAGGCAGACAATAAGGTGCAACAGCCATGATGAAGTAGATTGTGAGGTCAAGAGTCCATCTTATCGTACTGGGGACCATTCAGTAGTCTTATAACAGCGGGATAGAAGCTGTCCTTGAGCCCGGTGGTATGTGCTTTCAGGATTTTGTATCTTCTACCTGATGGGAGGGGGGAGAAGAGAGAATGTCCAGGGTGGGAGGGGTCTTTGATTACGTTAGGATGGAGATGAGGAGAAACTGCTTTTCCCAGAGAGTAGCGAATCAGTGGAATTCTCTGCCCAGGGAAGCAGTAGAGGCTACCTCATTAAATATATTTAAGACACAGTTAGATAGATTTTGCATAGTAGTGGAACAATAATCTAACGTAGGACACATACGTTAGACTATTGTTTATTGACTACAGCTCTGCCTTCAGTACAATAATCCCATGCAAGCTTGTCACCAAACTCCGAGACCTCGGACTCAACATTTCCTTCTGTAACTGGATCCTTGACTTTCTAACAAACAGACTGCAATCAGTGAGGATAGGCAGCAATACCTCCGGCATGATTATTCTCAACACTAGTGCCCCACAAGGCTGCGTCCTCAGCCCTCTAGTCTACTCCCTATACACTCATGACTGTGTCGCCAGATTCACGGACACCAGCCTCCCCTCCTTGGACTCTGTCTTTACCTCTCATTGTCTTGGTGTAGCAGGCAGCATAATCAAAGACCCCACCCACCCGGGACATTCTCTCTTCTCTCCTCTTCCATCGGGTAGAAGATACAGGAGCCTGAGGGCACGTACCACCAGACTTAAGGACAGCTTCTACCCCACTGTGATAAGACTATTGAACAGCTCCCTTATACAATGAGATGGACTATGACCTCACGATCTACCTTGTTGTGACCTTGCACCTTATTGCACTGCACTTTCTCTGTAACTGTGACACTTTACTCTGTACTGTTACTGTTTTTACCTGTACTATGTCAATGCACTTTGTACTAATTCAATGTAACTGCACAGTGTAATGAATTGACCTGTACAATCGGTTTGAAAGACAAGCTTTTCACTGTACCTCGGTACAAGTGACAATAATAAACCAATACCAATATACCAATACCAATACCAATTAAGGGTTATGGGAAAAAGGCAGGTAGGTGGATCTGAGTCCACGGCCAGGTCAGCCACGATCTTATTGAATGGCGGAGCAGGCTTGACGGGCCAGATGGCCGACTCCTGCTCTTATTTCTTATGTTCTTATGTTGGCTGCTTTACCGAGGCAGCGAGAAATGTGGACAGAGTCCATGGAGGGGAGGCTGGTTTCCATTATGTGCTGGGCTGTGTCCACAACTCTCTGCAGTTTCTGGCGGCCTCAGGCAGAGCAGTTGCCGTACCAAGCCGTGATGCATTAGGGTTAGGGTTAGGGTTATGGTTGTGCTTTGTAGCATAGTACCTTTCTGTATCCTAATACGTGCTTCACGTGTGGGAGCATTGATTCTTCAACTGAGGGAGAGCAGTGGATGGGAAATGGTCAGGAATTTCCTTGCCAATATTGCAGATCATTCTGTATCCTCCCCATCATTGACCCCAGTTTGAACAGAGTACTTCCTTTTAAGGTTTACTTTGCTCTGGAGTGACCAAGCAAACCCAAAGAATAAAATAGCTAAAACGTTTCACAGAAGTGGAAGCAGATGGATTCCTTGGCACCAGATTTGGACTCAACAAAGGCACATCCAGCCCATTCCACACAATGTGACTTCCTCACTAACATCTGGCAATGAGCAGGGATTTAGAGATGGGTGAACAAGCTTGACCAGCTGTGTCCCAGCTTTGAGGTCCCTGGAATTCTTTGCCCGCGTTTGGCCTAAGCCCTTCCTATCCATATACCTGTCACTTGGATATTGGTGTGGAAGACTTTCCTGGGTAGACTGGCTGGATCTTTATTTGTCCAGAATTCAGAACTCAGTTCCAAGGCATCTGCCCTCTTCTCATTAGAGATATACAGCATGGAAACAGGCCCTTCGGCCCACCGACTCCATGCCGACCATTAACTGCCCATTTAAACTAATCCTACGTTAATCTCATTTTTTATTCTCCTCACATTCCCATCAACTCCCCCCAGCTTCTACCACTCGCCTACACACTAGGAGCAATTTACAGTGGCCAATTATCCTACCTACCAGCACATCTTTGGGATGTGAGAGGAAACCAGAGCACCCGGGGGAAACCCACATGGTCACAGGGAGGACGTGCAAACTCCACAAAGACAGCGCCGGAGGTCAGGATCAAACCTGGGTCTCCAGTGCTCTAAGGCAGTGTCTCTACCCACTATGCACTGTTTCATCCAAACTTTTATCAAACTTTTTCACAAGTTTTTCTCTGAGTTTGCAAGGTCACCAGAGCCAACCTCACTGTTTTGTGTCGGGAGTCACATTTGGGTCCAGAACAGGCAAGGACAATATCATTGATCAGATGGGTTTTAGAACAATCCAGTAATTTCATGGTCTTTGTTTCTGATATCAGCTTCTTACTTTGGATTTTTTGAAGTAACTGGAATTAAGTTCTCAATTGCTATGGTGGGGTTCGAAATCTGGTCTCTGGATCAGTGGCCTCTGGACTGCATCACCCTCGGTTACAGCAGCAGAGCAGCAGTATAACTTCTCAACTTCTGCAGTTGCCCTCCTTCAGTCCCAACATTAACCTTCACCCAAGTAAACCTCAAGTCAGAGAGCATTTTGCTTTAATTATGGTCCCCGCCTTTTATTTTCCCATATTTTACTTCTTTTTAATAAATAACTTGAGATGTATGAAAACAATATAGTCAGATTTAAACATTTATTTAGATTGAACTTTTTAAAATATAAGTGTGAAACTCTTTTGCAATTTTGAAAAAATACTTATTGCTGGATCGCAGATTTGAACACAAATGACTTGAGGATGATCTTATTCGGAAGTAGTTCAATCTGATTTTAAGCTAACCATTTGCCGAAAAATGCATAAAATAGTTTCAGCGGTGATATTTCTTAGGGTATGTTTATAATTTCCAGATTTGATCATTTTAGTTCAAGAAGTCATTTTATCTTTACTATAAATATCAAATCCGTCTCTCTCTCTCTCTCCCTCCCCTGATTTCCCAGTTGCCACATTGTTTTGCTCTCACTCTCATGGTGAGATTATAGTACAGACATTATGTTGCTGAAAATTTAATTGGTAAATTGGTTTATTATTGTCACATGTACCAAATTACAGTGAAAAACTTGTCTTGCATACTGTCCATACAGATCAATTCATTACAACAGTGCATTGAGGTAAAACAATAACAGATTGCAGAAAAGGTGTGCATCTAGATAAGGCAGAGCAAACTTTTCTTACCAACAAATGTACCAATGGTTAAAAGATACGTCACAGGGGCAGCACAGTGGTACAGCCAGTAGAGCTGGTGCCTCATAGCTCCGACTTGGGTACAATCCTGACCTCCAGCGCTGTCTGTGTGGAGTTTGCATGTTCTCCCTGTGACCACATGCGTTTCCCCCGGGTGCTCCGTGTTTCCTTCCCACATCCCAAAGACGTGCGGGTTGGTAGGATAATTGACCTCTGTCAGTTGCCCCTAGTGTGTGGGTGAGGGGTAGAATCTGTGGGACCTGGGGAGCATAAAAACGGGATTAGTGTAAATTGGGTGCTTGAAGGTCGGCAGGGACTCAGTGGGCCGAAGGTCCTGATTCTGTGCTGTATGACTCTATTATTCTATGATTCTGGGGTGGGGGGGGGGAAGGAGGTTGGAAGCAGGATGGTGCGGCAGAATGTCGGGGGTGGGTGGGTCTTTGATTATGTTGGCTGCTTTACCAAGGCAGCGAACAGTGTAGATAGAGTCCGTGGAGGGGAGGCTGGTTTCCGTGATGTGCTGAGGCTGTGTCCACAACTCTCCGTGGTAACAGCCTTGGCCCGCTCATTTCCTTTAAACTTTCCCTCTCTCACTCAAATGCATGTCCTCTAGTACTTGACATTTCTAACCTGGGAAAAAAGATTCTGCTACTGTCTAATTGAACCTCAGTTCGATCACACATGGAGGACAGAGGATAGAGCTGGAGGCCATATTATAAAGAAGGCCAGGTAGCACCAGGCAGGATACAGTGATGACTCACAAGGGTCACGCCAGAAGTGAAAGGGCTCACAACTCTACAACGCATCATCGACAGGGTCCTCTTTTCTCTTGAGAAAAGTAAACTCAGAGGTGGCCTTGGGGAAGCCTTTAGTGTCATGCAAGGATTTGATCAAGTAGGTGTTCCTCGATGCGATGGTCAGCAAGAAGTCCAGTCACGAATTGAAAAGAAACTCTTATACCCAAAGAGTGTTGAAAAATGTGGAACTTGTCCTCACAGGGATGGGTTGAGGTGAATAGTAGAATGCTTCAAGAGGAGATCGCATAGACCTTGGGGGAGGACGGGGGAGTTACGGTGAATAGATTTAGATGGGAAGATGGAAGGAGACTTATGTCAAGCTTTATGCTGCCATGGAGTGGTTGTTGTACTGAGGCAGTGATTAGGGTTGTGCCGGTTGGTTCAAGAACCGAATGGTTGAAGAAAAGTAGCTGTTCCTGAACCTGGTGGTGTGGGACTTCAGGCTTCTGTACCTCCTGCCCGATGTTAGCTGTGAGAAGATGGCATGTCCCTGATGGTGGGGATCTGTGATGATAGATGTTGCCTTCTTGAGGCGGTGGCTCTGTAGATACTGCCGATGGTGGGGAGGGATGTGCCTGTGATGTACTGGGCTGAATCCACTGCTCTCTGCAGCTTCTTACATTCCTGCGCATTCAATTGCCGTCCCAGACCATGATGCAACCTGTCAGGACACTTTCAACAGTAACATCTGCACAGATGGTACAAGGGTAAGAGATTGCAGAGCTGTGAGGTGCAGAGAGATTTGAGTGTCCTGGAACGAACGTGATTTCACAAATGGCTAACGTGTGGTTGGTGCAGCAAGTAATATGGAAAGGTCACAGGATTTTATTTATTGTGAGGATAATTGAATGCAAAAGTAAGAAGGCAATGTTTGAGCTATATAGGGCAGTGGTGAGACTACATCTGGAGCACTGTGTACAGTGTTGGTCTCTTATTTAAGCAAAGATATATATGCATTGGGAAAATTCAGACAGGGTTTACCAGGCTAATAGCTCAGCACATCATGAAAACCAGCCTCCCTTCCATGGACTCTTGTCTAATACTGGAGGGCATGCACTTAAGGTAGAGGGGGAAGTTCAAAGGAGATGTGTGGGGCAAGTTTTTTTATACAGAGAGTAGTGGGTGCCTGGAATGTACTGCCAGGTGGAGGCAGATACGATGGAGGCATTTAAGAGGCTCTTAGACAGGCACAAGAATGTGCAGAGAATGGAGGGAGATGGACATTGTGTAGGCAGAAGGGTTTAGTTTAGTTAGGCATTTATTACTGGATTAATTAGTTCAGCACAACATTGTGGGCCAAAGGACCTGTTCCTGTGCTGTTCTATGCTCCACGTTCTACGTTCTATTTCCCTGTAAGCTATTCTCTCTCACGTGTCCGTCAGAGACATGGGCCAAAAGCAGACAAATGGGACGAGCTCAGATGGACATCCTAGTCAGCATGGACCAGTTGGGTTGAAGGGCCTGTTCCTGTGAAGTACTCTGCTATTTTCTCACCTCTACACCATCCAGGACAAAGCATCTCACTTATTTCTTGCCACATCCACCGCCCCAAACTTTCACTTCTTCCACCGCTGAGGTTACCTGGCTGCTGTGTGTACCATCTAGAATGTAGAACATTACAGCACAGTACAGGCCCTTCGGCCCACATTGTTGTGCTGACATTTTATCCTGCTCTAATATCTATCTAACCCTTCCCTCCCACATAGCCCTCCATTTCTCTATCATTTATGTGCCTACCTAAGAGTGTCTTAAATGTCCCTAATGTATCTGCCCCCACAACCTCTGCCAGAAGTGCGTTCCACGCACCCACCAGTCTCTGTGTAAAAAAATTTCCCCTGACATCCCCCTTATACCTTCCTCCAATCACCTCGTGTTAGCCATTTTCGCCCTGGGAAAAAGTCTCTGACTGTCCACTCGATCTATGCCTCTTATCATCTTGTACACCTCTATCAAGTCTCCTCTCATCCTCCTTCTCTCCAAAGAGAAAAGCCCCAGCTCACTCAACCTATCCTCATAAGACATGTTGTCCAATCCAGGCAACATCCTGGTAAATCTCCTCTGCACCCTCTCTAAAGCTTCCACATCCTTCCTATAATGAGACGACCAGAACTGAACACAATACTCCAAGTGTGGTCTAACCAGGGTTCTATAGAGCTGCAACATTACCTCGTGGCTCTTGAACTCAGTACCCTGACTAATAAAGCCCAACACACCATATGCCTTCTTAACAACCCTATCGACCTGCGTGGCAACCTTGAGTGATCTATGGATACGGACCCCAAGATCCATCTGTTCCTCCACACTGCTGAGAGTCCTGCCATTAACCTTGTATTCTGCCTTCAAATTCAATCTTCCAAAGTGTATTACTTCACACTTATCCGGGTTGAACTCCATCTGCCACTTCTCAGCCCAGCTCTGCATCCTATCAAAGTCCTGTTGTAACCTACAGCAACCTTCTACACTATCCACAACACCACCAACCTTTGTGTCATCTTACTAACCCACCCTTCCACATCCTCATCCAAGTCACTTATAAAAATCACAAAGAGCAGGGGTCCCAGAACAGATCCCTGCGGAACATCACTGGTCACCGACCTCCAGGCAGAATACTCTCCATCTACTACCACCCTTCTGTGGGCGAGCCAATTCTGAATCCACACAGCCAAGTTTCCTTGGATCCCATCCCTCCTGACTTTCTGAATAAGCCTTCCATGAGGAAACTTATCAAACGCCTTACTGAAATCCATGTACACCACATCCACTGCTCTGCCTTCATCAATATGCTTTGTCACATCCTCAAAGAATTCAATCAGGCTCATGAGGCACGACTTGCCCCTCACAAAGCCATGCTGACTGTCCCTAATCAGCCTATGCTTCTCCAAATGCCCATAAACCCTGTCTCTATGAATCTTCTCCAGTAATTTGCCCACCACTGAAGTAAGACTCACTGGTCTATAATTCCCAGGATTATCCCTACTCCCTTTCTTAAACAAAGGAACAGCATTTGCCACCCTCCAATCATCTGGAACTACTCCTGCGGCCAGTGAGGACACAAAGATCGTCGCCAAAGGTGCAACAATCTCTTCCCTCGCTTCCCATAATAACCTTGGATATATCCCGTCTGGCCCCAGTGACTCTACAGATTATTCTCTCTTACTTGTCCAGGTTTCTTCAATAGCACTTCCCACCCTTGTGATTCCTTTCACCAAGTAGATGGGAACACCACCCCCGCAGGTTCCCCTCCAAGTCTCACACTGACTTGGAAGTATATCACCACTCCTTCATTGTCGCTGAGTGTTAAGCCTGGAACTGCTTGCCCACGTTGGAGCACCTTCACCAGAAGGACTGACCAAAGCCCACCACCATCAGCGATGGACATTAAATAAAATAAGATCTTTATTAGTCACATGTACATTGAAACACACAGTGAAATGCATCTTTTGCGTAGTGTTCTGGGGGCAGCCCGCAAGTGCCGCCACGCTTCCGGCGCCAACATAGCATGCCCATAACTTCCCAACCCATACGTCTTTGGAATGTGGGAGGAAACCGGAGCACCCGGAGGAAACCCACGCAGACACACAGAGAGAATGTACAAGCTCCTTACAGACAGTGGCCGGAACTGAACCCAGGTCACTGGCGCTGTGAAGTGTTACGCTAGCCGCTACATTACCATGCCGCCCCGTGGTACTTTGTCCCATATTGTGGATGAATAGAAAGTCCTACCACAAGAAAGAGACAGGAAAGGGAGAGCAGCGCTCAGTAGCTGGGCAGGTTTGCACCATCAGTGACCACACCATTAAACTCAGCGTTATTTTAGCAGTGGATTCAGGCACCTTAACACAAAGCAAAAGAGGAACTGCTGGGGGAACTCAACGGGTCAGGCAGCATCTGTGGAGGGAAATGGACAGTCAATGCTTCAGGTCGAGACCCTGCATTCCAGACGTTGCCTGAGTTCCTCCTGTGTCTTGTTTTTTGCTGCAGGTTGCAGCATCTGCACTCTCCTGTGTCTCCTTTTACATGAGGCAGCCTTTGTTTCCCTTTTCCAAAGGTGGTTTATTCAGTGAATACCGGATAACATCAATACAGTATTCCACCCTATTTATAACGTGGTCATCTCTGTCCAGAACGCACTCGAGCCCCTGTGGTGCCCACCGGTCCCGGAAATCCCCCATTGTACCTGTGGATACTGCGTGCTCCTTCTCCAGGGAGACGCGGGCATGGACGTAACCCTGGGAGAGGGGCAGGCAATCAGCTTGGTCAGAACCCTCTACCGCCCGCTGCCCGTACCCATGACCCTGGCCACCTTGGCCAGGCCCAGGAGCAAACTGACCAGGAGATCCCCTGAGCGACCCACCTCCCAGCCCCCTCCACAGTGGGTAACCAAAGATCAGGAGCTTGGGGCTGAAGTGCAGACAGAACTTGAGGAGCAGCCCCTTCAGATACTCAAATAGAGGCTGCAACCTCTCATACTCCGTATACACGGAGCAGCCTTAATTGCCAGGGCGCGGAGTTTTGACTTCAAGACAGTATAGACGCGGGGAAGAGTAACACCATGTGGGGCGGTGTCCTCCGAGCTCTAGAGGGCGCAGGAGAGTAAGGCTCAGCACAGCGTGACCACAATCACATCAAGAAAAGGTCTTCAAGGTTGTGTGCACATGAATCAGGCATTGTATCCGCACTTAAGTCAGATGCATACAAGTCCACACTCAAACTGTTTGAGTAAATATTTTGCATGTTGTGTTTGGCAGGTGGGATGCTGGATGTGGTCAGGAGTTATACTGGCAGTCACCAAGTCCCTGTTCCCAGTCCAACCTCCGTTTTGCTCTTGACTCTGTACCTGGGAAACCAGAAGGGACGTGTGCCAGTTCAGCTCAGTGACCAGTAGGTACACAGTAGGTCCAGCTTACGGTATTACAGAACTGCCTATGCAGCAGTTGGCAGCCAGACAGACACAAGCCACACAGCACCAGATGTTTGCGAGCGGTTTTCTTTTACCTGATGTGTGCTAAAGCTGCTGGCACGGACCCAGTGCAATGAACTCCAAAGATAAATGGCTGTTATATGGAAAGGAAGAACTTGCGTTCATGTAGCACCCCTCACAGCCGCAGCATGTTCCGAGGAAGCCATTCTGTTCAGCTTTGAAGGCTTCTCTCCATTTCAAAGGAGGAAGAAAAGATAATTGAGAAGAGAAACAGCAGGTTGCACTCATCTGGAATGCACTGGCCGAGGGAGCAGTAGAAGCAGATTCAAAAATAACTTTCAGAAGGGAATGAGATGATTACTTAAAGGAGGAAGTCTGTGGGTCTGTGGGGTGGAGCAGGACCAAGTGGACACACTCAGAGAGTCAACACCGAAACGTCTCCTTCTGTGGGGCTCACTGCCAGTTGCTGCGAACATCGCCGGGATAACTGAGCGGAGGATATCAGCTGGCAGAGAAACATCGGCCACAAAAACAGGACAATGTCACTCTCTCTTCTCCCCTCTCCCATCTGGGAGACAAAATCCCTCCCCACTTCCGTCCTCAGTTTGTGACCCCTCTGTCTCCCGGTTCCAGGTTCCGCCACGTGGAGGATCTTCTCAGCATTTCCTTGTCAAGTCCTCTCAGAGCCTTTTGTTCCAACAACATAAGGCAGCCAACATAATCAAGGACCCCTCCCATCCCGGACGTTCTCTCTTCTGCCCTCTCCCGTCAGGCAGAAGATACAAAAGCTTGAGAGTACGAACGACCAGGCTCAAGGACTACTTCTATCTCGTTATTATAAGACTCTTGAACAGACTTCTTGTACGATAAAGATGAACTCTTGATCTCCCAATCTACTTTGTCATAGCCCTCGCACTCTAGATGTCTGCCTGCACTGCACTTTCTCTGTAACTGTGACTCTATATTCTGCATTCTGTTACTGTTTTTCCCTTGTTCTACCTTGATGTACTGAAGTTTTAAAATTATCTGTACGGGTGGCATGCAAAACAAACCCTTTCACTGTATCTTAGTCAACAGACACAAAATGTTGGAGGAACTCAGCGGGTCAGGCAGCATCCATGGAGGGAAATAAACAGTCGACTGGGCTGAGACCCTTCATCAGGACTGGGAATGAAGAGGGCAGAAGCCAGAATAAGAAGGTGGGGGGAGGGGGAGGAGCGCACGCAGGCAGGGGACAGGTGAGTTCAGGTGAGAGGGGAAGGTAGGTGGGTGGGGAAGTGGGAACGATCTGAGAAGCTGAGAGGTGGTAGGAGGAGGGAGGGCAAAGGACTGAAGAAGATGGAATATGATAGGAGAGGACAAAGGACCATGGAATAAAAGGAAGGAGGTGAGGAACGAGACGGTGGAGGACGGTGTGGCTGAGGGGCAGGTGTGAGCATGGGGCAGGGGAAAGAGAAGGGGTCAGTGCATGTGACAATAATAAACCAATTACCAATGCACAGGAGTTTAAAACTTTGAGGGAGACGCAAACATGTCCTTAACATCCAGGATTGAAGGCGAACACCACAGGGGCCCAGAACCTTAGGGTTTTTTGCTGATCTGATGAGGAACGGAGGGCGGACAGGGGCTGATGTTCCTGTTTATACCTCCACCACACACCCTGCATCATAGTCTTACTACGAGACCTGAAGGTTCAGACAGGGGTTGCCTCTGACATCCACTGAAAGGGTGACATGTCTGGCAGTGGCACTCCTTAGCACTGCAGCCGGGTCCGCACACTCAAGTCTCTGGAGCAGGGCTTGAATCCGCCAGCGGTAAGAATTCTCGTCAAGCTTCTCCAATCTCTCACCTTCTTGGCACTTGGTTCCTAATGAGAATCCAGATCATGACTTGTCCTAAGAAGCTTGAGACATATGAGGGCCCAACAGGGAGGAGAGTGAGATCTATTGTCGGATTATTTCCCTCAGCAGAGAGGTCAGTGACTGGGGGCATAGATCGATGTTAATTGGTGAAAGGACAAGAGGTGAGTTCAGAAAGGAATATTTCATGAGTGGTGGGAATTTGAAGAGAAAGAGAGGGGGCAGCTCTTGCATCACTTAAAGAGTTTCTGTGGGGCCACAGACCAAGAGCTAGACGTGGGGCTGACCCAGAGTTCTGACAAGAGGTTTGCAACCTCCGTTTCTTCTGTTTCCTACAGTTTTTCTTTTTAGTAACCTGAAATCCACTTCTGACATCTTCTCGCCATCTTCTCACAGCTACCATCGGGCAGGAGGTACAGAAGCCTGAAGTCCCACACCACCAGGTTCAGGAACAGCTACTTCCCTTCAACCATTCAGTTCTTGAACCAACCGGCACAACCCTAATCCCTACAGTTTAGCAACACTGTGACCACTTTAATCACTTTGCGCTACAATGGACTGTTTTCATTTGTTCTAATTGTGTTCTTTCTTGTAAAAATTGTGTTTAATTTATGGTTTTCTTCTGAATGTTGTGGATCTGATGCTCTGTGCCTGTGATGCTGCTGCAAGTAAGTTTTTCATTGCACCTGTGCATACATCTACTTGTGCATATGACAATAAACTTGACTTTGACTTTGACGAGCATAGATGCAAAGACCCAAATGGCCTCCTTCTGTAGATTTCTATGATTACGTGGACCTCCTTCCCAGGGCACCAATGCTCAAGACAAGAGGGCATGCCTTTAAGGTTATGGGTGGGAGGTTCAGGGGAGATGTCAGGGGGAGGTTTTTCACCCAGAGAGTGGTTGGTGCATGGAATGCACTGCCTGGGGTGGTGGTGGAGGCAGATACATTGGACAGGTTCAAGAGTTTGTTGGATGGGCACATGGAGGAATGTGAGATAGAGGGATATGCGGGAGGAAAGGGTTAGATAGTGTGAGGGTGGTTTGACGGACGACACAATATGGTGGGCTGAAGGGTCTGTTTTGTGCTGTATGGTTCTATGGTTCTAAGGTTCAGTTGGTGTGAGCAGCATTGAAATCCCTGGAATTAAAGGGTCAGTGGCAGGAATGGGAGCTCGGTCTGAAGGCAGAAAGCAGCAAGTCGTGGTAAACAGGTGTTCCACAGACTGGAGGATAGAGACAACACTGTCCATGTGTGTTAGCACAGAATTTTATAATATACTGTATGTTAATCATTCATGGGCGGTTAGCCCATGGACCAAGTGCTGGTAAATGGGTTAGTATAGATGGTCAGAATGGACGTGATGGGCCAAACGGAGATACAAGATACTGCAGCTGCTGGAACCTGAGGCAACACACAAAGTGCTGGAGGAACTCAACGGGTCAGGCCGCATCTGTGGAGGGAAACGGACAGTCAAAGTTTCAGGTCGAGACCATTAAGAACCTAAGAACATAAGAAATAGGAGCAGGAGGAGGCCATCAGTAAGATCATGGCTGATCTGGCCGCGGACTCAGACCCACCTACCTGCCTTTTCCCCATAACCCTTAATTCCCCTACTATGCAAAAATCTATCTAACTGTGTCTTAAATATATTTAATGAGGGAGCCTCTACTGCTTCCCTGGGCAGAGAATTCCACAGATTCACTACTCTCTGGGAAAAACAGTTTCTCCTCATCTCCATCCTAAATCTTGAGTCTATGTCCCCTAGTTCTAGTCTCACCTACCAGTGGAAACAACCTTCCTGCCTCTATCTTATCTATCCCTTTCATAATTTTATATGTTTCTATAAGATTCCCTCTCATTCTTCTGAATTCCAGTGAGTATAGTCCCAGGCGACTCAATCTCTCTTCTCAGGCTAACCCCCTCATCTCCAGAATCAACCTGGTGAACCTCCTCTGCGCCGCCTCCAAAGCCAGTATATCTTTCCTCAAGTAAGGAGACCAGAACTGCACGCAGTACTCCAGGTGCAGCCTCACCAGCACCCTGTACAGTTGCAGCATAACCTCCCTGCTCTTAAATTCAATCCCTCCAGCAATGAAGGCCAACATTCCATTTACCTTCTTGATAACCTGTTGC
This sequence comes from Pristis pectinata, assembly GCF_009764475.1. Lineage (NCBI taxonomy): Eukaryota > Metazoa > Chordata > Chondrichthyes > Rhinopristiformes > Pristidae > Pristis > Pristis pectinata. The sequence continues at coordinate 41,721,850 of NC_067420.1, forward strand.
GCCTGCAAACCAAACTTTTGTGATTCATGCACAAGCCCTCCCAAGTCCCTCTGCACAACAGCATGCTGCAGTCTTTCACCATTTAAATAATGCTGATCTTCTATTTTTCCTTTCAAAGTGGATGACCTCGCATTTACCAACATTGTACTCCATCTGCCAGACCCTTGCCCACTCACTTAACCTATCTATATCTCTCTGCAGACTCTCTGCATCCTCTTCATCCGGACTGAAAGGCAGGGAGCAGATAGCCAGTATAAAAAGGCGGAGTGAAGGGGGGAGTAAGAGCTGGCAGGTGATAGGTGGATCCAGGTGAGGGGGGGGGGTGACAGGTAGATGATGGAAGGGGGGAGAGTGGGAATGGCGTCAGAAGCTGGGAGGTGACAGGTGGAGGCGACAAAGGGCTGAAGATGATGGAATCTGATAGGAGAGGAAGGTGGGGCCTGGAATAAGGGGAGGTAGGTGGGGAGGGGAACCGGTGGGCGATGGGCAGATAGAGCGGGTGGGGGAGAGGAAAGAGATGGGGTGATGGGGGCTGCTGGATCAGGAAGAGAGGGAGAAGGGAAGAGGGATGGGGGGGGGGGGAGCTGGTACTGGAAGTTGGAGAATTCAATGTTCATGCAAACTATCCAGGTGGAATATGAGATGCAGTTGCTCTAGTTTGGACTTAGCCTCAGCACACAGTAAGGCCTGTTTCCGTGTTGTATGACCCCTATGACATGTCTGTGTATTAATGACATGGGTGTGTGGAGCAAGATACAAAACACAGACCAGGTCACAACTGGAGTGCGGCACCTAATTCTGGTCACGCCACACATTGGAAAGGACACAACAGTCCTAGAGAGGTCTGGAGAAAATTCAGGGGAGCAGGTCTAGGCACAAGGTTAGGCTGGAGAAGCAGGGGAAGTAGAGAGGAGGTATTATGGAAGTGGTCAGGATGATGACCGGAGAGATAGGAAAGCAGATCCCAGTAGTTTAAGGAACTAGAATAACATATTGAATTCTTTGGGAAAAAGGTAGAGAGTGGTTAAGATCAGAAACTCCCGTCCTGTAGTGGAAGCAGAACCAGTCAGGGCTTTCAGAAGGGAATTGGATCAACACCAGAGAAAATCATTTGCAAAGTTCCAGGAAAAAAAGAGAGAAACGGGACAGACGGGATCGCCCTAGCAGGAGCTGGCACGGACACGAGGGGCCGACAAGCCTCCCTCTGTGCCATAACGCTCCTGTGCTTCTGTGAGACCAATCCATCACACTGACTGTGAGACGGGTGCCAATCAGCTAGGGAGAGGGCATACAGAGCTGGTGAGTCACATTTTCTGCCAGCAATTACAGCAGCTTACCTAATCAGTAAACAATCCACACGGCTACGCAGTAAAGCTCCCGCTGCTCACTCCACTTGGACTGTGAGCACCAAATTCTTTTTCCATTTTAACACTTTATGTAGAGGATTTTTCGTTAGCCTTTGCCTTTTTCCCCTCTTGGACTGGGTTCAGTGGAGGCGGCTCTTGTCTCCAGAAGGTGGTGGGTTTGAGCCCCTCACTGCGGAGACCAGAGTGCATTATCTGGGTGAAGTAATCAGAGAGTGCCACACTGTCTTTTGAGGCAAGGAGTTAATCCAGGAACCTCCATTTGATAAGATAAGACCATTTCACCACATTGGAGGACTTTAGTTATGGGGAGAGATTGGATATGCTGGGCTTATTTTCCCTGGAATGAAGGAGGCTGAGGGGTGACCTGATTGAACTATATAGGATTATGAGAGGCATAGATAAGGTAGATAGTCACGCAGCAGAGAAACAGACCCTTCAGCCCTACTCGTCCATGCTGACCAAGATTCCCATCTAAACTAGTCCCATTTGCCCATGTTTGGCCCAGATCCCTCTCAACCTTTCCTGTCCTTGTACATGTCCAAATATCTTTTAAATGTTGTTATTGTACCTGCCTCAACCACTTCCTCTGACAGCTCGAAATCATTTTTCTTGGCAGCAGTATAAAATACCAGAGGGCATAAGTTTGTGAGAGGAGGGTGCTTTAAAGGGGATCTGAGGGGTAAGTTGAGAGTGCTTGGTACCTGGAACGTGCTGCCAGTGGAGGGGGTGGAATCAGATACAATGACTGCATTTAAGAGGCACCTAGACAGACACTTAAATGGAAAACATGATGATGCTGGAGGAACTCAGCAGGTCAGGCAGCATCTGTGAAGAAAAGCAGGCGGTCAATGTTTTGGGTCAGGACCCTTCTTCAGGACACTTAAATGGACAAGGCATAGATGGATATGGTCCTAATGTGAGCAACTGGGCAAAAAGGTCAGCATGGATGTGATGGGCTGAAGGGCCTGTTTCTGTGCTGCACAACCCAATGACTCTATGACACGATTCAGGCAGTAGGTGGTAGCACTGGAAGGAGGAAGGAGGAGATCTTCGAGGATGTTGCCAGGGATGGATGATGAGGTGACATTGGCCTCTCTGAAATTATTTACAATGGCTCCAAGAAGGTCAAGGAGAGACTTAAGGGAAGAGAGTGAAAAGCCTGAGAGGCCTGGACAAGGTGAATAAGTAAGACCTACTGAGGCAACACAGGGGTACTGTTAGTGGAGTGTCGTAGAGTCATACAGCACAGCACAGCCCCTCAGCTCACCGAGTCCACATTGATAGTCAAACATTCAGCTCAGATTCTCCCCTCATTCCCATCAACTCCCCCAGATTCTACCACAGGACCAATTAACCTACTGACCCACACATCTTCGGGATGTGGGAGGGAACCGGAGCACCCGGGGGAAACCCACATGGACACACGGAAAGCATGCAAACTCCACACAGACAGCACTTGTGGTCAGGATTGAACCCGGGCCTCTGGAGCTGTGAGGCAGCAGCTCTACCCACTGACTACAGAGCTGCCCATGAGCATGTAGGGTTAGTGTGTGCTTGATGGTCCGTGTGGACTCGATGACTCCATGAAAAGTGGATGAGCAAAAGGAACTAAAAGGACTCTTGAACGGACCTCTTGTACGATAACGATGAACTCTCAATCTTTCAATCTACCTCATCGTGGTTCATGCATTGCACATTGTCTGCCTGCACTCTGCACTTTCTCTGTAACTATAACATTATATCCTGCATTCCGTTATTTTTTTCCACTTTTGTTCTACCTCAGTGTACTCATGGAGACATATGGTGAAAGGTCTCGACACAAAACGTCGACTCTCCATTTCCCTCCATGGATGCTGCCTAACCTGCTGAGTTCCTCCAACATTCTATGTTTTGTTTTCTTTTCTACTACCTCGTTGTACTGACGTAAGGAATGATCTGTCTGGATAGCAGGCAAACAGGAGCTTTCTCTTCACCCGACCAGACAGAGTAGTTGTCCCCCACCTTCCCTTAACCAGCCTCAACATTTGAATCAGAATCAGGCTTATTATCACTGACATATGTCATGAAATGTGTTGTTTTGCGGCAGCAGTACAGTGCAAGACTTAAAAATTACTATAAGTTACACAAATAAATAAACAGTGCAAAAAGAGGAGTAACGAGGGAGTGTTCATGGGTTCATGGACGGTTCAGAAATCTGACGGCGGAGGTGAAGAAGCTGTTCCTGAATCGTTGAGTGTGGGTCTTCAGCCTCACTTGAATAAAGTTTACATGGGATTCCATGATTCAGAAGCAAACTATTCTGCCGTTGATTCATTCATTTCATGTTTACACCCACACACATCTCACCTCAGCTGCACAACCAGTTCACACATCCTATAGTTATTGTCTTCCCCCTCCCCCCCCTTCCCCTCCCCCTCCCCTTCCCCTATCCCTTCCCCTTCCCCTCCCCTTCCCCTATCCCCCTCCCCCCCTCCCCCCCTTCCCCTCCCCTCCTCCCTCTCCCTCCCCCCCTCCCCTTCCCCTATCCCCTCCCTTCCCCTATCCCCCTCCCCTTCCCCATCCCCCCCCTTCCCCTCTCCCCTTCCCTATCTCCTTCCCCTCCCCTCCCTATCCCCCTCCCCCCCTACCCCCTCCCCTTCCCTATCCCCCTCCCCTTCCCCTCTCCCCTTCCCCATCCCCCTCCCCTTCCCCACCCCTCCCCTTCCCCTACCCCTCCCCCCCTATCCCCCTCCCCTTTCCCTATCCCCTCCCCTTCCCCTCCCCTCCCTATCCTCCCTCCCCTATCCCCCTCCCCTTCCCCCCCTCCCCCTTCCCCTACCCCCCCCCCCCCCCTCCCCTCTCCCCTTCCCCTATCCCCCTCCCCTTCCCCTATCTGTCTCCCCTCCCCCAATCCCTCCCCCTCCCCCTATCCCTCTCCCTTCCCCTATCCCCCTCCCCTCCCCCTATCCCTCTCCCTTCTCCCATCCCTCCTCCCTTCCCTATCCCTCTCCCCTTCCCCTATCCCTCTCACTTTCCCCTCTCCCAGTCCCCTTCTCCTATCCTTGCCCTGTTCTGCTACACCAATCCCTCTACTGACCCAACATCCTTTAAAATGCAATGCAGTGGTTTGCCTCAGATATAAAAGTGGGGGTTAGCTAAAATTGGAAAACTCAATGCTCATGCTATTGGGTTGAAGACTACCCAGGTGAAACATAAGGTGTTGTTCCTCCAGTTTGTGTTGGGTTTCACCCTGGCAGTAGAGAAGGCCAAGGATGGACAGGTCAGTGTGGGAATGGGAAGGGTGGATGAAATGATCCGCAACTGAGAGCTCGGGATGGCCATTGCGGACCGAGTGTAGGTGTTCCGCATAACGGTTATCCGTTCTGTAGAGGAGGCCACATCGGGAGCGCCGAACGCAGTAGACGGTGTTGGAGGAGCTGCACGTGAGCCTTTGCCTCACCTGAAAGAACCATCTAGATCCCTGGCTGGTGGTGAGGGAGGAGGTGTAAGGACAAGTGCAAGAGCAGGGGAAAGTGCCAGGGGTCAGCGAGGGGTGGACGTGGGGGGATGAGCAGACCAGGGAGTCTATGAAAGAATTTGCGAAGGATGGCTCAGCAGAAGAAGGGGACTTCAATGCCTTTACAGAAGTAATTAGAGTTTTGATTTTGATGCAGTAACTGTACAGGGGGCAGAAAGTCCAAGTGGAACAATAGCTGAGGAGGAAGGAGAGAGAGAACTTCAGCTGAAAGGAACTTTACGGCCTTTCCACTGACGTCATCGAGGAAACTCAGTTTAGCCTCTGCTATTGATCTTCACAAGGCAGTAAATGTACCTGCGTGCATACTGGCGCACAGAAGTAATTTCAGACAGTGTCGCTGCATCTGGACACACCAGTACACAGCTAGAATTTCAGCCTTGGTGTTTACAACTTTACCACACCACCAGGCACACTGTGCTTCCATAGCCACACGTCAATTGTAGAGCCAGACAATCACCTGACTCGATGAAGATCTTCTCGGCCAACCAATTAGACCTAAAACCTCTTGATATATTATTAAGGAACTCATTGACCCTGATTTATCCTTGCTGTTGGCTAAATAACAGAATGAAGTTGTGTTTACACTAAGATTTCCCCTCAGGAACAAGTAAGATTTTCCAATTTGAAAAAAAATCTCTCTTTGCCGAAATTGGCCTGCCGAGGATTTCACCTTCACAGTGTTGACATCTGATCGTACAACTGATCCGTGGGGGAATGTTTCTCGTGTTATGACACTCCTGTGATCCCAGTCCTGTTGAAATAAGAGCTTCATTTCCATGCAAGTGGTGCTTTTACAAATAAAACTTGTTATTGTGTGGTGACCGAACCAGCCTGCTGTTTTCAGCTGATCCACCAAAGAGTGTGACGCAATCCTGAGTACAAGCTGCACCTGGACATCTGACCAGACACTGGCAGACAACATCCAGGCAATGCCTTGGGCTGAGGATTCAGCCGATGGGTAAAGCCAGACTGGTGCATAAGGTCATTTGGCACAATTCCATGGAGACTGGTTGTCTTGACAAGCAGTTGAAACAGATTAGGTGGCCACCTCCCTCATTAACCTTGTGAGTCTTTGCTTCATTCCAATTGGTTACCGTATTTCCCCATATATTGATGGATAAGACACTTCATAAGTACTTCTTGAGATCATCAAGGGTGCTATGTAAGTTCAGCTGCTATCTTTTCTTCTCTCCCTTACCTTTCTCTACAATTGATCGCTGTTGAATTTTACACATATAGTAGCTTCATGGTGACAATTCCTCATTGAAGCCCAGATTTACTTCATCACTTGATGTTAAAGTCCCCAGTTTCCGAGATGGGATTTGAACTCCTGTCCCTAGATTTTTGGCCCAGATCTCCAATTCTAATCAAGTAATGCACTGCCGGCAGAGGTTGTGGGGGCAGATACATTAGGGACATTTAAGAGACTCTTAGATAGACACATGATTGATAGAAAAATAGGGGGCTATGTGGGAGGGAAGGGTTAGATAGATTTTAGAGCAGGATAAAATGTCAGCACAACACTGTGGGCCAAAGGGCCTGTACTGTGCTGTAGTGTTCTATGTTCTATGTTCTAACTTAATGACAAGCTCCTGTGGCTGAAGCAAGCCATCCTATTTAGTTCAGTAATTCTATACTCTGCCAAGCACTTGCTCATTGGCTGCTATCAGTGATGTGCCAGTGACACAGGAGGGCAGGAGATTTGATTTGTTGGTGTCAGCTGAGGGAAATGAGGGGGGACCGCTACTGGTCACAGTGTACCTCACTCCGACAGAACGTCAGGCAGCGCTGCCCATGTTTGGTCTAATTCTACGATCCATCCTCTTGGACATACTGAAGAGCATACTCTGTTGTGAATTGGTCTGAGAATTCTACGTAGCCTGATTTCCTAGTGATGAGAAGAACCTTCTTGGAGCAGGGACCCTACACTCAAAGCTGTGTCCAGCCTTCACTAAATCAGCCTTCACTCTGCTTGGAACTAGCATGGAGGCAGTGCGCCGAATGGCCTCCTTCTGTGGTGTAATAAGTAAGTATTCCCCCTTTACTTCCAAGCATAATGACCATTTGAGGATGGTGAATTCTACTGGATAGGCGTTCCTGAGACTCGGTCAGGTACTGAGTAAGGCCTTTCTGTCTGATTTTCCAGATATCCTGGTCAGGGCTGCAATGAAAGTACTTATGATTGTCAGCCAGTCTCCAACGTTCCAGGGGTTTGGTGGGAGGGAGAAAACACTGCTCAAAGATGCCAATAAAGCAGATATCACGAGACAGAATATCAACTGCAGAATATCAACTGCAGAAGAAGGCTAAATGTTCCTCACATGAACCTGGCCACTCATTGAGGGTCTGATTGTTGTCACCTGGATTGTCCATCCCCAGGTCATCCCACAGACCCAAGTGATTGTCCAAAACCCTCAAGAGATCCAATATACACAGGTAATCTAATGCACCCAAGGGATGCCATACACAGAGGTAATCTAATGAACCCAACTCCTGCATCTAAACTGGTAAATTGATAAATTGGTTTATTATTGTCACATGTACCGAGGTGCAGTGAAAAACTTTGTTTTGCATGCCATCCATACAGATCATTTCATCACATCAGAACATTGAGGTAGTACAAGGGAAAAGCAATAACAGAATGCAGAATATAGTGTTACTGTTACAGAGGAAGTGCAGTGCAGGCAGTAAGGTGCAAGGTCTTGACGAGGTAGATTATGAGGTCAAGAGTCCATCTTATTGTACAAGAGGTCCTTTCAATAGTCTTATATCAGTGGGATAGAAGCTGTCCTTGAGCCTGGTGGTATGTGCTCTCAGGCTTTTGCATCTTCTGCCTGATGGAAGGGGGGAGAAGAGAGAATGTCCTGAGTGGGTGGGGTCTTTGAGGCAGCAAGAAGTCTCTTATGCCTCCACTCAGGTAACCTAATGTGTTACGGATTAGGTTGCTATTTGGTGACTGTCCCTTTAAGACATAGTACAAGAGTGTGTGTGTGTGTGTGTGGTGTGTCATTACAACAGAAGATAATGATGTGTTGATGTTTTGGTTCAGTCAGAAAAGAGAGAGAGGAAAAGGGAGACACTGCCTGCTGGTCTCTGTATCGATGGATGAAAAACAATAACTGTGTCTGTCACTACAATCCACGTATGGATTTTTGGAATGATCCAGTAGAATTCACTTTGTCGTTAACCTGTAGAAGGAAACAGGTATTTGTGTGGATGGCTACGTCTTGAATGCCTTTCGGGGTGGCATATACTTCGGAACAAAGCAATGGAGATCATAAGTGACTGAGGTGTCGTACGGGTTCCATCGGGGAACATTTGGATTTTGTAATTTCTCTCTATTTTCTCTCTACATTTCCTCTTCTTTCAACGGTGGTTTTGCAGAAGCCTTTGCTCACGTTTCACCTTATGGCTTGCTGAACTGAACTTTGAGAACTATTCCTGGACTTGGAGTTTGGGAATTTGCCACACACACACTTCAAGTTTAGTTTTTTTGGGGGTTAATGTTTAATATCTAACATTTTTACTTTTATTTTTCTTATTATCATAAGTAGTTATTAATAAAATAGTTTCTAACACTTATACATGACTTGGCGTGTTTCTTTTGTTGCTGGTACGTAACAAATGCAACCAAAAGATGCAATATACACAGGTAATCTAACAGACCCAAGAGATCCAGTACACACAGGTAATCTGATATCTCCAAGTAATCAGATATGCTCAGGTGCTGTAATCTAATACATCTAAGAGTTAGCACATTGTGTGACCTAATCAACACTGATGATTTATTACACCTTGATGTTCTAATACAGTCAAGTGTTCCAGTACACCAGGTGATCCAATACACACAGTGAACTGAATCTGCTGCAGTATGTGGTCTCTCTGGTGCATTAGCACTGAGGGTTTGCATCTCCCACACGACCTGGACACTAAATGCAACCCTGTCCTCCTCCTGCACTGTGGCGCCCTACAATAGTTGACAATCACCTGTGAGAATGCTGGAGATACTCTGCAGGTCAGGCAGCATCTGTGGAGAGGGGAACAGCATCAATGTTTTAGGTTGATGACTTTCCACCAGATCGCCGAACCAGAACTCAGTCTCTTTGCTCGCACGGGCTCTGCTCTTCTGTTACACGCTCCCCGTAACGCAGCGCCTGCGCAGACAGAGAAAGGTTGTGCACAGAACTTTCCTGGAGGACTGTAATGGATTCATTCTGCTTGTTACCTGAGCTGGCCAGGACTCTGGTCTCTAGACTGCTGTTGCCTCTCGTCATTGCAGCCTTACTTCAAAACACATCTGCCGGAGGAACTCAACGGGTCGAGCAGCATCCATGGGGGGGGAAGGGAATTGTCGACGTTTCAGTTTGAAACCCTGCATCAGGACTGAGGGTGAAAACCCTGCAGCAGGACACAGGAGCTTATTCCACCCCAGTCCATCATTTTTAATTAAGACTCCTCAAGCTAAAATATGTGGCGCTTTCCCACAGGAAAACCCACCAAAGAAATGAACATCTGCAAGATGTGGCGTCTGCCCCAGTCTCCCCAGCTGGTATTGGTTTATTATTGTCACATATACCAAGATACAGTGAAGAGCTTTTGTTGAGTGCCATCCAGACAGATCCTTCCGTGCATAAGTACATCGAGGTAGTGAAAAGAAAACAGATTGCAGAATATAGTGTTGCAGTTACAGAGAAAGTGCAGTGCAGGCAGACAAATAAAGTGCAAGGGCTACGATGGAGTAGATTGGAAGATCAAGAGTTCATCTTTTAGCGTATGAGAGGTCTGTTCAAGAGTCTGATAACAGCGAGATAGCAGCTGTCCTTGAGTCTGGTGTTACGTGCTGTCAAGCTTACTAACTCAATGTAACTGCACTGTGTAATGAATTGACCTGTACGATAGGTATGCAAGACAATTTTTTCACTGTACCTCGGTACAAGTGACAATAATAAACCAATACCAATACCAATACCGATGGTACAGATGGTACAAAAGCTTGAGATGGGGAGGGAGAGGTCCTTAATTACATTGGCTGCTTTCCCGAGGCAGCGGGAAGTGCTGACGGAGTCAATGGAGGGGAGGTTTTGCTTATGCTGAAGTGTCCTGTGCTTTGGGCTTATGGAACTCTCTCTGTTTTCCTTACTCTGTGCCTCAGGTATGCTCACTAATTCATGAGCATGGAAACATTTCATCACTCTAATCTGGAGGAAACCCAGAGCCCTTGCGGTGTGTGTGTGTGTGTGTGTGGGTGTGTGTGTGTGTGTGTGGTGTTGTGTGTGTGTGTGTGTGTGTGTGTGTGTGTGTGTGTGTGTGTGTGTGTGTGTGTGATGAGAGCCCAAGGCCGCTGCCAAACAGACACGTTGCCCAGAAGCCGTGCCCAGATGGAGCTGCCCAAACGCAGCTGTTGGGATCAGGTTTCTCCTCGCTGGCAGTGGAGCAGTCCAGGGGAACCTTAAACGGCTGGTTTGAGTTTCCTGATTGTAAGCATTCACCTTGGCCTTGGGCGGGCAGTATGCCCAAGAATTGGCGCTGCTCCGGGTTTGCAAAGGGTCGTGGCACATTCCAGAAAGCCGGAACCTGGCTGTAAGTTGGCTGGGGAGTCAGGAAAAGGCACGGTCTCGCCGGGAAAGGAATCTGATGCGTTTCCATAGAGGCTGAGAGGTGTTAACATTAGAATCGTAGACAGAAGTGGAGGAAGGGCCACTTTTAACTGCCCTGGCCAACAATTGTCTCCTGCCCTTCCAGTGGGACCACTGGTCCCCAAGGGAGTGCTGGAGCAGACCACCTGACTGGTATCCTGACTGGTTGCATCACACACTGGTCCGGCTACTCCAATGCACAGGAACGCGGGAGGCTGCAGAGAGCAGTGGACACAGCCCAGTCCATCACGGGCACATCCCTCCCCATCGTTGACTACCAGTGTTGCCTCAAGAAGGTGACATCTATCATCAAGGATCCCCACCACCCGGGCCATGCCATCTTCTCACAGCTACCACCGGGCAGGAGGTACAGAAGCCTGAAGTCCCACACCACCAGGTACAGGAACAGCTACTTCCCTACAACCATCAGGTTCTTGAATCGACCTGCACAACCCAACCCTACCTCAGCAACGGAACACTACGGACCACCTCTTGCGCTACCGTGGACTTGTCTCAGATTGTGTCTTTTTTTGCACTAAGGTCTTGTTTTTGCACAGACCTTTTTTCTCTCTCTCTTCACTGTCTTGTATAATTTACATATAATTTATGTTCTGTGTGGTGTCTGTACCTACGTGCCTGTGATGCTGCTGCAAGCAAGTTTTTCATTGTACCTGTATTATTTGTATCGAAAGATATCTTTTGTATCTTCAGCCTGGGAGAGGGGAGAAGAGAGAATATCCAGGGTGGGGTCTTTGATTATGCTGGCTGCTTTACCGAGGCAGCGAGAAGTATATGCAAGAGTCCGTGGAGGGGAGGCTGGTTTCCGTGATGTGCTGGGCTGTGTCCACAACTCTCTGCAGTTTCTCGCGGTCCCGGGCAGAGCAGTCGCCATACCAAGCTGTGAGGCATCCAGATAGGATGTTTTCTGTGGCTCACTGATAAAAGTTGGTGAGTGTCAAAGGAGACATGCCACATTTCTTTAGCCTCCTGAGGAAGTAGAGGTGCTGGTGAGTTTTCTTGGCCATAGTGTCTATGTGGTTGGACCAGGACAGGCTATTGGTGATGTTCACTTGAAGGAACTTGAAGGTCTCAGCCCTCTCGACCTCAGCACCATTGATGTAGACAGGTGCATGTACACTGCCCCCTTTCCTGAAGTCAATGACCAGCTCTTTTGTTTTGTTGACATTGAGAGAAAGGCTGTTGTCATGACACCATGTCACTATCCCCTCTATCTCCTTCCTGTACTCCGACTCATCGTTATTTGAGATACGGCCAACTAGGGGGATAGAAGCTGTCCTTGAGCCTGGTGGTACGTGCTTTCAGGCTTTTGTACCTTCTGCCTGATGGGAGAGGGGAGAAGAGAGAGTGTCCGGGGTGGGAGGGGTCTTTGATTATGCTGGCTGCTTCATCAAGACTGCGAGAGGTATAGACAGAGCCCATGGAGGGGAGGCTGGTTTCTTGATGCGCTGAGCTGTGTCCACAACTCTCTGCAGTTTCTTGCGGTCACCACGAGCCACCATGCCAGGGTTAACCCTCCTGTCCCTTCCAAAAGAGTGACACGGGATCTATCACAAGGTGTTCGGGGTGGCATCTCAGCCTCAGGTTGGCTCCAGCAACAAAGCAGCACTCTGTCAGTGCGGAGCCAGTCTAGGCCGGTCCGATGAGGATCACCAGAGGCCACAGGCAAGCTCAGAACCTCTCTGTCACATGCTGCACCAATGCTTGCTGCATGCCAGGGGAAATAAAAGCAGAGAGAAGCCCTCTGACACATTGAGAGAAATGCAAAGGATGCTTTAGGAACCTAATAATTTATGGCTGCTTGCTTTCCCAAGCACTCACACGGTGTCGAGCCAAGACCCTGGATCCTCTCATTTCCTCTCTCACTTCAAATGTCATATTTCACTCCTTGGTCTCAAATGAAATATGTCAGTAAAATGTAAAATGGAACTGGGGAGCTGACATACTGACCAGGAAGCAATAACTCTGCGGTTTAAAGCTCCCCTTCACAAAATAATCTCCTCTGGCCAATCAAAGAAGCTTTTCTTTCTGACTGGTCAGTTAAGCCCCCTGGAGGTAAGGCAATGTCCAAATAAAACGACAGCCAAAAATTTGGTTTCAGTTTGCTATTCCTTCAATGCCACTTGTTCCTCAGGGAGCAATTGGAGAGAAGACTTAACCCTTTCAGGGAGAAAAATATTCAAAATCACGAGAGGTTTGGCAGTGTGAATAGGACAGTTCGTATCCTCCAGCAAAGTCAGGGAACAGAGGCCACACATTTGAGATACTTGGCCGCGGGAGAGACAGGAAGGAACTTATTGCTGCAGCAAGTTGTTGCAATCTGTAATTTAGTGGCTGAAAGTGGAGTGAATGTAGGTTCAGTAAAGAGAAAATTCAATGAATATTTGAGAGGGAAACAGACTGTGATGTGGAAAGAATAAAGAGACGGTTCTAATTGAAGAGCTTTCCCAAAGAACCAGATTCAAAAGGTTAATGGCTGGCTTCTATGTTATCATTTATTCTATGAATCTATTTTGATCTTTCTGCTGAATTCAGCTTTAAGAAACTGGTTATAACACTTCAAGCATTTTTGTACTTTCATTCCCGATTCTATTGTCCAATATTTAGAACCACAGTTCAAAGATTATTGAGATATTACTATGAAATTGTTTAGGGAATCAACACATCACTGTTGCACACATTGAGTGTGTTCTGGCTTTACACATTCATTGTCCTCAACTCCTTGTGTTAACTTTTTATTGTGAAGCGTAAGGTGAGTGAATCCACTTTGTAAAGAGAGAGAGAGGCAGAGAGAGAGAGAAGCAGAGGGAGAGAGAAGCAGAAAGAGAGAGAGAGAGAGAGAGAGAGAGAGAAGAGAAAGAGAGAGAGGAGAGGGAGAGAGAGGAGAAAGAGAAAGAGAGAGTGATTAAGTGATGCTAATTTCACTTCTGGACCAGGGCCAAAGTTCAAACCTCATTCCAGGGTGTGCGTTTTCCAGGCTGGCTTTCAGTGCAGTACTGAGGGAGTGCTGCACTGTCAGAGGTGGACATTGGAGACCCTGCGGCACTATTTTGAAGAGAGGGGAGGGCATTCACCTCCAACCGTCCTGGCCGATGCTTATCCCTCAGCCAACATCCCTGAAACAGATCATTGCTGCTTTTGGGATCTTGCTGTGTGCAATTGGTCGGCCGATCCACAGTGGCCAGACGCCAGCGACATTCCGTTGGCCGCAGCACAGCATGAATGTGAGCCCTGCCTTTCACCTCCAAGTGAGCTCCTGTCCGATCCCCTGAACGGTGTGCAAAGGATTCACAGGAACGAGCGCTCTCCTAGTGGGAGTCCGCTGCCTTCTCCCAATGGAGACCATCCCTAAACACAGCCCCTTGAAACCCCTGGCCCTTTCTGCTCCTCCTCCTGGCCAGCAGTGTTTGCTTGTGGTGGAAGCTTGTTGCTGTAGCTCTGGGTTATTGATTCCATTACCACATTAGCCTCTGCTCTTTGTATTGGAACAGTTCCCACTGAATGATGTCAGCAGGCAGAACGAAGCCTGAAACCACGGCATTGTCAATCTTTCAGTTCATTGAGAAGTGGCGGGTGACATTTGACAATAAAACTTGATTTAGAACACTTGGATAATATGGTTCTGGTGTGCAATCTATTACTTAACACAGCCTGTTATTCTTTCACAGTTTTCCTCCTCTTCTTCCCAAAGTGACACTCAAGTGCCTCGTTCTTCATGCTTTTGATGGTTCCCAGTGGCTGGCTATTCCTCCAGAGAAGGTAGCACACTTGAGTCCTGCCCCCTTCTTCTGCTCTCACCCAGTCTCTGAACCAGCCCACCTTGGTGTAGAAACAGACGATACCAAGATTGGCAAATAGTGTAGAAGACTGGCGACGGATAGAGCGTGATATAGAACAGTTGCAGATATGGGCAGAGAAATGGCAGATGGAGTTTAACCCAGATAAATGTGAGGTGTTGCACCTTGGTAGGACTAATGTCAAGAGGCAGTACACTCTTAAGAGCAAGACCCTTAACAATGTTGAAGAGCAGAGGGACCTTGGGGTGCAAGTCCATGGCTCATTGAAAGCGGCTACACAAGTAGATAGGGTGGTTAAGAAAGCTTATGGAATGCTTGCTTTCATTAATCGAGGTATTGAGTACAGGAGTCAAGAAATTACGATGCATCTCTATAGAACTCTGGTTAGGCTGCATTTAGAGTATTGCGTGCATTTCTGATCACCTCACCATAGGAAAGATGTCGAGGCTTTAGAGAGGGTGCAGAGGAGGTTTACTAGGATGCTGCCTGGATTAGAGGGCATGTGTTATCAGGAGAGACTGGACAATTTGGGCCCTTCTCTCTGGAGCGGCGGAGGCTGAGGGGCGATCTGTTGGAAGTGTATGAAATTAGGAGGGGCATAGATAGAGCGGACAAGCAATATCTTTTTCCCTTTATTGAGCGATCCAATACCAGAGGGCATGCATTTAAGGTGAGAGGGGGTAGGTTCAGAAGAGACGTGAGGTGTAAGTTTTTTACTCAGAGAGTGGTGGATGCCTGGAATGCATTGCCTGATAGGGTGGTGGAGGCAAGTTCATTGAGGGCTTTTAAGAGGGGCTTGGATGGGCACATTAATGAGAGGAAGATGGAGGGATGTGGGCATTCTGTAGATAGGAGGGATTAGCTATGCCGGCACAACATTGTGGGCCGAAGGGTCTGTTCTGTGGTGTACTGCTCTGTTCTATGTTTTATATGAACACAGGGTGTTAATCAGGACTGGGAAACTTCTCCCCCACTGCTGATGGGACAGGCTGCCCTGGTGCGCTGGGAACGGGAAGGACAAACTTAGCTCAAGCAATAGAAGCAAGAAGACAAGAAGATAGCAGAGGCAGTATGATGTGGAACAGTGGCAAAGCTAGTAGGACCACTGCCTCACAACTTCAGTGATCCAGGTCCAATCGTGACCCCCGATGCTGCCTGTGTGGAGTTTGCATGTGTGACAATAATAAACCAACTTACCAATTTCCTTTACCACTTTGTTTTCCCTGGAGCGTCAGAGGCTGAGGGAAGACCTGATACACGGTTATAAGATTATGAGAGGCAGAGATAGGGCAGATTGTGAGAGTCTTTTTCCCAGGGTAGAAAAGTCAAGTACAAGAGGACACACATTTTAAGGTGAGAGGGGGAAAGTTTAAAGGAGATGTGCGGGGAAAGGTTTTTACACAGAGGGTGGTGGGTGCCTGGAACAGGCTGCCAGGGGATGTGGTGGAAGCAGATACAATAGTGGCATTTAAGAGGTTCTTAGATAGCCACATGAATATGCCGGGAATGGAGGGAAATGGATCATGTGCAGGCAGAACTCGGTATCGTGTTCGACACAGACATAGTGGGCCGAAGGGCCTGTTCCTGTGCTGTACTGTTCTAAGGGTCTCGACCTGAAACATCAACTGTCCATTTCCCTCCACAGATGCTGCCTGACCCGCTGAGTTCCTCCAGCATCTCGTTTGTCTTTTGAGCTTGCAGAGTATCTGGCACTACTCACAAGGCATGAATTCTAGGCTCCACTCCCTTACAGTCCTAGCCTTGTGAAGGAGACCTCTTCACTGTGTTTCACCTCCCTGCCCCCCTGTAAAAAGCCCACTAATTTCATGCTTTAAGAATTATACCCTGGTGATTTATTTTATCAGAGATATACACAGGTCTTTTCCAAATCCCTGTTTGAATTCCTTAAATTCCCTCTTACTTACCAAGGAAAATGATTTCCCACTCAGTGGTGTAATTTTCCCTGTTTCTGTCCAATAATGCTCTGCTTTAATTTGCACACCACCAGATTACCATTAACTGCATTCAGCAGCCCCACAGGAATATCATTATTGCCCATCACAAACTTATCGTAATTTTTTAAACTGAGCAAACATTCCCATTTATCTAAGCTATCCTATTTTTTGAAAATCTGTTGATGGGTTATTGACTTGACGTACTAACTCTATTTCTCCCTGCTCTCAAACCTACTGAGTGCTTCCATTTTACGCCTCTTTTGTTTATTTGAGAGGAATTTTTATTTCCCAAAGTAAGCCGACATATTCTACCTGAGCCCATTTCATCGGTTCAGAGATATGCCGAATCCAAAGAGGAGCCTTAGTCTGCAAGATGAGGGGTGCTCACTGCTTTAAACATGGCCGGGACCTGCCTTGTGACCCCAGGGAAAGGCTCAAGCTTAAACAGAAAATGGAAGTGCTGGCAACACTCAGCAAGTCAGGCAGCAAGTGGAGAAGGAAACAGAGTTTGCATTTCAAGAAAGAGGGTCCCAGACCTAAAACATTAACACTGTTGGTCTCTCCATGGATGCTACCTGACCTACAAAGTGTTTCCAGAGTTCTCTGGTTTTGTTTCAGATTTTCAGCATCTGCACGATTTGATTTTCATAGGCTCAAACTAGAATGGCAATGTTGGACAGAATCGCCACATAAGCCTTATTTCTTATCCATAAGGCCATAAGTCATAGGAGCAGAATTAGGCCATTCAGCCCATCTGATCATTCGATCGAGGCTGATTTATTTTTCCTTCTCAACACCATTCTCCTGCCTTCTCCCGTAACCTTTGACACCCTTACTAATCAAGAACCTATCATCCTCCATTTGAAATACACCCAGTGACTTGGCCTCCACAGCCCTCTGTGGCAATGAATTCCACAGATTCACCACCCTCTGGCTAAAGAAATTCCTCCTCATCTCTGTTCTAAAGGGATGTCCTTCTATTCTGAGGCTGCGCCCTCTGGTCCTAGACTCTCCCACTACTGGAAACATCCTCTCCACGTCCACTCTATCCAGGCCTTTCAATATTCGGTAGGTTTCAATGAGATCCCCCTCATCCATCGAAACTCCAGTGAGTACAGGCCCAGAGCCATCAAACACTCCTCATGTGCTAACCCTTCATCCCTGGGATCATTCTCATAAAACTCCTCTGGACCTTCTCCAATGCCAGCACATCCTTCCTTAGATACGGGCCCAAAACTATTCTCAATACTCCAAATGCAGTCTGACCAATGCCTTATAAAGCCTCAGCATCACATCCTTGCTTTTATATTCTAGTCCTCTCGATATGAATGCTAACATTGCATTTACCTTCCTTACTACCGACTCAACCTGCAAGTTAACCTTTAGAGGATCCTGAACGAAGACTCCCACGTCCCTTTGCACCTCTGATTTCTGCATTTGCTCCTTGTTTAGAAAATAGTTTACACAATGTACTGGCAGGAACCGCTTAGACTGGAGATTTAGAAAAGTAACATTTGATTATTCACATCAATCTGTCCTTTATCCTGTGAATATCATTTCCACCAACTTCTGTAATCAGTCTTGTCACCCAGACTTTGTGGGTTCTCAGATCTCACATTTCTATCACACATTTCACAAACTTGGAACATTCCAAAGTGCTTTAGTACCAATGAATGCTTTTTTTTGTAATACAGGAAAGCAAACCCAGCAAGCTCCCACATCCAGAGATGTGACAGTGACCAGATATTCTGTTTTTGTGATTTCTTTGTTATTTATTCATTTTTCAGGATCTGGCCAGTGTTGGCAAGCCCAGCATTTATTGGCCATCCCTAGCTGTATTGAGAAGGTGCTCTTTTTGCCTCTTATGTGGCTGGTCCAGTTGAGTTTCTGGTCAATGGTGACCCCCAGGTTATTGATGGTGGGGACACAGTGATGGTAATGTCATTGAATGCTAGAGATAGGTGGTGGTCTCTTGTTGCCTGGCACTTTTGTATTGCTTGCCACTTTTCAGAATATTGTCCAGGTCTTGCTACACACAAGTGTGGGCTGCTTCATTTGCTGAGGACAAATATAGACCTCGTGGATACCAGAGAGAACTCTCTGCTCTGCTTTGAAATCTCCTCACCTCAGAGGACTAACCAGGCTTCACTTTAACATCTCACACTCCCTCTGGACCACACAGCAGTGTCAAGTGGATTTTGGTGCTCAAGACTCAGAAATGGGATGTGGCTCCCAAATTTTTGAATCAGAGTTAAGAGCACTACCGACTGAACCACAGTTGATACCAGATATAGGTTGAACTGGACCACTGATGTTGGACTACAATTCCTCCCAAGTCTCTTTGTAATAGTTTGGAGGCAACTTCCAAATCTCCTCTTCACCATGAGTCCAGACTTACGAACAGCAAAGTCTTAAGTCCAAACACTTAGCCACTCACCAACATTTGACTTCCAAATAGTGTAGCAGTGAGCATAACGCTACTACAGCACCAGTGACCCAGGTTCAATTCCGGCCGCTGTCTGTAAGGAGTTGTACGTTCTCCCCGTGTCTGCGTGTGTTTCCTCCAGGTGCTCCGGTTTCCTCCCACATTCCAAAGATGTACGGGCTAGGAAGTTATGGGCATGCTATTTTGGCACCGGAAGCGTGGTGACACTTGCAGGCTGCCCCCAGAACACTACGCAAAAGATGCATTTCACTGTGTGTTTCGATGTACATGTGACTAATAAAGAAATCTTATCTTATAGATAAGTTCTTAATTTTTAATCATTGCTGTATCCTTAGCTAAGCCAATAATTTCTACACGTTCTGTTCAGCCATGACCCCGTGTTTAGAATAAAGAAAACATTCGTTTTGTTGTGGCTGCAATTCAGACCAAGGGGTTAATTTTTCATTTCTTAATTTCCTTCTGTCGCCATGGGGAAAGAACTTAAATTTAATAATGCCCATATTGTTTACGTCCAAGCTGTTGCTTGGAGAATTAAAAACAAGGTTAATCTCTTACTGGAGAGCAAGGCGTACAGCCTGCAGTTGAAAGAGTTAAGTTCTCTTTTTGTATTACAAAGACAGACCCAGACGTCATCAATCAAAGTCAACATGTGTCACACAGCTTTCGATTCACATTTCTCCAAATAAAATCAACCAGGCTCTCTTACCTTTGTAAAATCTTTGGGTTAGAAAGTTGTCTGGGCTGATGGTGCCAAGTCTGAAGTATCAAATTTCTCACTCGTTAAACACAGCACCAAATATTCAGTTCCATCGTCTGCCTGTCACTGTCTATGACCAGTGGTCAGTTTGGTACTGACCATCCTGGTGCCAATGAAGCTCCCATTAAGATCCAGCTCCCATTAAGTTCAGAAAGGATTTCTACTTTATCTTCATTTCCCCTACTCCAAATAAAGACTCAAATCTTCAGAGCAGGGGGGCATAGTTTCAGAATAATGGGTGGCACATGGAAGAACAAAACCCTGCTGGTGGAACTCAACAGGTTGAGCAGCATCTGTGGGGGGAGAGGAACTGTCCTGCATCAGGACTCTTGAGGAGGGATTTCTTTCCCCAGAGGGAGATGACTCTTTGGAGTTCTGTACCCCCGAGAGTTGTGGAGACAGAGTCATTGGGCACATTCAAGCAGTGGAGACTGACAAATATTTGAACTACAAGGGAGATGAGGGGGTTGGGGGGGGGGTGGGGGGGGGGGGTAATGGGAGAGAGTGGGAAATTGGAGCTGAGGCCAAGATTGGATCAGCCACAATCTGATTGAATGGCTGATCAGGCTGGAGGAGCCTGTGCCTGAGGTTACTGCTTCTCATCCACCCTGTATAGAAAAATAACATTTATGAACAGCAAGGTCTCTGCAACACCATTTCTAGCAAAAAATCGGTCACGTTATCTTGGATCTAACCTGAGGTCTGAACTCACCTATTCTGGGTAATGGGTTGGGGTGTGGTCATTGACCCTCTGAGAGGACTGTTAGCAGACCTCAGGTGCAGAACCCTGTGTTCTTGCCCCGGATTGCACCGATGCCTTTGACGGCTCACTGCAGTCAAAGTCTTCCAAACTCATTCGAAATTAAAGATGAAAACACTATTCAAATAGAATAGAATCAGAATCAGATTTATTATCACTGAAGTGTATGTTGTGAAATGTGTTGTTTTGTGGCAGCAGTATAGTGCAAAGGCACAAAATTACTATAAATTACAAAATAAATAAATAGTGCAAAAAAGAAGGGATAACGAGGTGGTGTTCATGTGTTCATGGGCCGTTCAGAAATCTGATGGCGGAGGGGAAGAAGCTGTTCCTGAATCACTGAGTGTGGGGCTTCAGGCTCCTGTACCTCCTCCCTGATGGTAGTAACGAGAAGAGGGCATGTGCTGGATGGCGAGGGTCCCTCGTGATGGATGCCACCTTCTTGAGGCACCGCCTCTTGAAGATGTCCTCGATGGGGGGAGGGTTGTGCCCATGATGGAGCTGGCTGAGTCTACAACCCTCTGCAGCCCCTTGATGACGTGACTAAACCAACAAACAGTAGCAAAAAAAAACAGAAGTTCACATGTAAATTGATGGAAGAGCAGTTTAAAATAATCACAGATAATTAAAAACTTTAAGTTAGTGAAATAAGTAAACCATTTAACTTCACATTTTCTCCAACAGGATCAGTGAGTCCGATGGGTGAATGGGTCAGTGGGTCAATGGGATTGGTAGTCAATGGGGTTGGTGGGTGAATGGGTCAGTGGGTGAATGGGTCAGTGGGTCAATGGGATTGGCGGTCAGTTGGGATCGGCGGGTGAATGGGTCAGTGGGTGAATGGGGCAGTTGTGTCCTCACCCTTCCCACAGCACTACCTCACTGCCCAGAAATACCAAGGATGATTAACTAATGGAACAAACAGCACAAAAATAGTCTGAGAGAGAGAAACTACTGGAAACACTCAGCAGGTCAGGCAGCGTCTGTGGGAAGAGCAACAGTTATCATTTCAGGTTGGACACCTTCATCAGAACCAAATTCCTCCATTTACAACTAGAATTTCGGTGCAGTCACAACTAATGTTGCGTTTTTACACATTTACATGTCATTTAACCTAAATAATTGCTATGTAATTCAAGCCGATATTTTACTTGGATAAAACCTAGTCTTACAAAATAGTATCAGGAAATCTGTTATATTTTGTTTTATCTTCAGTCTTCCAAGTGACTTCTCCTTTTTGCACTATTTATTTATTTTGTAATTTACAGTAATTTTATGTCTTTGCACTGTACTGCTGCCGCAAAACAACCCATTTCACGTCAAATAACACAGTAATACTAAACCTGATTCTGATTCTGATTCTGAAATTGCCCCTGGTGTGGGGGTGACTGGGAGAATCTGGGGGGAGTTGAGGGGAATGGGGGTCACAGGGAAAATTAGTGGGGAATGGAATTCTCTGTGAGCTGCCATTGACTTGATGGGCAGAATGGCCTCCTTCAGTGTCACAAGGAAATATGGAATATCTGTCCAGCGAAGGGTTAATGATGGAGCTTCCTGTTGTTGTTGGACTCTGTCACGCTCACATAAAGAGACATGGGTTGAAAGTGAGAGAAATCTTACCTTGGCAGCTCAGAATCTTTCTCTTCTCTCTTTATTCTGTGGTCTTCCAACATAACGTTTTTTCTTTCGCAGCAACACACGAGGCGCTGGAGGAACTCAGGGTCAGGCAGCATCTGTGGAGGGAAATAGACAGTCAACCCGAAACATCGAGTGTTCACTTCCCTCCGTAGACGCTGCCTGACCTGCTGAGTTCCTCCAGCGCTTTGTGTGTTGCTCCAGATTCCAACATCTGCAGAATCTCTTCTGGCTCCACTTTCTCTCCCAACCCAGTTTATAACTTCTGATTGCTTTGTGTTGAGCTGGAGAAGATCTCGAGCAGGTTTGAGAGACACCAGATTGAACAATTAATGCTTTGCAAGCATTCAGATTGATTTTAAAAGACGTACATTTCCATAGCACCTTTCATGACCTCAGCATTTTCCATAGTGCTTTACAGCCAATCAAGCAGCTTCTTGCTGAAGCACAGACACGTTGTAAACTACACACAACCACTCCAGGAAAAACAACGTGACAATGGCCTGGGAATGAAAATAAACAATCATAGGTTATTACGGGGGTGGGGGGGGGTGACGAGGTGGGTGGGTAGTGTGGGGTGTGACGAGGTGGGTGGGCTGTGTGGGTGGGGGGGTGTGACGAGGTGAGTGGGCTGTGTGGGGGGGGGTGACGAGGTGGGTGGGTAGTGTGGCAGGGAGGGTGTGATGTGTGATGAGGTGGGTGGGCTGTGTGGGAGGGGGGTGTGACGAGGTGGGTGGGTAGTGTGGGAGGGGGGTGTGACGAGGTGGGTGGGTAGTGTGGGAGGGGGGTGTGACGAGGTGGGGGGTAGTGTGGGAGGGGGGTGTGACGAGGTGGGGGGGTAGTGTGGGGGGGGTGACGAGGTGGGTGGGTAGTGTGGGAGGGGGGTGTGACGAGGTGGGTGGGTAGTGTGGGAGGGGGGTGTGACGAGGTGGGTGGGTAGTGTGGGAGGGGGGTGTGACGAGGTGGGTGGGTAGTGGGGGGGTGTGACGAGGTGGGTGGGTAGTGTGGGAGGGGGGTGTGACGAGGTGGGGGGGTAGTGTGGGGGTGTGACGAGGGGGGTGGGTAGTGTGGGGGGTGTGACGAGGTGGGTGGGTAGTGTGGGGTGGTGTGACGAGGTGGGTGGGTAGTGTGGGAGGGGGGTGTGACGAGGTGGGTGGGTAGTGTGGGAGGTGCATTCCTTTTGCATTTTTGCTGCTCTTCTGTGTACTCCTTCGATGTCACGAGGAAATATGGAATTCCTGTCCACTGGACAAACTTCCACAGACGTGCAGTGGAGAGCGTTCTGACTGGTTGTATCATGGCCTGGTATGGAAACTCCAATGCACAGGAAGTCAAGGGGCTACAGAGAGTGGCAGACTCAGCCATTTCCATCACAGTACAGCTCTCCCCACCATCAAGGACAATCTACAAGATGTGATGTCTCAGGAAGGCGACATCCATCATCAGGGACCCCCACCATCCAGGCCGTGCCCTTTTCTCGATGCTGCCATCAGGCAGGAGGTACAGGAGCCTGAAGACCCCACATCTCAAGGTTCAACAACAGCTTCTTCCCCACTGCCGTCAGGTTCTTGAACTGACCTGAGAAACCCTAACACTACCTTAGATTTTTTTTCTTTCTCTCAATCTTGCACTAGTGTCATCGTTTATTTTGTTGATATTTTGCACAGATGTAAGTTATGTATAACTTGTGATAATTTAAGTTTATGTTAACCTATATTTGTCCTCATCTCATAATGTACTATGTTGCTGCTGCAAGCAGCTAATTTTCATGGCATTTGTACCCTGGATATATGTGCCTGTGACAGCAATAAACTTGTACTCGAACTCCCAGCTGATAGACTCCAGGTTCCCAGTGCCATCCCCAATATTCCTTCTCTACTATGAGTGGTCATGAACCAAGGAGTCTCACGAGTTGGTGGGGATGCTACACGTTTTGAAGGAGGTTGTGAGAACATAGAACATAGAACAGTACAGCACAGGAACAGGCCCTTCAGTCTGCGATGCTGTGCCAAACTAATTAAACTAGTCATTAAAAACCTACTAAACCAGTCCCTTCTGCCTAGACGATGTCCATATCCCTCCAGTCTCTGCACATTCATGTGCCTGTCTAAGAGCCTCATAAATGCCTGTATTGTATGTGCCTCCACCCCCACCAATGGCAGCACATTCCAGGCACCCACCACTCTCTGTGTAAGAAAACTTGCCCCTCACATCTCCTTTGAACTTACCCATCTCACTTTAAATGTCTTCAATTGTTTTTTCTCTCTTGTTGTGCCAGAGCTTGGAATACAGTCTAGTTTTTCAGGAGTCTGATGCTCGGCATGCAAACAATGTGGTCTGCACATCACAGCTGACTGCATGTAATAGGACCTCATCAGCCTGGGAGAGGACACTGATGTCGATTCACTTATCCTTCTACTGCATCTGGAGGAGTTGGTGGAGACTTCATTAGTGGTATCATTCCAGTGCTTCAAGGTGCTTACAGTAGGTCGTCCATGTCTCAGTAGCATACAGGAGGGAGGGATCACTGCATTGTTCAATAAGGCAAAGAAACAGGGTCGACCTTCTACCAAAAAATTCTATACTGAACAGAGAATGCTGGAAACACTGAGCAGGTAAGGCAGCTTCTGTGGAAAGAGAAACAGAGTTAGTGCTTTAGGTCGAAGAAGCATTGTAGGTTCCAACCTCTGACGAAGGGTCTTCAACCTGAAACGTTAAGTTTCTCTCTCCACAGATTCTGCCTGACCTAGAAACACAGAAACATAGAAACATAGAAAACCTACAGCACAATTCAAGCCCTTTGGCCCACAAAGCTGTGCCGAACATGTCCCTACCTTAGAAATTACTAGGCTTACCCATAGCCCTCTATTTTTCTCAGCTCCATGTACCTATCCAAAAGTCTCTTAAAACACCCTATCATATCCGCCTCCACCACCATTGCCAGCAGCCTGCTGAGTGTTTCCAGCATTTTGTTTTGTTTCATATTTCCTTCATATTTAACCTTTTTTTATTATTTTCATTCAATATTGGAAGGGCAACAATACTCAAACAACAGCAGTGGCTGATGCAACAATTGATCTGAAGTCAAACCACACAGTCCTTAAGGGTGTACGTGCACTTAGTATATCCCACTTTTGCAAGAGGTTGCAACTCCTTCCTGTTGCAGCAATGTAGCTGGAAAAATAAATACCCAAGGTAGCAGAAAGAATAGATTGGGTGGTAAAGAAGGCATACGGCATACTTGCTTTGATTGGTCGGGGTGTTGAGTATAAAAGTTGGCAAGTCATGTTGCAGCTGTATAAAACTTTGGTTAGGTCACTTTTGGAATAATGCGTGCAGTTCTGGTCACTGCATTACATGTGGAGGCTTTGGAGAGGGTGCAGAAGAGGTTCACCAGGATGTTGCCTGGATTAGAGAGTACGAGCTACAAAGTGAGGTTGGACAAACTTGGATTGTTTCCTCTGGAGGATCAGAGGCTGAGGCGGGACCTGATAGAGGTTTATAAAATTGTGAGAGGCATAGATGGAGTAGATAATCCAAGTCTTTTTCCCAGGGTGGAAATGTCAAATACTAGGGGGCAGAGCTTTAAGGTAAGAGGGGGAAAGTTTAAAGGAGATTTATGAGACGAGTTTTTCACGCTGAGAAGGGTGGGTGCCTGGAACGGGCTGCCAGGGGAGCTGGTGGAAGCAGATACAACAGCAACATTTAAGAGGCTGTTAGACGGCACATGAATAAGTAGGGAATGGAGGGATATGTACAATGTGTGAGTAGATGGGATTAGTTTAGATCGGCCTCATGGTCAACACAGACATTGTGGACCAAAGGGCCTCTTCCTGTGCTGTACTGTTCTATGTTCTGTGTAATGCCCCAGGTCTCCATCAAGACAATATCATGGTATTTCCTACAGCCACTCAGGGGAGTTTAACTCCTCTCCTGGATGCAAGCTACAACACTGCTTCATCTACACTCTGCTTTGTGCTTAGATATCTGTGCACAAACTGTGAGTGGGATTTGAAGCCACAGCCTTCTAATTCTGAGACAAGAGTGTTGGGTACTGGACAATAGCCAAACCATAACAATGGCCAGTTTAATTGCATAAAGAAATAGGATTCTCTCTGACTGTAATCCAACTAAAATAGAGCGATTTGTAAATTTTGTGTAGCTTTCATAATTGCACAAGTAAGCTTTTGTCAAAATAAATCCACTCCAGCTTTTTCAAGTTAATTTTGTTTTCCCCAAATCTGGATGTAGAACCTTAAATTGAAGTGTTGACACTCAACAAATACTTCCCCCCTCTCTGATAAGTTTGCAACTCCAAAACATTGATTCCTCAAATGGTTTATGTAATCAAAACTTCAAATGTTGGGTGAGCCTCTCTGGTCACATGACCTAAAGGATATTCAGGTGGGTGAACCAGTTCCAACGCAAAGGCGTGATACAGGACAACAGGCAAGGCATGTCAACAGGCAAGGCATGACAACAACTTTTCCCTCAATGCCAGCAAAACAAAAGAGCTGGTCATTGACTTCAGGATGGGGGGCGGTGTACATGCACCTGTTTACATCAACAGTGCTAAGATTGAGAGGATTGAGAGCTTCAGGTTCCTAGGAGTGAACATACCAATAGCCTGTCCAGGTCCAACCACACAGATGCCACGGCCAAGAAAGCTCACCAGCATCTCTACTTCCTCAGGAGGCTGAAGTAATTCGGCATGTCCCCATTGACCCTCACTGATTTTTATAGATGTACCATAGAAAGCATCCTATCTGGGTGCATCACAGCTTGTTACAGCAAGTGCTCTGCCTGGGACTGCAAGAAACCGCAGAGAGTTGTGGACACAGCCCGGCACATCACGGAAACCAGCCTCCCCTCCATGGATTATGTCTACACTTCTCGCTGTTTCAGTAAAGCAGCCAACATAATCAAAGACTCCTCCCACCCTGGGCATTCTCCCTTCTCCCCCCTCCCATTGGGCAGAAGATACAAAAGCCTGAAAGCACGTACCACCAGGCTCAAGGACAGCTTCTATCCGGCTGTTGAATGGTTCCTTGCACGACAAGATGGACTCTTGACCTCACAATCTACTTTGCCATGGCCCTTGCACCTTATTGTCTGCCTGCACTGCACTTTCTCTGTAACTGAAACACTTTATTCTGCATTGCATTATTGGTTTTCCCTTGTACTACCTCCATGTACTGTTATGATGCATGATCTGTCTGGATGACACGCAAACAAAAGCTTTTCACTGTATCTCGGTACATGTGACAATAATAAACTAATGTATCAATTTATCAATTCACTTGCACCATAAAACTAATACAAATACATCTTTTCCTGAGAGCCCACAATTAACAGAAACTTGCAAAGGTTTGTAGAAGAGCTATTCATAAAAAGCTCAGCTATCTTTCTGATTTAATTCAGCGGTGTGACTCAGCCATCCTTACCTGCAAGAAAGTAAACAGAAGATACCTTCATCGGCCGAGGCACTGAGTATAGGAATTGGGACATTGTGTTACGGTTGTACAACTTATTGGTTGGGCCCCACCTGGAGTATTGTGTGTAGTTTTGGTCACCACACTACACCTGGGAGTGAACATCACCAACAGCCTGTCCTGATCAAATCACATAGATGCCACGGCCAAGAAAGCTCACCAGCACCTCTACTTCCTCAGGAGGCTAAAGAAATTCAGTTTGTCCCCTTTGACTCTCACCAACTTTTACCGATACACCATAGAAAGCATCCTATCTGGATGTATCACAGCTTGGTATGGTAACTACTCTGCCCAGGACCACAAGAAACTGCAGAGAGTTGTGGACACAACCCAGCGCATCACGGACACCAGCCTCCCCTCCTTGGACTCTGTCTTTACCTCTCGCTGTCTTAGTGTAATCTATCTTATGCAGCCAGAATAATCAAAGACCCCACCCACCTGGGTCATTCTCTCTTCTCTCCTCTTCCATCGGGTAGAAGATACAGGAGCCTGAGGGCACGTACCACCAGACTTAAGGTCAGCTTCTACCCCACTGTGATAAGACTATTGCACGGTTCCCTTATATGATGAGATGGACTCTGACCTCATGATCTACCTTGTTGTGACCTTGCACCTTATTGCACTGCACTTTCCCTGTAGCTGTGACACTTTGTACTGTTATTGTTTTTACCTGTGCTACATCAATGCACTCTGTACTAACTCAATGTAACTGCACTGTGTAATGAATTGACCTGTATGATCGGTGTGTAAGACAAGTTTTTCACTGTACCTCGGTACAAGTGACAATAATAAACCAATACCAATACCAGTAGAAATGATGTGAATATGCTGGAGAACGTGCAGAAACAGATACGCAGGAAAGTTGACACAAGAGTCCGCAGAAGCAGTAATATGGAGCCAAAAAACAAACTGCTGCAGGAACTCTCAGCAGGTCAGGCAGCAGAGGCAAAGGGATAGTCAATGTTTTGGGTCAAGACCCGACATCAGGAGTCAACATACAGGATCTCGACCTGAAACATTGACCATCCTTTTGCCTTCACAGACGTTGCCTGACCCGCTGAGTTCATCCAGCAGTTTGCCTTTTGTTTACAGGATATTACCTTGATTGTAGGGCTTGAGTTATAAGGCGAGGCTGGGCAGGCTGGGACTGTTTTCCCTGGAGCGAAGGAGGCTGAGGGGTGACCCTACAGAGGTTTAGAAATTTATGAGAGATGTTGATAGAGTAGATGGTGACAGTCTTTCTCCCAGGGTAGGGGTGTCTAAAACCAGAGGGCATAGGTTTGAGAGGGGAATGATTTAAAGGGGACCAGAGGGGTAAGTTTTTCACACAGAGGGCAGTGCATATCTGGAACGAGCTGCCAGAGGAAGTGGTAAAGGCAGGTACAATCACCACAGTTAAAAGACATTTGGACAGGTACATGACACATGAGATTCTGCAGATGTCGGAATCTGGAGCAACACACAAAGTGCTGGAGGACCTCAGCGGGTCAGGCACCATCTGTGGCAGGAAATAAACAGTCGACGTTTCAGGCCGAGACTCTTCATCAGGACTGGAAAGGAAGAGGGCAGAAGGCAGAATAAGAAGATGGGGGGGGGGGGCGGAGCGCATGCGGGCAGGGGACAGGTGAGTTCAGGTGGGGGGAGGGATGAAAGGGAGTGATGTAATAAGCTGAGAGGTGAGAGGTGGAAGAGGCCGAGGGCTGAAGGAGAAGGAATCCGGTAGGAGGGGGCAGTGGACCATGGAAAAAAGGGAAGGAGGTGGGGAATAGATGGACAGTCATGAGGGTGGAGGAGGGGAAAGAGGGGTGAGGGGACCACAAGAATGAGAGAGGACAAAGTGGGGGGAAATGGGGGAAGGGGGAAGGAAGGAGGGGAAGGGAGGGGAAGGGGGGGGGTTACCGGAAGTTAGAGAAATTGATTTGAGGCCATCAGTAGATACCTCTCCATAGATGCTGCCTGACCCGCTGAGTTCCTCCAGCTTTTTGTGTGTGGGCAGGTACATGGATAGGAAAGGTTTAGAGGGATATGGGCCAAATGCAGGCAAATGGGACTAGCTTAGATGGTCATCTGGGTCGGCATGGATTAGTTGAGCCAAATGGCCTGTTTCTGTGCTGTGTGACTCTATGAATCTTTGAATCTAAAGACATAGAGGCAGGATTAGGCCATTCAGCCCCTTGAGTCTGGGCCACCATTCAATAACGTCACAGCTGATGCACATCTCCTCCACCGTCCTGTCAGATCTCCATGTCCTGTGATCCCCTCAGTGTCCAACAATCCATCGATGTCGGCCGTAAATCGTTAATGTCTGATTCTTGAGGTGAAGGTTTCCAAAGACCAACAACTAGCTAAATGAAGGAATTTCTCAGCTCAGTCCTAAAAGGCTAACCCCTTGTCCCAGCACAGTGCTCTTTAGTTCCAGACACTACCACTTGAGGATTCATCTGCCCGGACTCCACCCTATCTGTCCCTTTCAGAATCTCACATATCCTCTTGAGATACCCCTAACCACTGGAGTGATGTCAACAGCTCTGAGTCTCCAAACAAGGATCACTGTTCCCTTGCAGCCTATCGTCCCCAGTATTGAGGTCCTGAGTAGACTTAGTTAGCTACATTGGCTCGGCCCCATTTTTCATGTGTCTGTTTGCCAAACTCCCAAAACAGACACTCTCTACCGAGCTCTGTCCTGGGAAGAGGTCACTGGGGGGACAGAGGAAAAGGTTGAAGGATGTGCTCAAAGCCTCCTGAAAAATAATGTAACACCCTCACTGGTTCTTGGGAATTTCTGGTCTATGACCACTCGCAGTGGAGAACAAGCATTTGAAATTGGTAATTGGTTTATTATTGTCACATGTACCGAGGTACAGTGAAAAGCTTTTGTTTTGCATGCCATCCATACAGATCATTTCACCACATCAGTACATCGAGGTAGTACAAGGGAAAACAATAACAGAATGCAGAATAAAGTGTTACAGTTATAAAGAAAGTGCAGTGCAGGCAGACAATAAGGTGCAAGGGGCCAAGATGAGGTAGATTATAAAATCAACAGTTCATCTTTAATGTACAAGAAGTCCATTAAAGAGTCTTATAACAGCAGGATAAAAGCTGTCCTTGAGCCTGGTGGTACGTGCTTTCAGGCTTTTGTTTCTTCTGACCGATGGGGGGGGAGGGGGGATGGTGGGGAGAGAAGAGGGAATGTCCAGGGTGGGTGCTTTCCCAAAGTAGTGGGAAGTGTAGACAGAGTCCATGGAGGGGAGGCTGGGGTCCGTGGTGTGCTGAGCTGTGTCCACAACCCTCTGCAGTTTCTTGCAGTTTGCCGTACCAAGCCATGATCCATCCGGATAGGATGCTTCCTGTGGTGCGTCCATAAGAACTGGTGACGATCAATGGGGACATGCCGAATTTCCTTAGGGATGGGAATGGGATTGGGAATCTTGAAGCAGCACGCAGAGGCCTGATATAACTGGTAGAAGGAGTGTACTTCCTCACAAACTGTACACCCGCCCATTGCGTCAATCATCTCCTGCCCCATCTATGGCCAAATCTGAAGGCCCCACACTGGCTTCATCAGTCACCTCAAAGCCCACAGACCTGGCGTGGAAGTAAATCATCCTCAAGCCCATGGGACTGCTTGAGAAGGAAAAGAAGATCAATCAGTCTGAGTCTTCACAGAATCTAGGACGAATTGACTTCATAGGACAGTGTCCCTCTCCAATAAACCTACACTGCACCACTTCCTGGGCACATACACCCTGCATTAGGTACAGAGACCGATTCTAAACTCTGGTTCCAGTCCCACGTAGTATGACTGCAATTCTGAGGTCTCCTGTTTTATACAAGTCCCATTGAGTTACAGAACACCCCACCTTCGGGGCATCAGCACGTTAAGCCTCCCTCAGAGCCGAACCCCGGAATATGCAGACATACCTCAGCACAGGGTCCACCGTCGCTGCCCTGTGCCTTGGCAAGGTGACCACAACAACCAGGGGGTCGGAATCACTGGAAGCATACATCTGGGATACAGCCAGGCTGCAGCTCGGGAAAAGCAAAAGTCCCCACAGGAAAGTAGAGGAGAGCACCCAGCTCAGAGGAAACTCTCTCCTCCCATAAACAAGGCAGCAAGAACAACACACAGACAGAGAAAACATTACCTCACACCGGTCCTCCTGTACAAACACTCCACTTCAAAGTGCTCCCTTAACAGGTCTGCACCATTCTGCATGTGTATGCACTGCAGTTTAATGTATTATTCTTCCCAGTCTCTCAAACAGCAAGCATTACTTATTTTGTTAATTTTGGAAAGGGTTTGCTCTCAGGAAACCACTTGATGCCTGTGCACCTTTGAACAATTTGTAGGCCCATCAGTGCATGTCCTTGCTTATTTTAAAATTTGGAATCCATAAAGTGCGCTAACACAGGGCGCTCAAGCAACCCGTGTGACATAATACTTTGGGCTTTTTTTAAATTCCTCCGTGTTTTATCAAGTTTACTGAAAAGCACACACACCGTATCTTTTGTTTTATAGAAGTTCGAGTACACAAAGAATAATTTGACCACAATTGTCCCACAAGACTCTGGTGAATTAATAAAATTTTTGTCTGCTTCAATTCAGGCGAAAAGGCTGCACAGATGTGTGAAATCTAACTGGCTTGCACTTTAAGGAAAGTCTCCATACCCTTGCAGTCCCGTGAGCAGCTGACTCTCTGCACTCAAATACTGGACGTTTAAGAAAGAAAAAAGTAGCCAGCTCTTCAACAAATTTCTACCATAATGTTGCAAAATAATTTCTTTTTGACCTGAAAAAATCCCTGAAGTAAGTTCACAAAAGCTCTGTCAAGCAATATGTGGGACAGATTCTTCGAAGTGCTTTTATTAAAAGAAAATGTCTCCTGCCCTTCCTTTTCTCCCAGTTCCCAAATTTTAATTAATTTTGCTTCTCTTTCATTATGACTGGTCTTGCCAGGGCACAGACCCATCACTGGGGTAAGAAATGTCCCAAGGTGGCACTGCAAAGTGGCAGGACCCACAATCAGAGGTTATACTCTCACAGTGACTAATAGCAGACTGTGATTCAGTGAGTTGATAATCCAGAGCTTTGCCAGACCCAGTAACTGATGGATTCCACAAAGGTTTCAACTGATGTAGTGCAGAGAATCTATCATCCTCAAACCTGGTTGTGCGCGTTTGGAATTAAACTTCTTGACCCAAGAAGGCATTTGGTTATCAATACCATACAACAAAACAAAAGGGAGGGGATGCACTTACGGAGCTCTTCACAGTCTCAGCACTTCTCAATGTGGGAAATGTGGCAGCCAATTCCTGCACAGCAAGCTCCCAGCAACACCACATTAATAAACAAGAAACTGCTGGAAACACTCAGCAGGTCACGCAGCATCTGTGGAAAGAGAAACAGTTAACGTTTCAGGTCAAAGACCCTTCGTCAGACCCTTCATTCTGTTGAAAGGTAGTGGACCTGAAACATTAACCGTTTCTCTCTCCACAGATGCTGTCTGACCTGCTGAGTGTTTCCAGCATTTTCTGGTTTTATTTCAGATTTCCAGCATTTGTAGTTATTTTTGATTTTCTCTAATAAGTTAATGCCCAAATATTCCTCTGCAGTGATATTGATTGGATTTGATTACCGATGCATGAACACGGAGAGAACTCCCTTTTCTTCCTCAAAAGAGTATGTTAGGGTCTATTCTATGTACTGCCCAGGAACCCTGGTTTGAAATCGGGTAATTTGTAATTGGTAATTGGTTATTATTGTCACATGTACTGAGGTACAGTGAAAAATTTTGTTTTGCATGCCATCCATACAGATCATTCCAAACATAAGCACTTCAAGGTGGTACAAAGGGAAAAGCAATAACAGAATGCAGAATATAAATTGGTAAATTGGTTTATTATTGTCACATGTACCAAGGTTCAGTGAAAAACTTTGTCTTGCATGCCATCCATATGGATCATTTCATTATAACAGTGCATTGAGGTCGTACAAGGGAAAACAAATAACAGATTGCAGAATAAAGTGTTACAGTTACAGAGAAAATGCAGTGCAGGACAGACAATAAGGTGCAAGACTATAACAAAGTAGATTGTGAGGTCAAGGGTCCATCTTATTGTACTAGGGGACCATTCAATAGTCTTATAACAGCAGGATAGAAGCTGTCCTTGAGCCTGGTGGTACGTGCTTTCAGGCTTTGTATCTTCTACCTGATGGGAGGGGGGAGAAGAGAGAATGTCCGGGGTGGGTAGGGTGTTTGATTGTGTGGCTGCTTTTCGAGGCAGCGAGAAGTGTAGACCGAGTACATGGAGGGGAGGCTGGTTTCCGTAATGGACTGGGCCGTGTCCACCTTGTCCGAAGGTTTGATCTTAACACAGAGTATGAGCACGGGTTGCCTTGTAGATGCGTGGCTCATTCCTTGAGATGATTCAACCTGCATTCAGCGCCTCCGTGACCCTGAACCCCAGCCCGCATCGTGCTGTGCCAGGACATGACACTCTGGCAGAGTAACCTGCTGTGGCCAATCTCAATCCAATCACTGTGCTTCCAAGACCATAAACTTTGCTTGGTTTGGAAGCGGGATGTAGACTCTGCTTTTATGGCGACCAAGTTAATTTTCCAAGAATATTAATCTTGGGTTTTTCCAATTTTTGAGAAAAACAAATTTGAAAAAGCAAGAAGTGGTTCTTGGCAGAAAACGTTAGGACCTGAGCAGAAGAGTACGCTGCGGAGTAATGCTAAATAAATCTCGCAGTGCTGGCACTAAGGCTGACACAAGGACAATTTTCTATACTTTATTTTGGTGGGTGAATTTTATACCCATTAAGATGATTAATGACAGTGCTGGGGGTTTGGAATAGTTTCTTCAACTTTTGCCCAGTGTACTAAGTGTCAGATTATAAAGGGCTCACAGGACCAGAATAGCAGAGATTGGATGTATACACGGTAGTGTAGCAGTGAGCGTAACGTTTTACAGTGCCAGCGACCCGGGTTCAATTCCCGCCGCTGTGTGTCAGGAGTTTGTACGGTCTCCCCGTGTCCTGCGTGGGTTTTCCTCTGGGTGCTCCGGTTTCCTCCCACTCTCCAAAAAACGTACAGATTAGAAAGTTGTGGGCAATGCTATGTTGGCGCCGGAAACACGGCGACACTTGCGGGCTTGCCCCTAGAACAATCTACGCAAAAGGATGCATTTCACTGTGCGTTTCGATGTACATGTGACAAATAAAGATATCTTATCTTATCTTATATTATCTTATGGAGTACTGTTCTCTCTAGTTATCCCTGAATCTACTCAATCCCAATCAGGAGGACGGTATTGTGAATCACCCCCCTCTTCCAACCATACACTCTGAGTGCAACAGTTAAGGTTTCGTTGGATTCAGAACAGGCCATTCAGCCCATACAGTGTGGGCCAGCATTTAAGTCTCCCCCACACTTCCTCATTAACTGTCCTTTCTCCTTCATCCTAGTTCAAGGGTCTTCCCCTCAGTCACTCCTTATGGGGGTAGGTTCCACCTTTCTTACCACTCGCTGGAAGACAAGGTTTTACCTCAAGAGTCATGGAGAGAGTCATGGAGTCATAGAACAGTACAGCACAATACAGGCCCTTCAGGCCCACAATGTTGTGCCAAACCTTTAAACCTTGCCTAAGACTATCTAACCCCTTCCTCCCACATATCCCTCTATTTTAAATTCCTCCATATGCTTATCTAGTAATCTCCTGAATTTGACCAATGTAACCTGCCTCCATCACCACCCCAGCAGTGCATTCCATGCCCCAACCACTGTCTGGGTAAAAACCTTCCTCTGATATCTCCCTTGAAACTTCCCACTTTAAAGCCATGCCCTCTTGTATTGAGCAATTGGTGCCCTGGGAAAGAGGCGCTGGCTGTCCACTCTATCTATTCCTCTCAATACTTTGTATACTTCTATCATGTCTCCTCTCATCCTCCTTCTCCGCCAAAGAGTAAAGCCCTAGTTCCCTTAGTCTCTCCTCATAATGCATACTCTCTAAACCAGTCACACGGCAGAGAAACAGGCACTTCAGCCCGCCATGTCCATGCTGACTCTTGTATTTCGCTATACTTACCTGCATTTGCTCTTAGCCTTCTATGCTTTGGTTCCAACTTTTCCGAGACACCAATAACATGTTCATACTCTCTGTTCTGCTGTTACCCAAAATGTCCCATGGATGGAGGTGTAGAGGACCTGCGGACACGTGGCTTAGAGTGAGTGAATTTTGGGCGTAGTGTGAGGAAGGTGATTTTGATGCAGTGGGTGGTTCTCTCCGGAGTGCACCAGTTGAAGGTGTGCCGGAGATGCTTCAGGCCATGACCTTGGGGAGGAAACTGGATAAATATTGGGAGGTGAAGAGGAAGAGATCCAGGTGCATGGATCTTCCTGCGTCGCTCTCCAAAGAGCTAGTACGGACATGATGGACCAAGTGGCCTCATTCTCTTCTGAAACTTTGCTATAATTCTTTTCTAAGTGGAAACACTCACTCCTCTATCAAAACCTGATAATCTGAAATTTTCACAATTGGAATTGGTTTATTATTGTCACATGTACTGAGATACAGTGAAAAACTTTGTTTTGCATGCCATCCACACAGATCATTACAAACATAAGTAAGACGAGGTTGTACAAAGAGAAAATCAATAACAGAATGCAGGATATCATGTTACAGTTACAGAGAAAGTGCAGTGCAGTGAACAATCATTCTATACATAAGTATACTGACAATGTAAAAGGGAAAAACAGAATGAAGAATATAGTGTTACAGAGAAAGTGCAGTGCAGGTAGACAAATAAAGTGCCAGGGCCATGGTGAGGTCGATTGGGAGATCAAGAGTTCATCTTTATTGTATAAGAGGTTCTTTCAAGAGACTTATAACAGCAGGATAGAAACTGTCCTTGAGCTGGTGGTACGAGTTTCAAGCTTTTGTATCTTCTGCCTGATGGAAGGGGGGAGAAGAGAGAATGTCCAGGGCAGGAGAGATGTTTGATTATGTTGGCTGCTTTTCCAAGACAGTGGGAAATGTAGCCGGAATCCATGGAGGGGAGGCTGGCTTTTCGGGATAGACTGGGCTGTGTCCACAACTCTCTGCAGTTTCTTGCGGTCCTGGGCACAGCAGTTGCCGTACCAAGCCGTGATGAATCTGGATAGGATGGTTTCTATGGCTCATCTGTAAAA
The DNA here is from genome assembly GCF_009764475.1 of Pristis pectinata. Classification (NCBI taxonomy): domain Eukaryota; kingdom Metazoa; phylum Chordata; class Chondrichthyes; order Rhinopristiformes; family Pristidae; genus Pristis; species Pristis pectinata. The sequence goes on from NC_067420.1 coordinate 41,758,423, forward strand.
ATCAGTGAGGGTCAATGGGGACATGCCAAATTTCCTTAGCCTTCTGAGGAAGTAGAGGCACTGGTGAACTTTCTTGGCCATAGCGTTCATGTGGTTGAACCAGGACAAACTCCTGGTGATATTTCCACCTAGGAACTTGAAGTTCTCAACTGTCGCCACCTCAGCACCATTGATACAGACAGGGATGTGTACTCCGCCCTACTTCCTGAAGTCAGTGATCAGCTCTTTCAATTATTCGATCATTCCTCAGCCTTCTCTTTGTGATCAATTCACTAGTACACATGAATGTTCAAACTGTTTGACCATGTCGGTTTCCAAACTTGGAGCCTGCTGTTTTGAAGAGAGATCCGGTGGTCTGGGCCCATCCGTCCTCCCTGCAATCTCTCGTCCAAACTCTCTAGAGAAGCAGAGATTTTTCCTCTAGGATAGTTAAATACGGTCGTTCAGAATTATACGGGGCTTTGAGAAGGTAGAGGCAGCTTCCAGTGACAGGAGGGTCATGACCCATGACACATACATTCAGCCTAATCGGAAAACAAGCCGGAATGCATGGAGAAGCTCTCAGGAGGCAGGTTGCTCTGATCTGGGACACACTTCATGAAAGGGCAGAGGAAACAGATTGAAGAGGAACAATCCAAACAGAACAGGGGGAGAAAGATTGAAAATGAAGGATCTGCAGTGCTCTGGTGTGGCAGTGGGATTAATTAGAGGCATCTTCCAAAAGAGCCACACACAAAGGAGCTGGAGGAACTCAGCAGGTCAGGCAGCATCTATGGAGGGAGATGGACAGTCGATGGTTCAGGTCAGGACCCTTCATCAGGACTGATAGATGCTGCCTGACCCATTGAGTTGCTCCAGCTCCTTTGTGCGTTTTTACAGATTTCCAGCATCTGCAGTCTCATATGTTTCCAAAAGAGCTACCCAGGGACAATGGGCTGAATAGCCTCCTTCAGAGGATAATTTAATCTTTTCTGCTGATTTTGCTTCAAGGAAATAAACTTGTCACACTTTCAGTCTGCGTTTTCAGGTAGCATTCCTTGGAAAAATGTGTCCTGCAGGGTTTGATATCAACCCAAACACTAACTCCTATGCCCAGCTGCCACAAGATGTCTTAAAGAACTCGTCTGCTCCCTTAAGTATATCAGCACGCCACCCCACCGCTCAGACCTCTAGCACAGGCAATCTGCCTCATTATTATAAACAAAAACGCGCAGAGCTAGAAATGTTCGGCAGGTCAGGCAGCATCCCTACGGGGAGATATAAAGTTAATGTTTGAGGTCACTGACCTTTCATCGGAGCAAAGTAAAGTTACAAATTGAGCATGTTTAAGTTACAGAGAAGGGGGAGACATGTGGAGGGCAAAGGGGATATCTGTGATATGGTGGAGACTGGAAAAGACTGAATGACACAAGTAGTGCTGGTGCTGGCTGAGAGAGGGAGATGATGGCTTGGAGACACATGCTGGAATCTGGAACAAACACACAATCTGCTGGAGGAACTCAGCGGGTCGAGCAGCATCTGTGAGAGGAAAGGAATTGTCAACACTTTGGCTCAAACCCTGCAACAGGAGATGAGGGCTTGTTAATCACAGCTGATCTTTCTGAGGGAGGGGTAATTAGGAGATGAGAGAGGGCAGAAGAGAGGCACAAAAACAACACTAGAACTTTGAGATACAAAATACTGCAGTTACTATTAATCTGAATAAAGGAAGTGATGGAAGTAATCAGCAGGGCAGGCAGCATCTACGGAGAGAAGAAAACTGAGTTGATTACCTTTCTGGTCAGTTCTGATGCAAGCTGGATTGGCTGGTTATCTGAAATTGTCGAATGCATTGTTGAATCCTGAGGGTTGTAACTCACCTAGTCAGAAGATGAGGTGCAGTTCCTCAAGCTTACATTGGACTTTTAGATTTAGATTTAGATTATTGACTTGATCGAGGTGTACAAGATAATAAGAGGCATAGATCGAGTGGACAGTCAGAGACTTTTTTCCAGGGTAACACGAGGGGGCATAAGGAAGATATTAGGGGGATGTCAGGGGTAAGGTTTTTTACACAGAGAGTGGTGGGTGTGTGGAACGCACTGCCAGCAGAGGTTGTGGGGGCAGATACATTACGGTCATTTAAGAGACTCTTAGATAGACACATGAATGATAAAGGAATGGGAGGTCTATGTGGGAGGGGTTAATAGATTTTAGAGTAGGATAAAATGTTTGCACAACATTGTGGGCTGAAGGGCCTGTACTGTGCTGTAATGTTCTATGGTCTATGTTCATACACACCAGGCTGCAATGAAATTCCCTGTTCACCACAAAACTCACAGAGTAAACGGCACACATGTTAATAATAAATACAACACTAGCTATAGAGATGAGCACAAAACAGCAGAATGGTGCAAAGATTGGAGTGCAGTCTGAAGCAGTGCGAAAAGAAATGCTGCATTGACAATAATGGAATAACCAAGAGAATAAGCTTCTGAGAACGTGGCAGCACCACTGGCAGGGGGTGCGAGAGAAGTGACTGGTTCAGGAGCCTGACGACAGTGGGGAAGAAGTTGAAGCTGGACATCCGGGGTTTCAAACTCCCAGAAGGTAGAAGAGATACAAGGGAATGGCCAGGGGAGCAGGCATTCCTCATGATACCCCTTAGCCTTCCTGAAGCAGCGCACCGTGAAGATGGACTGGATGGAAGGAAGTGAGGAGGCCTGTGAGACTTGGTTGGAACAAGGTAATGGTCAAAGGCAGAGAGGTCACAGTGACAGTGGGGATGCCTTGTTATTATCTTGACAATGCCTCAAGGAGTTTATGACCCCACTGGGCAGTAGTTGTGTCACTAGCCTCATAATACCACAGGGGACAAAATAGTGGAAGCTCAGCCCAGAGCAGGCAGGATTAGATCTAATGCTCAGTGCCTGATATTTAGTTCCTTTGCCAAAAGTGGGCAAGTGATCTGGTAGCCCTAGTTCTACTCCATCACCAGGTGAGTTTTTAGCTCTAAATATCACCATGATATGGTTGTGAAATAGAATTCAGTAACATGAAAGAGTTGGGGCAATAGGATGGATTGGGTCACTGTAGTAGAGCCAGCACTGGCACAAAGGGAGGAGTGGCCTTTAGAGGCACCGGATGAGCCAACACCAGAAAGAAAACGACCACATCATAAGGTCCAGGCAGGGTGGTGCGGTGGTCAAGTTATTGGAGCGTTGGACCATTGATCCAGTGATGTCCGCTCCAAGGTGGCAGCTAAGAAATTCAAATTCAACATCTAAATAAATCTGGAATTATAAAAAAAAGCTGGTCTTAGTCACAGCGACTGTAAAATCACTGGATTTTTTATGAGGTTTGGTCCAGAGGTGTTCTTTAGGAGACCTGCAATCCTTGCACTTTCTGGCCTACATGTGGACTCCAGACTAACCTACATGGGTATCTCTCCCCCCAATTCAGGGGGCATTTATAGATGGACAAATTCAGACATGACCCTGACAGATGACAGAGCAGTCTCCAAGGATTGGATGTTTCTTCTGCTCTTATTGCCAAGTAAGGTCCACAGCGCAGAGTCATAGAGTCTAATAGCACAGAGACAGACCCTTTGACCAGGCTTGTCCATGCTAAACCTTGCCCATCAACCCACATCCCAAAGATGTACGAGTTGGTAGGTTAATTAGCCACTGTAAATTGCCTCCAGTGTGCAGGTGAGGGGTAGAATCTGGGGAGAGTTGATGAGAATGTGGGGAGAATGTGCATTGCCAGGGGTGGTGGTGCAAGCAGATAGGATAGTGACATTTAGGAGGCATTTAGACAGGCACATGAGCAGCCAGAGAATGGAGGGGTGTGGACCATGTGCAGGCAGATGGGATTAGTGTGGATTGGCATCATGGTCGGCACAGACATTGTGTGTCGAGGGCTCTGTTCATGCGATGCACTGTTCTGTGTTCTAAGTAATAAAAAAAGGGATTAATATAGGATTAATATCAATGGGTTCTTGATGGTTGCCTTGGATTCAGAGGGCTGGAGGGCCTGTTTCTAAGGGCGGCATGGTAGTGTAGCGGTTAGCGTAACGTTTTACAGCGCCAGCGATCCGGGGTTCAATTCCGGCCACTGTCTGTAAGGAGTTTGTACGTTCTCCCCATGACTGTGTGGGTTTCCTTCCGGGTGCTCCGGTTTCCTCCCACATTCCAAAGATGTATGGGTTAGGAGCTGTGGGCGTGCTATGTTGGCGCTGGAAGTGTGGCGACACTTGTGGGCTGCCCCCAGAAACATTCTAAGCAAAGTGCATTTCACTGTGTGTTTCGATGTACATGTGACTAATAAAGAAATTTTATCTTATCTCATCTCATCTATGCTGTATCTCTATGAGTATACTGAAAGGCCTGGATAGAGTGGACGTGGAAAGGATGTTTCCATCAGTGGGAGAGTCTAGGAGCCAAGGGCACAGCCTCAGAATAAAGGGACGTCCCTTTAGAACTGAGATGAGGAGGAATTTCTTCAGCCAGAAGGTGGTGAATCTGTGGAATCCGTTGTCACGGAGGGCGAGTCATTGGGTGTATTTAAGGCAGAGATCGCTAGGTTCTTGATCAGTAAGGGGGTTAAGGTTACAGGGAGGAAGGTGGGAAGAATGGGGTTGAAAAAAAATCAGCCATGATTGAATGGTGGAGCAGACTCGATGGGCTGAATGGCCTAATTCTGCCTCCTATATCTTATGGTCTTATGGAATGGCTGAAGGCAATTGAGGGGCTAAATGTTCCAAAGTTCCCAATGGTGCACAGAAATCCTAGACCAACCTTTGATAAGATAAGATATCTTTATTAGTCACTTGTACATCGAAACACACAGTGAAATGCATCTTTTGCGTAGAGTGTTCTGGGGGCAGCCTGCAAGTGTCGCCACGTTTCCGGCACACACGTAGCACTCCCCGTTTCACCAAGGGCAGGGACTCACCCTCACGGGACAGAACTTGGGCTGTCCCGAAGTATCTATACTGAGACTACGACTATTCACTACATTTGTGAACAATTCTGATGCTGGCAGAGGGAGCCACTTGGTTTAAGTCTGTGGTGCTACAAAGGCAAGACCACTGTCAGCTGTATAGAGGGTCTCCCACAGACTACCAGGCGGAATATGAGGTGCTGTTCCTCTAATTGACCATATTGAATGCGGGTCCTCCCCAGATTACAACAGAGTTCTGCTCCTGAGAACAGTTTATAATGTGGCCGCCCAGCAATATACTTAAATAAAGACCTAGGCCAATGAAGACAAACAAGTAGTTAACCCAGGGGGCTTAACTCGACCAATCAGATTTCTGTGCAAGATGCAACGACATTGTCACAAACCCACTTCCCAATTGGCCAGAAGATAACCTGCAGCCCTGCAGTAACCGGCAAATCCATCCCGCCGGTCTTCCAAACTCTCGCCTGTACGTGCAGGCTGTAAATAAATCAGGCGGTTGTAACCTGGCGAGGACCACGAGCAGCTCGCAGAGCCGAATGGCCTCCTCCTGCTCCTAAGTGGTACTTTGGTGTGCCCTGAGGTGAGAGCCCCTGACGTTATGGTCGATTGCTCTTGACATCAAGGTGGCGGACAACTGAATGAATAAAACTGAAGACACATGCTGTCAGAGGAACCACTGTCCAAAAGGAGGGAGTCATATCCAGCACAAAGAAAGCTGGTTGAGGTTGGTGGCGCAAACTCCAAAGGTTTAAGCCTTGTATCAGCCATTGAAACACACCCATCGCTGTTCCAAAAAATCGTGTCCTGTACCCTGAACGTGGCACAACGGTGCACAGGGTGGTGAAGAAGGCTCTTGGCACACTGGCCTTCATCAGTCAGGACGCTGAGTATATGAGTTGGGGTGTTATGTTGCAGCTTACAAGATGTTGGTGAGACCGCATTTGGAATATTGTGTTCAGTTTTGCTCATCCTGCTATAGGAAAGATGCCATTTGTCTGGAAGGAATGCAGATGCAGACCTACAAGGATGTTGCCAGGACTTGAGGGACTGAGTTATGGAGAGAGCTTGAGCAGGGTGGGACTTTATTCATTGGAGCGTAGGAGGATGAGGGGAGATATTATAGAGGTGTATGAAAACATGAGGGGCAATAGATAGGGTGAATGCGCACAGTCTTTGTCCCAGGGTTGAGGAATCAAGAACTGAGAGCATTGGTTTAAGGTGAGAGGGGAGAAGTTTAATAGGAACCCAAGGGACAACTTTTTCACCCAGAGGGTGGTCTGTATATGGAATGAGCTGCCAGAGGAAGTGGTTAGTCATAGAGTCATACAGCACGGAAACAGGCCCTTCGGCCCAACTGGTCCATGCCAACCAAGATGCCCGGCCCAAGCGAGTCCCATTTGTTAGTGTTTGACCCATAACCTTCTAAACCTTTCCTGTCCATGTACCTGTCCAACTGTCTTTTAAAAGTTGTTGTTGTACCTGCCTCAACCCCTTCCTCTGGCAGCTCGTTCCACATAGATACACCCTTTGTGTAAAAAAGGTGCCTATCAAGTTTCCCTTAAATCTTTCCCCTCTCACCTTAAACTTATGCCCTCTAGTTCTTGATAGCCCAACTCTGGGAAAAAGATTGAGTGCATTCACTCTATTTAAAAATCACCGTCAGATTTACACAATTCTATAAGATCACCTCTCAGTCACTTCTCAAGCTGAGGCAGGTGCATTAATCACATTTAAAGGGCACTTGGACAGGTACATGGATAGGAAAGGTTTAGAGGGATGTAGGCCAAACACAGGGAAAAAGGACCAGCTTAGATGGGAATCTTGGTCCGCATGGAACCAGTTGGGCCGAAGGGCCTGTGTTCCCATGCTGTGTGACTCTATGCTGTTTCTCTACTGCTTTTTCATTTTCCTGCGACAACTCTCAACAGTGTTCTTAAAAGGGAATACACAGCATCCTGAAGGGGCTACAGTAACACAACGATGGTACAGCTGGAAGTGCCAACGACATCGACCGCAGGAGTTGCTCAGGAAATTGTCTTCAGCTGCTTCATCAATGACCTTTTCTCCCTCAGAGGCTGATGACCCCACAGTTTCTGCTTTCACAGGATGTCCTGGAAATGCCAGCATTTCGTGTCCATCTCTCATCGTGTCTGAGCTGAGACCACATTGGTGGGTCTGGAGTCACATGTAGACCAAACTGTAAGGACTGCAGATTCTCTGCCCTGAAAGCAGTCAGTGTACTGAGAGTTTATACAACAATCCTATAGTTTCACGGTTGTTACTAAGACTAGATATTTTCCCCTAAGCTCCAAATTCATTTAATTATTTGAATTAGATTCCCCAGCTGCCATAGTGACACTCAAATTCACATCCCAGGATCAATGATCTAGACTCTTGTCTGCTAATCCAGTGATTTATTCACAGTGCCACTGCCCACTCTCTTCCTGATTGTCCAGTTAATGAGGAATGAGGCATTGAGGCTTGAGCTGATTAGTTCCAAGTAACCCTCGTCCACACAAGATCCACCATTGGCCTGATAAAATCACCAGTGGAAAAAAACATGATCAATTTTAAAAACTGCATAGATAGGGTGAATGCACTCAATCTTTTTCCCAGGGTTGGGGTATCAAGAACTAGAGGGCGTAGGTTTAAAACGAAGAGGGGAAAGATTTAAGAGGAACTTGAGGGCAACTTTTTTACACAAAGGGTGGTATGTATGGGAATGAGCTGCCAGAGGAAGGGGTTGAGGGCAGGTACATTAACAACTTTTAAAAGACAGTTGGACAGGTACATGGATTGGAAAGATTTAAGAGGTTATGGGCCAAACAGTCCTCTCGTGGCAACGAATTCCATAGATTCACCACCCTCTGGCTGAAGAAATTCCTCCTCATCTCAGTTCTAAGGGACGTCCCTTTATTCTGAGGCTGTGCCCTCAGATCCATGGCTCTCCCACTGATGGACAATTCTCTCCACGTCCACTCTATCCAAGCTTTTTGGTATCTGGTCGTTTTATTGAGATCCCCCCTCATCCTTCTGAACTCCTTCGGGCACAGGCCCAGAGACGTCAAACGCTCCTCATATGTTAAGCGTATTCCTCCCACTCCTGGGGGAGGACTGAGGCCTTTTCCCATTTCTTTCGCCAAACCCCTCCTTCCACTCCCCTATCCACCCCCCTCCTCACCTCTCTCCACTCCCCCTCCCCAGCCCCATCTCCAAACCCACTGCACATTTTTTAATTCATTCACGGGATGTGGGCTTCGCAGGCTGAGCCAGTGTTTAATTGCCCCTCCCTTGCTGCCCTTGAGATGGTGGTGGTGAGCTGCCCTCTTGAACCGCTGCAGTCCCTGAGGAGAGTGTGTACCCACAGTGCTGTTAGGGAGGGAGTTCCAGGGTTTTGACCCAGCGACGGTGAAGGAATGGCAATATATTTCCAAGTCAGGATGTGTGGCTTGGAGGGCATCTTACAGGTGCTGGTGCTCCTAAGATTTTTCTGCCCTTGTCCTTCTCGCTGGTAGAGGTCAATGGACAAAGACTTCTCATCCCCACGCTCAAACTGAGCAGAGCTGGCCCAGGACACTGGTGGGTTGGACTCTGGCCTTTGACCCAGTGTTTTGTGCAGCTTGAGGACAGAGCCCCATTTATGACACAGGAGTCCTTGTTGTAGAGAAAAATAACAGCCATTTTATGAACTGCAAGCTCCCACACGCAGCAACAAGGGAACTATTTCAATGACATGGTTACCAGGTAAGAAGGTCCATTAAAACTGAAGTGGATAGGAATTTCTTTTCCAAAGAGTGGTAAATCCCTGGAATTGTCTACCTCAGCGAATTATGTAGGTTAGATCACGGGATGGATTTAAAGTGGAGGTAGGTAAGTATTTGAAAGATTGAGGAATTGAGGGTTATGGGGAACTGAAGAAGAGTTGAGACCAGCAGAGATCAGCAGACACAGCAGATGCCACAATCTGGAGCAACACACAATCTGCTGGAGGAACTCAGTGGGTCGGGCAGCATCTGTGGGAGGAAAGGAATTGTCAACATTTTGTCGAGTCTCTGCATCAGGACCCAAAACATCGACAATTCCTTTACCCCCACAGATTCTGCTTGACCCGCTGAGTTCCTGCAGCAGATTGTTTGTAGATCAGCTGTGAATGGAGGGGCAGGCTTGAGGAGGCTGAATGGCCTACTCCCACTCCTATTTCCTTGCGTCCTTGTGACGTTGGCTGAGGGCGAAGTCTCTTCTCACTGAATGGCCTGTCCTCAGCCCTACAATGGTGCCCCCGTCTAGGGTTTTGTGCACACATTTCTGAAATGAGACCTGAACCCATAACCTTCTGACTCAAGAGTGTGAACCACATAGGGTTATAAAGAAATACAGTACAGAAACAGGCCCTTCGGCCCACCGAGTCTACGCTGACCATCAAGCACCCATTTTTACATTAATCCCATCCCAATTCATTTTATTGTTTCCATATTCCCATCAACTCCTCCCCACTAGATTCTACCACTCATCCACACACTAGGAGCAACTTACAATGGTAAATTAACCTATCAAGCCAACATGGAAGGAAACCAGAGCACCCAAGGGAAACCCATGGGGTCACAGAGAGAAGGTGAAAGCTCCAGGCAGAGAGCACTCGAGGTCAGGATCGAACCCGGGTCGCTGGAGCAGTCAGGCAGTGGCTCCACTAGCTGCGCCTCTGTGCTGTCACTTAGCCAAGGCCGATTCACAGGCAGGAGGTCTGCGCCGCCAAGCAGGGGTCATTAAAGAATGAGCAGAGGGCTGAAAGGGAGCACTGATTCACTCTGGCCAGCGACATGTTCCGTGTGAACACACCAGTGCAGAGATCTTGGAAAAGTACAGGTTAAGTAATTAGCTGAGGTAAGCGTTAGATTTCTTCGAGCACATGCCTGTTAAAACCTTTCAGCAAGCCTTGTCCGAACTGTTAGGCAAGAACACACTTGGGAAAAATTACTTTAAGGCCTCATCATAAAACGTTAGCCTTAAATTTCTCCTTTTTTTAAAGTAACTATGGCAACTCAAGGTAGGGGCTCTGAGGGAAAGTGTGTTGTGATGTCTAAATAGAAAGAGGTTCTAGATGCGAGAGAGAAGAGCTCGCAGTGGGAGTGAGGGAGACTGGGGTAGATAAAGGCCAAGCAGGGCAATGAGTTGTGGTGGTCTGCCTGTCTCCGAAAATTGCCCTGAGGTTTGCTTTTCAAACTGCACAATGTTTCAAAATCAGCTGGATGATAAGTAAGGGGAGTTAATACCGGTTAATGGTTACCTTGGGACTAGTACCAGTGATATATTGCCATCTTGGCGTGACCAAACTGATTAAGGACACCCCCAGCATGAGAAACCTTGCTTCATTGTTTTTGCAAAACAAAAATTGGAATTCAGTTTGAAAAGCATTTATTTTTTCAAATTTTCCCTTAACCCAAACACCTCTATCAGTATGCCAGCTGTGATTATTTTGACCAGTCACCTGGCACCAGTGCTGCTGTTTTCTGTGATTCCTGCCACCTGGCTTGTTCCTTCAACCCTCCTGTGTTGCCTTGGGAATCTCTCTAACCCCTCGCACAAAGATTATTGGAGACACAAGAGACCGCAGGTGCTGGAATATGGATTCAACAAACAAGATGCTGGAGGAACTCTGCGGGTCAGGCAGCATCTGTGGAGGGGAATGGTCCATTTCCCTTCACACATGGTACCTGACCCCCTGAGTTCCTCCAGCATCTTGTTTGTTGCACAAAGATTGTCCTTTACCTTGGTTTGAGTTTCAATGGGCTCTTCAACTATCAGACACATCACAGCTGAAGCAAATCGTCATGCTGCTTTAAATTCCAGCTCGTCTAACAGTCAGTGGGAATGGGATCCTAGTTTAAGGCCCTAATGCCATAAGGAACTCTCCTGGACCCCTTGATGATGGCTCACACACTCTCTGGTCCAGGAGAACCTACTGGAGGACTCACTCAAGCAGCAAGCATGCAAGGGAGTCGTGAGGACAGCTGGTGTGTAAAACTTCACCAGAACAGTGTGCTAGAGGGCAGAGCCCAAACCTATTCATAAAAAATGAAGGTTGTGTACAAGCAAGATCTCAGGAAGATACGGATGTATTGATTGTAAATATGTAGGACATTGCATGTGTTTTCCATTGCAAACTTTGTCTGTGAAATGATTGGATTTTACAGTGAAATGTTGGGGACTTGGGGTTGACTTTTGTCCCCACCGTCCCGGCCACAGGGTCTGCAGTTAGTTAGAGGGGACGACGAGACTGCTGCTGGTTATTCATGAGTGGGGTGGAGGCTCCGATGTAGGCATCCACTCAACAGGAGACCAGTCCTGGAATGTTTGCCCTGTGCCAGTGGGCAGTACCAGCTTCGGCACGCTTCCCGGCTCTCGGACTGGGAATTCTGTCAGCTGAACCTGCTCCGTGTTAATCTGGTACAGGCAGGGCAGGGCCACCGAAATGAATGGTGGAAAATGGTGGGAAAAGGCTAACAGGAGAGATGTAAATGAAGCTTTTAGTTTTATTTAATTGTGCTTCTGTGTGTGTGTGTGTGTGTGTGTGTGTGTGTGTGTGTGTGTGGGTGTGTGTGTGTGTGTGTGTGTGTGGGTGTGTGTGTGTGTGTGTGTGGGTGTGTGGTGTTGGGTGTGTGTGTGTGTGTGTGTGGGTGTGTGTGTGTGTGTGTGTGTGGGTGTGTGTGTGTGTGGGGGTGTGTGTGGGGTGTGTGTGTGGGGTGTGTGTGGGGTGTGTGTGGGTGTGTGTGTGGGTGTGTGTGTGGGGGGGGGTGTGGGTGTGTGTGGGGTGTGTGTGTGTGTGTGGGGGTGTGTGTGTGTGTGTGGGTGTGTGTGTGCATGTGTGTGTGTGTGTGTGGGTGTGTGTGTGTGGGTGTGTGTGGTGTGTGTGTGTGGGTCTGTGTGTGTGCATGTGTGTGTGTGTGTATGCAAGAGTGTGTCCATGTGTGTATGTGTGTATGTGCATGTGCATTTCTGTGTGTGTGTGTGCGTGTGTGTGTGTGCGCGTGCATGCGTGTGTGCGTGTGTGTGCGTGCGAGTGTGTGCGTGTGTGTGTGTGTGTGTGTGTGTGTGGGACAGGTAATGCCTTCACATTTAAATCCTTTTTCAATAATTTATTTTTTTAACAATATATTTTATTTTTTAACAGGGCCCAAGTGATTTGAATGTCACTCAATGTTAAAGACATTCAACAACAGTGACAGCTTTGACAGCTGGTCATCTTCAGGGATGGGACCTCACCAGCTGTCAAAGCTGTCAGATATTTGCCGCTGCCCTGGTCCCAGCCAATAAGCAGTGAGCCGGTCTCCCAGTGGAACTCGAGGAGTCCAGGAGCAGCCAGCCACCAATCTCAGGGCAATGGAAGATCTGCCCCATAATATCCATTCTGCCAACCAACTTACCTGCGTGCCTTCAACCTCTGCCTCACTCTCACTTTATGTGGTGCATTCAAGAAAGTTTACATTAAGCCAGGTGCTTGTGATTAGCTAATGGCACTAATTATCCAACAACTCGCTGAGTTACAGCATAAACTGCAAATCACCTCAACTTCCAAAACAACGTGTACTGTTCTAGTGAAAAATTCACAAAGATAACGCTCACTGCCAGCTCACAGCGAGTCCTCTGACGTTTAAAGTCACCAAAGAAAGTTAACTCACATAATTAGCATTGTATGTACTTTGTTATTCATTCATAGTTGTTGTTTGCGAAGCCAGGGTTTTAATATTGATTATATATCCCTTTCTTGGTTGCCTTGGTGGCCAAATTTTGCCATATTTTAAGTAAAATTATGTCCAGAGTAACCACATCTCCAGGTGCTCTGCTTGGTCACAATATTCATGGGGGTGTCATTGCAGAGGATGAATTTCCACCCGATTACAACCAATACAAAGGCCTTTAAAATTACAAAGGATTTATTCTGGGTCTAAATGTCTCAAATAAGAGCCTTTAAAATGCTTTTAATTTCTTTCAGTTTGCTAAGAAGCTCAACATTCTACACCAGCACAACTGGTAAATGGCTCTGCAGAGGTTTATATAGTAGTGAAAGAGGTGGTCTGAAGTGTTCTGTTGCTGAGGTGGGGTTAGGGTTGTGTAGGTCAGTTCAAGAACCTGATGGTTGTAGGAAAGTAGCTGTTCCTGAACCTGGTGGTGTGGGACTTCAGGTGCAAGACTATGTTGAGATCTTGAAAGGTCCAATTGACCCCAACGTTCACAGTCTCTTGACTGTGAGAGCTCCATGTTCCTGGAACTCACTGTGTTAAAAAGTGCTTTCTAATTCCACTCCCAAGTGACCAGGCTTTAATTTTAAAATTAAATCTTTTTGTTTCATAACTTCCTCTCTGGAGGAAATGTTTTCCCCATATTTGCACTCTTGAGTTTTCTTTAACTGTTTTAAATGCCTTGATCAGATCAGTCCCAGTGTCAATTCAGATGCATAAGCCAACTTTATGTAACTTGTCTCCATAATTTGGCTGATAACAGTGGTGCTTCAGGTAGTGCAGCTGTCTCAAAGCTCCAGAGACCCGAGTTCAATCCCGACCTCCGGCGCTGTCTGTGTGGAGTTTGCATGTTCTCCCTGTGACCATGTGGGTTTCCCCCAGGTGCTGCGGTTTCCTCCCACATCCCAAAGACATGCAGGTTGGTAGGTTAATTGGCCGCTGTAAATTGCCTCTGATGTAGTGGGTGGTAAGGCATCAGAATGGAGTTGATGGGCCTGTAAGAGGGAGGTGTTTACAGAGGTATAAGTGAGGGAATGGGATTGGTCTCAGAGCCAGCATAAACTCGATGGGCTGAATAGACTCCTTCTGTGTTGTAAGGAAATGCAAAATATGAAATTTCATCTTCCAGGGCCCAGTATCATTTTGGTTGTAAGGTCCATAGCTTCTGGCCAAGTAAACAGAACAGAGCTTCTAACCAAAAGTCCTTTACAAACGGCAAACATCACCCAGCTCACAACAGTGGCTGACACAACAATCCATCAAAACTCACACCACATAGTACACCCAGTTCTTAAAGGCAGACTCAGTGTACACTCCTCTCTGGGCTGCACTTGATCCAAGGCCAACATACCCTTCCTGGCCAGCAGCCCCCAGATGTAGACACAATATCCCAGACAGAGCCTGAGCAAGTCTCCAAAGGATAGACACATGATTTCCTTTGAGTGCACCGCAGGGATCAGTGCTGAAACCATTGTTGTTTGTCATATACTGTATATAAATGGCTTGGATGAGAATGCAGGTGGACTGATTAGTAAGTTTGCTATCAATACAAAAATTGGTGGAGTTGTAGAAAGCAAAGAAGGTTGTGAAAGGATACAGAGGGACATAGGTCAGTCAGAAAGTTGGGTGGAGCAGGTAAGTGTGAGATGATGCATTCTGAGACGTCAAATACCAACAGGACATATTGGTATTGGTTTATTATTGTCACTTGTGCCGAGGTACAGTGAAAAACTTGTCTTGCATACCGATCGTACAGGTCAATTCATTACACAGTGCAGTTACATTGAGTTAGTACAGAGTGCATTGAGGTAGTACAGGTGAAAACAATAACAGAGTACAGAGTAAAGTGTCACAGAGGAAGTACAGTGCAGGTAGACAATAAGGTGCAAGGTCATAACAAGGTAGATCATGAGGTCAGAGTCCATCTCATCATATAAGGGAACCGTTCAATAGTCTTATCACCGTGGGATAGAAGCTGTCCTTGAGCCTGGTGGTACATGCCTTCAGGCTCCTGTATCTTCTGCCTGATGGGAGAGTAGAGAATGACCCGGGTGGGTGGGGTCTTTGATTATGCTGGCTGCTTCACTAAGGCAGCGAGAGGTAAAGACAGAGTCCATGGAGGGGAGGCTGGTGTCCGTGACGTGCTGGGCTGCATCCACAGCTCTCTGCAGTTTCTTGCAGTCCTGGGCAGAGCAGTAAATGGCAGGGACCTCAGGAGTGTTGGTGTACAGAGGGACCTCTGGTACAAGTTCACAGCTCACTGAAAATGGTGACACAGGTGGACAGGGTAGCGAAGAAGGCATTCAGCACGTTTGCCTTCATAGTCAAAGCGTTGAGTATAAGACTTGGGATGTCATGTTCTAGCCGTACAAAACATTGGTCAGACCGCACTTGGAGTTCTGGTCACCACACCTCAGGAAAGATGTGGCAGCATTAGCAAGAGTGCAGAAGAGATTGACCAGGAATGAAGGGCTTTATTCATGAGGAGAGATTGGATAGCCTGGGTTTATGCTCATTGGGACATAGGAAGCTAAGGGGTGACCTCACAGAGGTTTATAAAATCATGAGGGGCAGAGATAAGGTGGATGGGCACAGTCTTTTCCCCAGGGTACAGGATTGTAAAACTAGAGGGCAAAGGTTTAAGGTGAGAGGAGAAAGATTTAAAGGGGACCCTGAGGGGCAACTTCTTCACACAGAGGGTGGTGGGTATGTGGAATGAGCTGCCAGAGGGAGTGGCTAAGATAAGTACAATTATAATATTTAAAAAGCAGCTGGACAGGTAATTAGTTGAGAAAGGAACAGAGGGATATGGGCCAAATGCAGGAAAATGAAATCATGGTTAGCATGTATCAGTTGGGCCGAAGGGCCTGTTTCTGTGCTTGATGTACAATTCAATGACTCTATGACTTTTCAATAACCTTTTCCTCTGCTTTTTGAACCTGTCTACTGGCTCATAATGACTGGTGAAGCTCCTCTCTCATTGCTCCTGTACAGTTTCTAGTTCCACACCATTTAGGAAACACCTTGTATCCTTCATGGGTCCAGTTTGAAGGGCCTCACACTGAATACTACTTGCCTTAATTTTGTACAACTTAAACCTTTCCCCTCTTTATAACTTCCTTCTCCTCGCCTTCTCTGGATGTGCAGATAGACATTCCTTTATTCTTTTTCTAACTGTGGAAGGAAAAGAGGGAGAGTGAACAGATGCCTGAATTTATATTCGAAGCTTGTTAATCCTGGGCCAGAGGCAGGAGATGGGAAACTGGATAATGTTCCATTTTTTTTTAACCGCAAGGTCAAAAGCCTGATCCTGGGAATTATCAGGCTTGTAGGCTTAACATTTATTAGCAGAAAAATAAACATGGAGTCTGTTAGCAAGGAAACAATTCAAACTCATTCAACAAGCAGAAAGGCAATAATTCTAAACCTACGTGGATTTGTGAAGGGTAGGTGATGGATAACAAATTTATTGGAATTCTTTAAAGAGCTAACTGGATCGGTGGTGGAATGTTATATCTCGACTTACAGAAGACATTTGATAATGTGCCTTACAAGGGACTAGTAAATAATGGTAGTGCCTGTGGGACTTAGGGAAAGTACTTCACAGTTAATACATGGGCTAAATGATAAGGAACAATATACTGAGGCTAGAAATAATAGTCCTAATTGGACAAGGTCAACCAAGTGAGTATCCCAGGGTCAGTCTGAGGAATTCTGTCATTAGTGCCATTCAGGAACGGTTTTAATGAATGGGTATAAATTCAAATGTCAATGTTTGCAGGGATCGCAATATGTGTGGGAAAGAGGAATTTAAAAAGCAGTGAGGTGGAATTCAGGGAAAAAAAGAGGTGCAGAGATTCAGGAGGGGAGCAACAAGTGGAGGATAAGATGGGGAGAAGAGACCAACCCTCATTCTTGGGGCTCTGGCCAAGTCCAATACAAGATAAAAAAGTAAATATACATGGCTGACATGCCCCTCCTCAGAGGTTCTGCCTCCCCACAGCCAATTGGAAAGTGAATATGATCTTTGTTACCTGATTGGATGATCTATGACAGTCAATCAAACAGACGCTTGCTCAAAGTCAAAAGCAAGTTTACTGTCATCTGCACAAGTCCATGTGTGCACAGGTACGATGAAAAACTTACCTGCAGCATCATCACAGGCACAGAGCGTCAGATCCACAACATTCACAAGAAAACCATAAATTAAACATAAATTATACACAATTTTTACAAGAAAGAACACAATTAGAACAAATAAAAGCAAAGACCATTGTAGTGCAAAGTGATCAGAGTGGTCATAGTGTTGCTAAACTGTAGTGATTAGGGTTGTGCAGGTTGGTTCAAGAACCGAATGGTTGAAGGGAAGTAGCTGTTGCTGAACCTGGTGGTGTGGGGACTTCAGGCTTCTGTACCTCCTGCCCAATGGTAGCTGTGAGAAGATGGCATGGCCCGGATGGTGGGGATCTGTGATGATGGAGGTTGCCTTCTTGAGGCAGCGCCTCCTGTAGATCCCACTGACGGTGGGGAGAGATGTGCCTGTGATGTATTGGGCAGAGTCTACTACTCTCTGCAGCTTCTTATATTCCTGCGCATTCAAATTTCCATACCAGACTACGATGCAACCAGTCATTTGATGCCCAAGTCCAATGTTTTTGGAGTATTCAAAAGAGGATCCAATATTTTTGATGCATTTTCCAGTTGTTGCTTGTAGCTAATTCCCAGAACCTTCGGGGTATTCCTGGAGTGTTGGCAACATAAATCAAGGGATGCTCCCTTAATGCGAACCTTGTGTATAAGATCGTTTTTGCAAGGTCTTGTATAATGCAAATGTGACAGAAAATCAGAGATTGGATAGGTTGGGTTCATTTTCCCTGGATCAGGGTGACCTGATCAAAATATATAAGATTATGAGAGGCATAGATAGCCTAGATAGTCAAAATCTTTTTCCCATGATAGGGGTATCAGAAAAGAGGGTGTAGAAAGGAAGGAGTTTTAAAGGGGATTTGAGAGGCAAGGTTTTTTTACACAGAGAGTAGTTGATATCTGGAACGCGCTGCCAGAGGAGGTGGTGGATTCAGATACAATTACTATGTTTAAGTGGAATTTAGACAGACACTTAAATAGGTAAGGCATGGAAGGATACGGACCTGATGCAGGCAAATGGGATTAGTCCAGATGGGCATACAGGTCGGCCTGGACATGATGGGCTGAAGGGCCTGTTTCTGTGCTGTACAACTCTATGACTCTGCGAACTGTTCCAGATTCTTCAGGGTCTTGTGGTGGACCTTTGTTTTTAGGGAAAAGAAAGATGAAGGGTGTTCTGATGGAAGTAGACAAATGATGAGGGGTATGTACAGATTGGATAGTGGGAGCTGTTCCCTTTGTTGGAGGGGTCAAGGGCCAGACGTCACAGGCAAATTGGTTTATTATTGTCACGTGTACCGAGGTACAGTGAAAAACTTTGTTTTGCATGCCATCCATGCAGATCATTTCATCACATCAGTACATCGAGGTAGTATAGGGAAAAACTATAACAGAATGCAGAATAAAGTGTTACAGTTACAGAGAAAGTGAAGTGCAGGCAGACAATAAGGTGCAAGGGCCATGACGAGGTAGATTGTGAGGTCAAAAGTCCATCTTATCGTGCCAGGGGACCATTCAACAGCCGGATAGAAGCTATCTTTGAGCCTGGTCGTCCGTGCTTTCTGGCTTTTGTATCTTCTACCCAATGAGAGGGGGGAGAGGAGAGAATGTCCAGTGTGTGTGGGGTCTTTGATTATGTTGGCTGCTTTACCGAGGCAGCGAGAAGTGTAGACAGAGTCCATGGAGGGGAAGCTGGTTTCCATGATGTGCTGAGCTGTGTCCACAACTCTCTACAGTTTCAGGTCCCGGGCAGAGCAGTTGCAGGGTGTGGTTGGAATCTAGACCACATCACCTGCAGATGTGGTGGGGGCAGGTTCCTCTGTGGCCTTCAAGAGGGAACTGGATAAATACACGGTGAGGAAACATTTGTATGGGTACAGAGAAGGGTGGTGGGTTGTTTGGAACTAGTGAGCTGCTCTGGTGGAGAACAGAAGTGGACACAATGGGTTGAATAGGCCTCTTTCTGTTGGCCTCTTGCATAATTCTGAATCTTACACTCTATACCTGTACCCTCATAGACCTTCTCTACAACCTCTGTGATTTCTGTATGGAGGGCTCTAACAGTGGTGATCTCATATGGCCTGTCATCGTTGTGCAATTAAAGTTCTCCTGTACGCTATTGTTGGTGAAACCTCTTCCGGCCCAAAGTTCGGAACAAAGTAACTCCTTGTCATATTGTGCATAATGCATCTGCACGTCCATTATTTGTGTGTGTCTGGCCCTCCTGCAAGATCCCCAGCACGGTTCTGTTGGTGCAAATGATAATTATGAAAATCACACACATAAGTCAAGCCTGCTGGGTAAGTCCCACCACTTTACCATTCACAACTCATTACACAGACCCAGTACCAGAGAGTTGTGAACACTGCTCAGTCTATCATGAAAACCAGTCTCCCCTCCGTTGACTCCGTCTGCACTTCCCTTTGCCTCAGGAAAGCAGACAATATAATCAAGGACCCCTCCCACCCTGGTGTATTGTGGAGGGTGGTGGCTGTCACGTGACAGCACTGCCCGCTACCTGGTCAGAAGACACACCACTGCCAATCAGGGTTTGGCCCCGCTCCACCCATCAGTGCACACCTGACCATTGGCCCCCTGTAAATTACCTGGGCTGGACCCCCTAGCCCTCCAGCACTATAAAAGGCACCACATGTGCTCGGCTCGCTCTCTTCGCCATCTTTGAGGGACCACCCAGCTTCACTCCAGGCCGAGTACCGTGGAACGGTGCTGGAGAAATCGTTGGTGAGGTGTGCACTGTTTAAGGGTTGGGAGTGTTTCAGTTAGTGTCCCTGGTTAGCATAGAGCTGTGCCTGCACTGAGTCAAGGGGTGGTGGGTATCGTATTGTTTTTTTTCTGATTGTACGTATCTAGTTCGTTTTGTGTGCGTGTGTGTGTGTGTGCGTGTGTGTGTGTGTGTGTGTGTGTGTGTGTATTTTACCCCCAGTTCAATTTTCCCACACTCGCTATAAACTGACCGCATGTGTGTTATTGCCGTTACCATTCTCCTACGCTTGTCTTTTGTAAGTAAAATCCTTTGCTGCCAGACTGTGTTCAGAGTCCTTGCTTTTGAGACACATCGAATTTGTTTTCTCACTCACAACACCCGGTCATTCTCTCTTCTCCCCCCTTCCATTGGGCAGAAGATACAAATGCTTAAGAGCATGTACCACCAGGCTCAAGGACAGCTTCTATCCCGTTGTTATAAGGTTCTTGAATAGACCTCTTATATGCTAACGATGAATTCTTGATCTCCCAGTCAACCTCATCATGGCCCTTGCACTTTATTTGTCTACCCGCACTGCACTTTCTCTGTAACTGCAACACTATATTCTGCATTCTGTGTTTTTTTTCTTTGTACTACATCAATGTACTTATGTATGGAATGATCTGTCTGGATGGCACGTGAAAAGAAGCTTTTCACTGTATCTCAATACATCAGAATTAGAGTCAGGTTTATTATCACTGACATATAATGTGAAATGTGTTGTTTTGCGGTAGCAGTACAGTGCAAAGACATAAAATTACTATAAATTACAAAAGTAAATAAATAGTGCAAACAAAAAGAAATAACGAGGTAGTGTTCATGGGTTCATGGACATGTGACAATAATAAACTAAATCCAATTCCAATTCCTTCTTCATGTGCTGCTAACTGTCCCCTTTAAGCCCTTTCGACCCATCCTACCACATTTCTTCTACACATCCCTCCCTCACATTCCCTCCACGGAAAACCTATTGCATTTCTCTCTTTCCCAGTTCTGACGAAGGGTCCCACAGCTGAAATGTTGACTGCTTGTCTTTCCACAGATGCTGCCTGGCCTGCTGAGTTCTTCCAACATTCTGTTTTTGTTCCATGTTTCTTTAGATCCTCAGTGTTCAGCATCTCCCAGCCAGTTTCAATACTGTATATCCATTTGGAGACACAAGAGACTGCAGATGCTGGAACCTGAAGCAACACAAAAAGCACTGGGGGAACCTCAGTGGGTCAGGCAGCATCAATGGAGGGAAATGGGCAGTCGACGTTTCGAATTGAGACCCTTCATCTGGACTAGAAAGAAAGAGGGGAGAGAGTGCGGAGAGATAGCGGCGATACTGGCTACCTCCTCTGTTTCTTTCCATTCCAGATGAAGGGTCTTGACCTGAAACATCGACTGTCCATTTCACTCCATAGGTGCTGCCTGACCCGCTGAGTTCCTCCAGCACTTTATGTGCTGGTGTATATCAACTTGTTGGCTATATCCACACCAACTCAAGATTGATGGCTTGCTCAGGGAGGGCATTACGTGTTACTCTTGAGTTGAGCTGAAATCTCTTTGGTTCCCCTTTGCACCAACACCTTAACGCAGATACATCTAGAAAGCATGCTTTCCACAGAACTGACTTTATGTGGTGCAGAGTACACTGTTTCCAACTGGAACTCGGAATCTGATCCTATAATGTGGAGGCCAAAAGGGGTCATGCAGCAAGGTGTTGCACTTTGGGAGACAGATGTAAAGAGACAGTACACTGTTAATGCCAGGACCCTTAACCGTGTTGATGTGCACAGGGATCTTGCGGTCCAAGTCCATAGCTCCCTGAAAGTGCTGCGCAGGTTGATAGGGTGGTAAAGAAGGCGTATGGCATGCTTGCCTTTATTAGTCGGAGCACTGAGTTCAAGAGTCAGGAAGTTATGTTGCAGCTTTATAAAGTTCTGGTTAGGTTGCATCTGGAGTATTGTATTCAGTACTGGTCACCCCATTATAGGAAGGATGTGGAGGCTTTGGAGAGGGTGCAGAAGAGGTTCACCAGGATGCTGCCTGGATTAGAGGGCATGTGCTATAAGGAGAGGATGGACAAACTTGCACTGTTTTCTCTGGATCGGAGGAGGCTGAGGGGAACTTGACAGAGGTTTATAAGATGATGAGAGGCATAGACAGAGTAGACATCCGGTATCTTTTTCCCAGGGTCAAAATGTCTAATACCAGAGGGCACGCATTTAAGGTGAAAGGGGGTAAATTCAAAGGAGATCTGCTGGGCAAGTTTTTTACGCAGAGTGGTGGGTGCCTGGAATGGTGGTGGTGGAGGCAGATATGGTAGAGGTGTTCAGGAGGCTCTTGGACGGCACATTGATGTGCAGAGAATGGAGGGATATGGACCTTGTGCAGGCAGAAGGGAATAGTTTAGTTGGGCATTGGATTACTAATTTAATTAGCTCGGCACAACATGGTGGGCCGAAGGGCCTGTTCCTGTGCTGTTCTGTTCTGTGTTCCATGTTCTAAGGTGAAAGAGGACGATGAATAACATTCGAACATAAGAGCAGGAATCGCTCATCCAGCCATGACCAGGCTCTTCTCCGAATCAACATCATGCTGATCTTCTGCCTCAGAACCATTTTCCAGCACAGTCCCTATATCCCTTGATTGTGTGCAGTTCTGGTGGCCACACTATAGACGGACGTGATTAAGCTAGAGTGGGTGCAGAAAGGATCCACAAGGATGTTGTCAGGACAGGAAGGCTTGAGGTTTATAAAATCGTGAGGGGCATCAATAAGGTGCTGTCCAGTTCTACGACTCGTGATCTAAAGTAATTAGATTGTGTCAGGTGATCACACCAAAGTTGAAAGGCTTTCATCTTCCATTGAATATTTCTCATCGGTGCTGTGCTTCTCTATTGGAGGTTCTGATTTAACAGTCAGCAGGTTTATGTACAGTGGATTCTGTCAGCGGCAGAATGTGGGACAGTTCTAAGCCTTATCCAGAGGGAGGAAGCATTTAGCGTCCCGAGGGTCTGAAGAGCAATTAATTAAGCGGTTGAGAATTCCAGCTTGTTTTTGCAGAGTTACGAGCTCCAGATAGATTTGTGTTGAGAGTTTTGGAGTTGGACTGTGGAGGGTTTATTCTCCATGGGAGTGGAAAGGCTCCAGTTTTGGATTATGGTGGGAAAACTGGGGATTATTAATGAACAGTGCAATCCTTTGAAGTGGCTGCCTGGAAAATATTGTTCCAGTGACCCTTTGATGATTTTTATTAGACTGGATTTTTAGATAGAATGTGGACTTGATCTTATCACCCTGTGTTTTACAAAGCAAACATGCATAAAGTATGGCCTCAACTATCACATCCATCTTGGTTGACCAGGTTCTATCAGGTAGGTAACAGGTGAGATCACATATAAATAAAAACAGACACTGCTGGAAACACTCAGCAGGTCAGGCAGCATCTGTGGAAGGAGAAACAGTTAACACTTGAAGCCCTGGATCTTTCATCAGAACTGAGATAGAGAGAAACAATTTGGTCTGGGTGCAGAGAAGGTGGGGGAATGCGATGGGTGGAACAAAGGGAATGCCTTTGAAGGGGGCATGTAAAATCATAGAACATAGAACAGTACAGCACAGGAACAGACCCTTCGGCCCACGATGTTGTGCTGAACTAATTAAACTAGTAATTAAAAGCCTAACTAAACTAGTCCCTTCTGCCTACACAATGTCCATATCCCTCTACTCTCTGCACATTCATGTACCTATCTAAGAGCCTCTATCATATCTGCCTCCACCGCCACCCCTGGCAGCACATTCCAGGCACCCCACCACTCTTTGTGTAAAAAACCTACCCCGCACATCTCCTTTGAAACTTACCCCCTCGCACCTAGACATTTTGACCCTGGGAAACAGATACCAGTTGTTTATCTATGCCTCTCATAATCTTATAAGCTTCTATCAGGTCTCCCCTCAGTCTCTGCCACTCCGGAGAAAACAACCAAAATTTGTCCAACCTCTCCTTATAGCACATGCCCTCTAATCCAGGGAGCATCCAGGTAAACCTCTTCTGCACCCTCTCCAAAGCCTCCACATCCTTCCTGTAATGGGGTAACCAGAACTGAATGCAATAGTGTAGCGGTTAGCATAATGCTATTACAATGCCAGCAACCGGGTTCAATTCCCACCGCTGCCTATAAGGAGTTTGTACGTTTCTCCCCGTGTCTGCGTGGGTTTCCTCCGGATGCTCCAGTTTTCCTCCCACATTTCCAAAGACGTACGAGTTAGGAAGTTGTGGGCATGCTATATTGGCGCCAGAAGAGTGGCGACACTTACGGGCTGCCCCCAGAACACTCTACGCAGAAGATGCATTTCACTATGTGTTTCGATATACTGTACATGTGACTAATAAAGGTCTTATCTCATCTTACTCCAGATGGGGCCTAACCAGAGTTTTATAAAGCTGCAACATAACTTCCTGACTCTTGAACACAATGTCTCGACTAATAAAGGCAAGCACACCATACACCTTCTTTACCACCTATCAACCCGTGCAGCCACTTTCAGGGAGCTACGGACTTGGACCCCAAGATCCTGCTGTTTTTGGTATTCTTCTTTGTGTGTGATGTGTTGCTGTAAAGTGGCACTGTTGTTGTTAGCACTCTGTGTTCCCGCTTATTGCCCTCCAGCAGCTGTCTCCACCCTTTACCCTCCCCTCCTCCCACCTCACTCCATCTGTCCCTCAGTTTTTCTCCTTGTCTGCCTCCATCTATCAGCTACCTACAACTGTCTCCCAATTTCACCCCCACTCCCCTCCCCTACCTGGCCACAACATGTCTGTCATCTTTCACTCCTCCTCAGTCCGCCAGTCACCTCAGGATTCTGTTTTACCACTCCCTCTCTCCTTGTTATAGAAACCTCTCCTCCCCCCACCGCTCTCAGTCCTGATGCAGGGTTTCGACCCGAAACGTCGACAATTCCTTTCCTCCCATGGATGCTGCTTGACCCGCTGAGTTCCTCCAGCAGACCGTTTGTTGCATAAGGTAATCTGTGTTGGGTTTCTCCAGTGTGGAGGACACCACACTGTGAACATTGAATGCAGTACCATAGACTGGAAGAAGAGCAAGTGAATGGCTGCTTCACCTGGGCAGACGCTTTGGGTCCCTGGATGGTGGGAAGGGAAGGAGTAAAAGGACAGATGTTGCATCTCCTGCAGCTGCATGGGCAAGTGCCACACAGCAGGGAAGGACAGAAGAGTGGACCAGGGAATCGCAAGGGGGGAGGGGAGGAGACTGGTGGTAGAACTTTGGTGGAGCTGGCGGCAATTGCAAAGGGTGGTCCGTTGAATGCTGAGGTTGGTGGGGCAGCAGGTTTTCTTGCTCTGTCCAGAAGGGGTGACAACCGAGGGGTCAAGAGTTGACTGACTTTGATACCCACTGGATGGTGGCACAGTGGGGCAGTGGTTCGCACAGCTGTCTCACGGCTCTTTGTGTCCCCCTCACAGTCAGTGCCCGAGGTCAGGATTGAACCCAGGTCTCTGGCGCTGTGAGGCGCTGTGAGGCAGCAGCCCTACCAGCTGTGCCACTGTGCCATCCCTTCACTCAAACAGACCAGAGGAATTATTAGGCTAAAGCCTATTCCTGAATCAACATCACTTAAACCCACCAGCTCGTGCTCCTCCCCCTCCCCCCCCAACCTTTTTATTCTGGCTTCTGCCGTCTTCTTTTCCAGTCCTGACGAAGGGTCTCAGCTCAAAATGTCAACTATTCATTTCTCTCCATAGATGCTGCCTGACCTGCTGAGTTCCTGTTACATTTTTGGTGTGTTGCTCATTTAAACAGATAATGTGACCATTATCATGCTGCTTTTTGAAAAAGCTAGAAATGTTCCATCAGGCAGGCATTATCTGTTTAGAGAGAGTTGTTGAGGGAAGGTTGCGTCTGACTAACAAGTGAATTCTTTGAGGTGGTCGCGAGGAGAGCTGACGAGGGCAGTGTGGTTGATGTAGTTCACATGGATTTAAATAAGGTTTTTGACAAAATCCCACATGGTGGACTGATCAGAAGGGTAAAGTTAGTGGGATCTAAGGGAGAATGGCAAATTGGATCCAAAGATAGGTGAGTGGCAGGAGCAAAGGGTAATGACTGATAAGTGTTTAGTGTTTAGTGACTGGAGAACTGCTCAGTCCCTTGCTTTCTGCAATATCTAAATAACTTAGAACTAAATACTAGAGGCACAATAAAAGAAGTCTGCAGAGGATCTAAAAAATGGCTGTGTGGTTAACACAAAGGAGGAACGCTTTGGATCGCAGAAGGATGCAGATGGTCTGACTTGTTGCTTTAAGTTATTGACAAGTGAAATTTAACCAAGAGAACAGTGAGACAATGCAGTTGGGGAGGTGAAACAGGCAAATAAATAGAAGGATATTGAATAATGTGGAGGAACAGAGGAAGCGCGGAGTGTGTGTCCCTGGATCCTTAAAGGTAGCAGGACAGGGAAAGGAAAACGGTCAGTAAAAAGGCAAATGGGATGTTTTGTTTATTTGCTGTGGCATAAACTATAACAACAGGAAGGCTATGCTAGAACTATATACAACACTAGTCAGACCACAGCTTGAGACACAAGAGACTGCAGATACTGGAATCTGGAGCAAAAATCTGGAAGAACTCAATGGGTCAAGCAGCATCTGTGGAGGGAAAGGAATTGCTGACATAAAATATTGGTGATTACATCCCCCCTCCCCCCCTCCACAGATGTCGCTCGACCTGCTGAGTTCCTCCAGCAGTTTATTTTCAGACCACAGCTTGAGAACTGTGTGCAGCTCTAGTCACAGACGTGTTTGCCGTGGAGATAGTGCACAGGAGATTTTGAGGACATTGCTAGGATTGGAAAATTGTGGAGGAAGCTGGCATTGTTTTCTTTGGAGATGAGCCGGAAGGAACGCTGATTTCATTGTTTAAAATTATAAGGGTGCAGTAAATAGGAAGGCCCTGTTACATTTAGGGGAGAGGTCAAAAATAAACAGAAGGATTACAAGGAAGATGGAGTTTCTTTTTTAATCAGAGTACTATTAGGGTCTGGAACTTGCGGCACAAAATCCTGATCACATTTTAAGATACTTGGATGTGTGGCTGAAGAGCTGTGGAGGGTCATGGAGCTGGTGCTGGAGGGAGGGATTGGCCTGACTGGGTTAAATGGCCTCTCTTTGTGGTAAATTTTCTATAATTTCCTGAGACAAACGAAGGCAAGATTTCAGGTTGTTGACATTTCAACAGAATTGGTAATAGTTAGAAATCAAGCTTCTCCTGGTAAACTTTCCCAGTGATTTCTGTTTTATTTCAGGTTTCCAGTATGCACAATATTTTGCTTTTGTTTTATTGCTGTTTGTGGGAGCTTGCTGTGCACAACTTGCCTCCCATACTTCTGACAGCACCATCAACACTTCAGAAAGTACTACATTGGTTGCAGAGGTGATTGGTAGATCCATAATTGTAAGAGTCACATATTTCTTTCTTTCACATTGTCTCTACTCACTTTTGCTTCTAAAACCTATGGACCTTGCAGATTTTGACTGATGTGAGCCACATTTAAGTTCTCCAACATGAATTCTTGCCTGTGGCAAATGCTTCCCTGTTGAATGTTAATGCATGAATAACCAGCAAACATTTCAATAACCCATATGACTCCATAATGTTACTGAAATGAACATGACCTGCTTGTCTGGTTTACAATTGAAGTTTATTTTAATGCATCAACCTCCTGGAAAGAAAATGTAAAGGATTTTGTCACTATTAACCATTAATTTCACTCAATTTTTTCCTACTCTTGAGTGGACATCACAACCAAGATAATTTTAAAGTAAAGTTAAATTATAAGGCTGTGCACGTTGCAAATAAGCTTAATGATAATGGGCAATAAAAAGATTATTTGCTCCTGCATCAGTTCCAGGTCCGTGACAGTTCCCGGGGAATCTCTTGCTTCCCCTGGGCTGCTCCCAGTCCGGGACGTTCTGCGAGAACGGGGCAGAATGGGAACCTTCCTTTCGCGCTCCGTGTTTTCCGGAGAGTACCCGGAGCGGTGAGCGGAGGGCACCGGGCGGACTGGAACCGTTGGGGGACCGGAAAGTGGAGGGAAGGTCAGGACAAGATCGGCGGGGGGATGAGTGGCCCTCTGGTGAGTGGGAGAGGGGGAGAGGGAGGGGGGAGAGGGAGGGGGGAGAGGAGGGGGGAGAGGGAGGGGGAGAGGAGGGAGGAGGGAGAAGGAGGAGGGAGAAGGAGGGGAGGAGGGAGAAGGAGGGGGGGAGGGAGAAGGAGGGGGGAGGGAGAGGGAGGGAGGGGAGGGAGGGGGGAGGGAGGAGGGGAGGGAGGGAGGGGAGGGGGGGGGAGGGAGAGGAGGGAGGGGGGGAGGGGAGGGAGGGGGGGAGGGGGAGATGGGGGGAGGGGGGAGGGAGGGAGGGGAGAGGGGGGGGAGGGGGAGAGGGGGGAGGGAGGGGGGAGGGAGGAGGGGGGAGGGAGGGGGGAGGGAGGGAGGGAGGGGGGGAGGAGGGGAGGGAGGGGAGGAGGGAGGGAGGGGGAGGAGGGGGAGGGGGGGAGGGGAGGGGGGGAGGGGGAGGGGGGGAGGGGGGAGGGGGAGGGGGGGAGAGGGAGGAGGGAGAGGGAGGGAGGAGGGAGAGGGAGGGAGGGGGAGGGAGGGAGGGGGAGAGGGAGGGAGGGGGAGAGGGAGGGGGAGAGGGAGGGGGAGAGGGGGGAGGGGGAGAGGGGGAGAGGGAGGGAGGAGGGAGGGGGGGAGGGGGGGAGGGGGAGATGGGGGGGGAGGGGGGGAGGGAGGGGAGAGGGAGGGGGGGGAGGGAGGGGAGGGAGGGGGGGGAGGGGGAGGGAGGGGGGGAGAGGAGAGAGGGGGAGGGGAGGGGGGAGAGGGGAGGGAGAGAGGGAGGGGGGAGAGGGGAGGGGAGGGGGGGAGAGGGGAGGGGAGAGAGGGAGGTGAGGAGAGGGAGGGGGGGGAGGGGGTGTGAGGGAGGAGGGGGAGGGAGGGAGGTGGTGGGAGGGAGGTGAGGAGAGGGAGGGGGCTGTGAGGGGAGAGGGAGGGGAGAGGAGGGGGTGAGTGGGGGGTGAGGGGAGAGGAGGGGGTGAGTGGGGGGAGGGGGGAGAGGGAGGGGGGCGAGGGGAGAGGGAGAGGGAGGGGGGCGAGGGGAGAGGGAGGGGGGGAGGGGGGGTGAGGGGAGAGGGAGGGGAGGGGGGGTGAAGGGAGAGGGGTGAGGGGAAGGAATGAGGTCTCTGGTGAGTTGGGGTGGTCTCGTGGGAGGGAGGGGAAGTAGAGGGAGCGAGTGGAGTGAGTAGAGTCGGGGGTCTAGTGGGAGGGGGAAGGGGAGTTCTCTGGTGAGTGGGGAAGGTTGAGTGAGGGGGTTCTCTGATGGGGAGGGGTGAAGTGAGGGAGTGGAGGGGGAGGGGTTGGGGTGAGTGGGAGATGTCAGGAGGGAGGGGGTCCTCTGGTGGGTGGGGGAGGGGTGAGGGGGGAAGTCGAGTTGGTAGAGTGAGGGGGGTCTGGTGGGAGAGAGAAGAGGGGGTCCTCTAGTGAGTGAGGGGGGGGTCTGGTCAGTTGGGGAGGGGTTAGAGTGAGGGGGTCCTCTGGTGATGGGGGGTGTGAAGGAGGGGGAAGTGTGAGGGGGGCTGTCTGGTGAGGGACGGAGGGAGAACATCCTCTAGTGAGGGAAGGGGGGATTGCGAGGATGGGGGGTGGTCCTCTGGTGGATGAGGGGGAGTGAGGGATGGTGGTCCTCTGGTGAGTGAATGAGGTTGGGGAGAGGGACTTGTGGTCCTCCGAGTAAGGGAGGGGATGGTCTCTGAGGGAAGGTGGTGGTGGTGGTGGAGTGAGAGGAAAGGATTGGGAGGAGAGGGCGGTGGGGTAGAGTGAAGTGAGGGGGGTTTGGTGGCATGTGACGAGTGGGAAGTGGAGGGAGTGGAGGTGGGGTTAGGAGGAGGGTGTGGGTGAGGGGCCGAGGGCTGGGGCAGCGAGTAGGGGAGAGGAACAGGTGATTATGGAAAGAATCAACTCCTACATGTGATGAACCTAGAAGAGATGTTGATTTCTAGGTGATAGATATTGAGGATGTGACCTGGAGCTCACCGTGAGCAAAAATCATTTGGGTGGGTTCATGGAAGAAATTCTGGAGGGTGGGGGGTTTGGCTGACTGGAGATTGGGAGGATGTTTCCCTGGCTTGGAGGAGGAGGGGATGGGAAGGAATTGCGGTAGTTTGAAACCAGGAGTCACACACTCAGACGTGTTGGACTGAGATGCATAGAAATTCCAATTACAGCATCTAAAAGACACTTAGACAGGTACACAGATAGGAAAAGTTTAGAGGGATGTGGGACCAGCTCAGGTGGGAAACTTGGTCGGCATGGACGAGTTGGGCTGAAGGACCTGTTTCTGTGCTGTATTACTCTATGACACTTTGATACAGTACATTTGTTGAGAATGTATGCAGGACTGGGAAAAGGTATTTAGCTTATTAAGACATAAGAATTGGTAGATTATTCAATAGTAAGCTATCTCATTTTATTTAGGTCATAAAATAACTATAGCTGTCGTTTGTAGTTGCATCCTTATTTCTCTTAAGAAAAGGACTGAGCAGTAGACCTGTGGGGACCATATATAGAAACTCATTAATAAACTCATTAGTGAATATTTGGAGACAGTTGAGAATATGGAACTCTCCGTTGCTCTTAACTGGTTTCATTAACCATTTGGACTCTCCCAAGTGAGCTGCCAGAGGAAGTGGTTGAGGCAGGTACATTAACAACATTTAAAAGGTACTTGGACAGGTACATGGATAGGAAAAGTTTAAAGGGATGTAGGCCAAGTGCGGGCAAATGGGACTAGTTTGGATGGGAATCTTGGGTCAGCATGTATGAGTTGGGCCAAATGGCCTGTTTCCATGCTCCATGACTGTCTGTATACCCTTTGTTCTACCCATCACTCCCCAGCTTCTCTCTGACTGAAAACTAACTTGTTTTCATTTCTTTCCTAGTTCTGGTGAAGGTAGCTGGAACTGAAACATTAACTGTTTCTCTTGCCACAGATGCTGCCTGACCTTCTGAGTGTTTCTAGCATTTGCTGTTTTTATTTAGGATTTCCAGCACCTGCAGTTTTTTTTGATTTGCTTTCACCGCTGCAGGAAGAATGACCTTAAGATGAAATGTTTAAGGAACCAAGGACTAGATGGTGGAGAGCATCGAAATGATAACAGAACTTTCAGACAACCCAAGGTTGTGAAATCAGTATATCTCTTGTATATACATTATGCGCAAAATACTAAAAAAAATTAGGTTAACAAGTATGGACAGCCACCATTGCACTCCAGAGAGTTCTTAAAAAATTCTTTTGCAGGTTTCTCATAAGTTGACTACACTTGTCATCGGTTTTGCTCACTCTTCTATATCGTTCATGGAGTAAGGGAGCTGCATTTGTAATTAATAATCCCTTGCTCTTTCAGTATTTTGTGCATCGTGTGTACATGGGGGGGAAAAACTTGTACAAGTTTCACAAACTTAGGTTGTTTGAAAGTTTTGCTATCATTTTGGTATGAGGGCCAAGCCCTGCTTCAGTTCAAGTTAGGAGCTCCCTCTCTGTGGCCCCGTGTCTGAAGGGCAACCAGCATTGTTTTGGTGCAACTTGCTGTTTGGGCAGTGCTGCAATTTACATGGACCACAGAAATGTAAACAAGTGGTCCCTCATGCCTGTTCTGCCAAAATCATGTCAGATCTTTAACTTCATTTTCCTGCACTGACTTCCTATCCCTTAATTCCCTTAAAATCTAAATATGTAAAAATCTCTTCCTCAAATTTTGGCCAAATTGTCATCAGTGACCTCTGACCATTGGAGCTGACCTGAGATGCTCCTCTATATCCATTTCCCCTCAGAACCACAAGGTTTGTAGTCTGGGTTGAGTAGAATCATAGAATAATCCGGCACAGAAGCAGGCCCTCTGGCCCAACTCATCCATGCCGACAAAGGTGCCGCCTAAGCTAGTCCCATTTGCCTGTGTTTGGCCCATATCCCTCTAAACCCTTCTCTACATATCCAAATGTCGTTACTGTGCCCACCTCAACCACTTCCTCTGGCAGCTCGTTCCATGTACGCAACGCCCTCTGCATG
Source organism: Pristis pectinata (assembly GCF_009764475.1). Lineage (NCBI taxonomy): Eukaryota > Metazoa > Chordata > Chondrichthyes > Rhinopristiformes > Pristidae > Pristis > Pristis pectinata. Next base: position 41,790,136 of record NC_067420.1, read on the forward strand.
AAGAAGTTGCCTTTCTCATCCCTTTTGCATCTTTCCCCTCTCACTTTAAACCTGTGCCCTCTAGTTTTTGGTTCCCTATCTATACACAGGGTTCGTATGTTAAAACTGGGATGAGGAGGAATTTCTCCAGCCAGAAGGTGGTGAATCTGTGGAATTTGTTGCCACAGAGGGCTGTGGAGGCCAAGTCATTGGGTGTATTTAAGGCAGAGATCGATAGGTCCTTGATTGGTGAGGGGGTTAAGGGTTATGGGGAGAAGTTGGGACAATGGGGTTGAAAAAAATCAGCCATGATTGAATGGTGGAGCAGACTTGATGGGCTGAATGGCCTAATTCTGCTCCTATATCTTATGGTAAAAGTCTGATCTATTAGAGCAGGGAGAGATCTGCCTGAATTCAGTTGATAAATGTTTCTCACTTACTGGTTGGATCAGCTCATTGGTAGCAGACTAATGGAGACCTGAAAAATGCAATCAACGCAAATGAGATGAGCAGCTAGTTGAGGAGAGAGCCTGTTGGTGAAGGGAAGAGACCATCAAATCAATTAAGAAAGCCAGACTAAGTGGAGAGTTTGAGGAGAAGAGATCTTGTGAATCGAAGTGTGTTTAACAGGAAGGGGAACAAGATTGTGTTGGAAATAAGTCCAAGTGCTTCTGTGCAAGGGTGGATGTTAACTCAGCAGTTAGTGCTGCTGCCTCATGGCTCTAGGGATTTGGGTTCGCTCCTAACCTCTGTGTGGAGTTTGCTCGTTCTCCCTGTGACTGCGTGGGTTTCCCCTGGTGCTCAGATTTCCTCCCACATCCCAAAAACGTGCTGATGGGTAATTAGCTGCTGTAAGTTGCCCCTTTCTGGAGGAACGTGGCAAAAAGAAACAGGAGTTGATGGGCATGTGAGAGAGAATAAGTTGCAGGGATACAGGGAAATAAGGAAAGGGAGAATGGATGGGATGGCTCTGCTGGGAGCTTGTATGGAAGCTTGCCTCGTCCTGTCCTGTAATAAGGTTCACCGGTAGTGTGTGAATGTTATTGTCAAGGCCAGCTTCTACAGCTCACCTTTTTCTCGCTCCTCATGATCCACCCAGTTCCTCCTACACAGCCACACCAGCCCCCTGTCACCCTGTTTCTCTCCCCTACTATATCTGCCCATCACCCACACACTAACCCCCCCCCCCCCCCACTGTTCCCATTTACCCACCCCACCTCCCTTTGGTTCTGTGCACCACCTTCCCCCTCCCATCAGGATCCATCGTCTGCAGCCCTTTGTTCCCTCCACATATTACCTCCCAGTCTCTGTCGCTTGGTCCACTCTTCCCTCCACCCCCATCACCCGTCCCCACCTATTGCTTGCCAGCTCTTGCTCCACCTCTTCCTCTTACCTCTTTATACTCCCCTCTATCTTTCAGTCCAGATGAAGAATCTCTCCCCAAAACGTCAACTGTCCATTTTCCCCCCACAGATGCTGCCTGGCCCGCTGAGTTCCTCCAGTGGTTTGTTTCTCATCACCTTTTGCCATTGCAATTGTGCTTGGCAGTGGACTCAAACCACCACATCCACGTGGTGATGGTGCTCCTGCAAAGCTGTTAGAGGGATTAGATTGAAGGACCAATGCTTTTCCAAGTCGGGATGCTGTGTGAGCTGACAGAGAGCTTGCTGCTCGAGCTTGTTCTTATTCACCTGCCACAGTAGGGGTTGAGTATTTGGGATGTGCCGTTGATGGAATCTCATCAAGTAATTGCTGTGCATTAATTTGATAACACAGACGTTAGCCGTGGTACGTCAGTGAGGGATGGAGTGAATGTAAGGTGGTGAATAGGGCGCCTGATAACTTTGTGCTGCTTGGATGCTGTTAAGAGTTGCGCATATTTGAGCTTTTAACGATACCTTTAAAAGTCTTGCTGTCTCATCCATTTAGAAAAGTGTTGTGTTCCTGGAAAATGTTTTAAGAGAAATTTTGTAAATCAAAAAGGCTGGGTGAAAGATATTAGTATTTTTGTGTAGAGTGGCACACTTTTTGTTATAGAAAAAAAAATTGATAAATTGAATGTACCCAAAGAGCTCACAGCTTTGTAGCTAATGTTCTTAAATTGAGGAATATTTGTATTATTGAAGGCTGTACAGAAGATGCATATGAGATGTGTGGATATATTAACAGAATATCCCTCCAGAATTGTTTTCCATTTCCCATTTTTCTGAATGTAAAGGGGAATGGCTAACTTTTTAAAATGCATGCAGTAAAAATTAGTTGAGAAACTGATCCATGCTGCAGAATCCATACTTCAGTCCTATGGCACTGTTTGAGAAAAAGGCAAGGAGTTCTGCCAGTATCCAGCTGACATTCCTCCCTGGAGGTTGTTGGTGGGATCTCACTCTGTGCAAAGCAGTAGCTTAGCTTTGCTTTGCCTACATCGCGAGGTGATTTTTTTCAGTACTAAATGTCCTGAAGAATTGCTGAGGTGCTCTGTAAATCATAGAATCTCACAACAGGAGGCCATTTAGCCTTTTCTGTCGATACAGACTCTTTGAAAGAGGAATTCAGTCTGTTACATTTCCCTTCCTTTACTTGCAGCTCCTTCTATTTCAAATATTTATCCCATTCCTTATTTGAAAGTTTGTATTGAACCATTTTCTGTCATCCTGACAGGCAGTGTGTTATTGCAATAACTTGCTGAGTAAAGAAACAGTTTTTTCCTCTTCCCCTCTATTTTGTGCTGACAGGGACTGGTTGGGCTGAATGGCCTATATCTTTGACATGTATCCTTTGTTATCTTGTGCACTACTGCAGGGTAGTGTTGGTGGGTCATGGACATGTCAATGATCCCATTTCAGACAAGTGCACAGCACATTTTTAAAAAACATGCTAGCTGTGCTTGAGGATTTTTCCCTAAAGTTGTTTAAAAAGAGTAAGTTTATTTCAAAACTTTCATTTTGATCAGTGCATTACTTTATTGTGTTGGGGTGGCACAGTTGGGGGCTGACCCACATCTGAATCAGAAGGATGAAGGTCCAAGTTCTACTCCAGACACCTGAATACAAAAGTCTCCACTGGCATTTCAGTGCATTACTGAGGGAGTGCAGCACCATGTGCAGTGCTGTCTTTTAGAAGAGCTGTTAAACAGAGGCTCTGGAAACCCTACAGGTGGGCATAAAAGATCCTATGTCATTACTTAGGAGGAGAGTTGGAATGTTCTCCTTGACATCCTGCTCAGTGTTTATCCTTCAATCAAGAATTTTTTTTAATTACCTGGTCATTATGACACTGTGTGGGAGCTCAGTGTGGGCAAAAATTATTCTGTATATCATACTTTACCAAAGTGGTTAACTTGGCTGTAAAGCACTTTGGAACAACTAGTGACCTGCCCTAAAATGGCAAGTTTTTTTCTCATTGAGTGATGAGGTTAGCTCTCAGATTGGCTGTTTGCATGCTTTGGGGACAGGAAGTGGTCACACAGCCCATGAGCCTGCTCCACTGTTCATTCAGATCTGTACTTTGACCTCATATGGAACCAAGGTAGGTAAGTGGGGATTTGCCAGTTTAAGGGGAGTAAGACTGGAGGGTTGAATGCTGGTAGAGTCTGTCAGGAATACTTCCCCACACTCAGGATCCTTAATATAGTCAGAAGAATGATTGGGCCTGAAATGAGGGGGGTGCTGGGCAGAATAACTGAATCATAATGTAATGGTGTCAAGTAAGCAGGGCTGCTCAAAAATTGGTAAAATTGCTTCATTATTGTCACACGTACTGAGGTACAGTGAAAAACTTGTCTTGCATACCGTCCATACAGATCATTTCATTACAACTGTCCATTGAGGTAGTACAAGGGAAAACAATAACAGTGCAGTGTTACAGTTACAGCGAAAGGACAGTGCAAGCAGAGAATAAGGTGCAAGGCCATAACGAAGTCGATTGTGCGGTCAAGAGTCCATCTTATCGTACTTGGGAACTGTTCAATACTCTTATAACAGTGGGATAGAAGCTGTCCTTGAGTCTAGTGGTACGTGCTTTCAGGCTTTTGTATCTTCTGCCCGATGGCAGGGGAGAGAAGAGAGAATGTCTGGGGTGGGTGGGCTGCTTTACCGAGGCAGTGAGAAGTGTAGACAGAGTCCATGGAGGGGAGGCTGGTTTCTGTGATGTGCTGAGCTGTGTCCACAACTCTCCGCAGTTTCTTGAGGTCCCGGGCAAAGCAGTTGCCATACCAAGCCGTGATGCATCCAGATAGGATGCTTTCTATTGTGCTTTGATAAAAATTGGTGAGAGTCAAGGGGGACATGCGAAATTTCTTTAGCCTCCTGAGGAAGTAGAGGCGCTGGTGAGCTGTTAGTGCAGGACCAGCAGTGGAACCAGTATTGGTTTATTATTGTCACTTGTACCGAGGTACAGTGAAAAGCTTGTCTTGCAAACCGATCGTACAGGTCAATACAGTTCCATTGAATTAGTACAAAGTGCATTGATGTAGTATGGGTAAAAACAGTAACAGTACAGAGTAAAGTGTGACAGCTACAGAGAGAGTGCAATAAGGTGCAAGGTCACAACAAGGTAGATCATGAGGTCATAGACCATCTCAGTGTATAAGGGAACCGTTCAATAGTCTTATCACAGTGGGGTAGAAGCTGTCCTTAAGTCTGGTGGTACATGCCCTCAGGCTCCTATATCTTCCACCCGATGGAAGAGGAGAGAAGAGAGAATGTCCTGGGTGGGTGGGGTCTTTGATTATGCTGGCTGCTACACCAAGACAATGAGAGGTAAAGACAGAGTCCAAGGAGGGGAGGCTGGTGTCTGTGATGCTCTGGGCTGTGTCCACAGCTCTCTGCAGCTTCTTGCGGTCCTGTCAGAGCAGTTGCTGTACCAAGCCGTGATACATCCAGATAGGATGCTTTCTGTGGTGTATTGATAAAAGTTGGTGAGAGTCAAAGGGGACAAAGCAAATCTCTTTAGCCTCCTGAGGAAGTAGAGGCGCTGGTGAGCTCTCTTGGCCGTGGCATCTACGTGATTTGACCAGGACAGGCTGTTGGTGACGTTCACTCCCAGGAACTTGAAGCTCTCAACCCTCTCGACCTCAGCACCATTGATGTAGACAGGTGCATGTACACTGCCCCCTCTCCTGAAGTCAATGACCAGCTCTTTTGTTGATGTTGAGGGAAAGGTTGATATCATGACACCATTTCACTAAGCTCTCTATCTCCTTCCTGTACTCCGACTCATCGCTGTTTGAGATACGGCCTGCAACGGTGGTATCATCTGCAAACTTGTAGATGGAGTTAGAGCAGAATCTGGCCACACAGTCATGAGTGTATAGGGAGTAGAGTAGAGGGCTGAGGACACAGCCTTGTGGGCCACCAGTGTTGAGAATAATCGTGCCGGAGGTATTGCTGCCTATCCTCACTGATTGCGGTCTGTTGGTTAGAAAGTCAAGGATCCAGTTACAGAGGGAGATGTTGAGTCCTAGATCTTGGAGTTTGGTGACAAGCTTGCATGGGATTATTGTATTGAAGGCTGAGCTGTAGTCAATAAACAATAGTATAACGCAGGTGCCTTTACTGTCCAGATGCTCCAGAGCTGAGTGTAGGGCCAGGGAGATGGCATCTGCTGTAGACCTGTTTCGGCGATAGATGAAAATTGCAGTGGGTCCAGGTTGTCTGGGAGGCTGGAGTTGATGTGTGCCATGACCAACCTCTCAAAGCACTTCATGATGGTGGATGTCAGAGCCACTGGTTGGTAGTCATTAAGGCATGTTACCTTGCTTTTCTTTGGTACCGGGATGATAGTGGCCTTCTTAAAACTGGAGGGAACCTGAGATTGAAGCAGGGAGAGGTTGGATATGTCCGCAAATACTTCTGCCAGCTGATCAGCACAAGATCTGAGCACACAGCCCGGGACACCACCTGGGCCAGGTGCTTTCCTTGTGTTCACTCTCTGGAAGACTGATCTTACATCATCCACTGTGATCACAGGTTCAGCTGCGTTGGTGGCTGTCAGGGTGGATGGTGACAATCCACTTCTCTTTTGTTCAAAACGCGCATAGAATGCGTTAAGTTCATCAGGAAGGGATGCGCTGTTGTTAGCTATGCAGCCCGACTTCGTCTTGTAGCCTGTCATGGCATGTAAGCCCTGCCATAACTGGTGGCTGGTCAGGGACTCTATTTTGAGTTGGTATTGCTTCTTGGCATCCCTGATAGCTTTTCGAAGGTCATACCTCTTTCTTGTACAGATCGGGATCACCAGATTTGTGTGCAGCAGTCCTCGCCTTCAGTAGGGAGTGGATCTCCCGGTCCATCCATGGTTTCCTGTTTGGGAACACCCGTATTGTCTTCTTTGGTACACAGTCCTCCACACACTTGCTGATAAAGTCAGTGATGGTGGTGACATACTCATCAAGGCTGGCAGCTGAGTCTTTGAACATGGACCAGTCCACTGTCTCAAAGCAGTCACGTATAAGCTCATCTGCTTCCTCAGACCAACACTGCACGACTCTCCATACCGGATCCACCCGTTTCAGTTTCTGTTTGTATGCAGGGAGTAGGAGCACAGCCTGGTGGTCTGATTTCCCAAAGTGAGGACGAGGGGTGGCTCGGAAGGCATCTTTGGTTGTATAGCAGTGGTCAAGGGTGTTGGCGCCCCTGGTGGAGCAGGAGATGTGCTGATAGTATTTTGGTAGTAAATTCTTGAGGTCAGCCTGATTGAAGTCCCCTGCATTGATGAAGAGGGCCTCAGGGTATCCTGTCTCAAGGTTGTTGACCACGGAGTATAGCTCATTGAGTGCAGGCTTCATGTCCGTCTGTGGTGGGATGTAGACTGCCACCAGGATAGCTGAAGCGAACTCCCTTGGCAGATAGAATGGTCGACACTTCACCGTTAGATATTCCAGGCTGGGTGAGCAGGACCTCGCCAGGACCGTCACGTCTGAGCACCACAAGTTATTGATTAAGAAGCAGACCCCTCCGCCTTTAACTTTGCCTGAGGACACTGTATGGTCCATTTGATGAATTGAGAAGCCGTCAGGTTGAATAGCAGAGTCAGGTGAGGCAGGTCTGAGCAACGTTTCAGTGAGACATAGTACACAACAGTCCCTCAGTTCTCTGTGGTAGGTCAGTCTTGCCCTTAGTTCATCAACTTTGTTCTCAATGGACTGGACATTAGCTAGTGGTATGCTGGGGAAGGGGGGGGTCTTGTAACCACACTGTTTCAGCATCGGCTGCAGCCCAGCCCTCTTGCCACGTTTCCGAGATACGCGGCGGCGACTCTCGGAACTTTCATGGCTTCGAACTGCTGAGTCAAGGTTCTGTGTTACATAAACTTGCAACTGCAGCTGGTTTTACAGCATAGTGCAGAGGGAGATGCCGGTATTGGTAAAGGCGTTGGCTCAGGTAAAAGTTAAAAGATTCCACGACACTGTTCAAAAGCAGAAGGGAATTCTGTTCATGCCTGGGCTAGCATTTAACCAAACCACCAAGGGCCAACTCTTTAGTTTCCAGTGCACAAGTTAACTGCCAGGTTTGCCTACGTGTCACTGCAGTTCAGAATCAAATTAATTGTATTTTAAGAAATAAAACTTGTATTTCTCTGGTGGCCTTCCACCTTAGCCATTGAAGTAGGACCCATGGCAGTCATCTTGTACACAGCAAGCTCCCACATACTAGATAATGATGTATGTTGGGGGATAAATGTTGACCAGCAACTATAGAACCATAGAACACTACAGCACAGGAAACAGGCCATTCGGCCTTTCTAGTCTGTGCCGAAACTTTATTCCGCTAGTCCCATTGTCCTGCACCCAGTCCATAACCCTCCAGATCTCTCCCATCCACGTATCTATCCAATTTATTCTTAAAACTTAAGAGTGAGCCCACATTTACCACGTCAGATGGCAGCCCGTTCCACACTCCCACCACTCTCTGACTGAAGACGTTCCCCCTAAACCTTTCCACTTTCACCCTAAAGCCATGCCCTCTCGTACTAATCTCTCCTAATCTTAGTGGAAAGAGCCTACTCGCATTTACTCTGTCTATACCCCTCATAATTTTGTAAACCTCTATCAAATCTCAACTCCTGAAGACCCAGCAACATACTGATAAATCTTCTCTGCACTCTTTCAATCTTACTGATATCCTTCCTATAGTTAGGTGACCAGAACTGCACACAAACCAAGGGACCACTTAGAATTGTGCCATGGGATCTTGCGTGCTTACCTGAAAATGAAAACAGGGCCTCATTTGCCTGGAGACGTTTGCAAGAAGTGATGGGGCTCTGTGTCAAATGCAAATCGTATCTAGCCCCCAGCTAGCTTTTTTCTGGCACTGTTGATAGAATTCTCTTTGCAACATTCCCTTGAGGCTTTTAATTTTAAAACTGCATTTGGTTAACGTTCCTCAATGAATACACATTGGGCAATGAAATTGAGAAGAGATTATGAAGGATCCTTTCTTAGTGAGCTGTGAGCAACTAAGGGACTGGTCTATAAACTTCCCTATCAGTACATGATCTAGAAGCTTTTGACTAGGAGAGGACAGTGGAATGATAAAGGGTGAAGTTCAAATGATTCCTGGATGGTGCTGCGATATCTCAGATAAGCTGTGGCTTTCCATAACCATTCTTCTGTGTACAGTTTTTAAATATGTGCAGATATACTGTGGCTTCAGTAAAATGAAAACCATGTTGGTGATATTTAACAGTAAAGCTGGAAATGATACTGATTGAAAACAGCGAGGACACTATCACCACAGAATACTAATGTGATTTTTGGAAATTTTAAGGCTGTGAGGATCAGTGGCTTTTGCCAGCTTTTCTTGAGATCAGCTGTCTGGGATCACATTCGCAAGAAAATGCCTAGTACAAAACTTTCCTGTTGTATCTGGAGCGGCTAATTTATGATGACTTAAGTGTCAGGTACGGGTGGTATTGGTTTATTATTGTCACTTGTACTGAGGTAGAATGAAACACTTCTTGCATACCAATCGTACAGGTCAATTCATTACACAGTGCAGTTACATTGGCTTAGTACAGAGTGCATTGATGTAGTACAAGTTAAAAACAATAACAGTACAGAATAAAGTGTCACAGCTACAGAGAAAGTGCAGTGCAGTAAGGTGCAAGGTCACAACAAGGTAGATCGTGAGGTCAGAGTCCATCTCATCGTATAAGGGAACCATTCAATAGTCTTATCACAGTGGGGTAGAAGTTCTCCTTAAGTCTGGTGGTACATGCCCTCAGGCTCCTGTATCTTCTACTTGATGGAAGAGGAGAGAAGAGAGAATGACCTGGGTAGGTGGGGTCTTGGAAAGATCGTGGTTGGTATTTTACCTCACCATCACTTTGCTGCACTAACCTCGTACTTCAATTCCCTTAATATCTAAAAATCTATCAATCTCTTTCTTGAATATACTCGCCAATAGATCCTCCACAGCCCCTTTGGAAGTCTCCCCCTTTGGAGAGACTTCCAAAGATTCACCATCTGGGTGAAAGTAGTTCACCTCGTCGTAGTTCTGAAAGCCAATGCATTGTGTTGAGATTGTGACCCCTGATTCCAGATGCCCAGTCAGGGGCAATTTCATCCCTGCATTCACCTGCCTGGCCTCAAGAATTCTGTATCAATGAGATCAAACCTCATTCTGCTAACCTCTCTAGAGTATAAATCCATTCTGTTTAATCTCTCCTCTGAGTGAAGCCCCCATTGCACTGATAGATCCTCTTCCACCATGTTAGGATGTCCCAGAGTTCAATGGATAGGGGATTTCAACCTCCCGTTTAAATTGGAGGAGAAAACAACGTTGAGCAAAGATTTAATAGAGGTGTACAAGATCATGATGGGTTTCATAGCGAGAGAGTGAAGATATTTCTATTCATAGTTCAGGGATCGGGGGCAGAGATTCAACACAATGGGCAAATGATTGGGGGAATGCAAAGTAAGATTTTTACAGTTATGATCTGAACTTTGCTGCATGCTAGAATCCAAACAGCCAATCAGGACATTCAGAAAGGAATTTGATAGGCACTTGCGAGAGGATAATTTAAAGGAGTACAAGAACAGAGGAATGGGATTGACAGGATTACCACAGGGGCTAGCATGGATTGGTAGGGTCGAGTGGTCTTGACCTTTAGTGTAAAGATGCTATGGTTCAAAGTGCTTTTCTGCACTGGTGTAAAGTCTGATAGCTGCAATGGCATATAGGACAGAATGTGTTCTGTCCCCATAAACTGGGACACAGTAGAAACTAATTTCTATAGGTTTGGGGAAAAGGGAATGTCTATTAAATTAAAGAAGCTGTTATATAAGAGAAAGCTATTCAGTCCGTCCTTCTTTTACTGGCTCTGCAAAAGAGCTATCCATTTAGTATGAGCCCAGTCTTCTGATCCATCTCCCCCGAGTCCTGGAAATTGCTTTTATATATTTATCCTGTTCCCTTTTAAATGTTGCTATTCATTTTGCTTCCTTCAACTTTTCAGGCAGTGCGTTCATTATCAGTTTATCTCACTATATTTATAAAATAAAATCTCTGTGTTAAATCCCAAATCCCGGCCACTAATTCTGACACCCAGCTGTATGACAAGTGAGTACGTGCAGTTTGCATTGGCACTTTTCTGCCTGTGGTAGCCCAGTGCTCATTCCAAAGCCTCTGATATTTTTCATAAGTTACTGGAGGCTCCAAATCAAATCCAGAGAGTGCCTAGGTATGGTTGTACAGAATACAGCAAGGTTGGGATCAGTGATGGGATACTTGTGTCCTGGGTGTTATTTGTACTTAAACCAGCATAATTAAAACACTGGCTATCTGTTTCATTGGGGCTTGCTACAGCTGCCATATTTCCTACATTACAACAACGATTAGATGTCAATGGTACCACATTGGGTTTAAAAAAAATGATATCTTTATTAGTCACATGTACATCGAAACACACAGTGAAATGCATCCTCTGCGTAGTGTGTTCTGGGGGCAGCCCGCAAGTGTCGCCACACTTCCGGCGCCAACATAGCACGCCCACAACTTCCTAACCCATACGCCTTTGGAATGTGGGAGGAAACTGGAGCACCTGGCGGAAACCCACGCAGACACGGGGAGAACGTACAAATTCCTCACAGACAGTGGCCGGAATTGAACCTGGGTCACTGGCACGGTAAAGCTTTACGCTAACCGCTACATTGCTGTGCCTGCCATCCAATGTTTGAATTTTGAAGTTTAATCAAGCTGTATTTTAGAAGCATTAATATTTCAGTGCAGCAGTGGTCGTCATGGAATTGTGAGAGAAAATTTATACATAAATTATATAAAACCATCTGGATATTAGTGCAACCAACACTTTACCCTGAGGCTTGGTTACACAACTTGGAATGAACACCCTTACCACATGCTGAACAGTCTATTTATTAAGTGACTCTTTCCCAGCTTCCCTTTACAGAACTGATCATTCCTACAACTAAAACTTGTCTTCTAGATGTCTTGCATTGTGCTACTTTTGTGTTTGGGAGTATTGATAAAACGGATATATATTGTTCGTCCTGTATAGCAAAACCTCCTTTACAAACATGTCTTTGCTTCCTGCAAATCTCATTAAATTTACCTCGTATTTCACCCCCCCCCCCCCTCCCAATGTAAACTGACTATGGCTGATGCTCACATCTCCCCTCTAACACGTGTCTCCTAAGTACTCAAAGCTACATGGGACTTGTAGTCACAAACAATTCATTGTTCTTTGGACTGGGTAGGAGGAAAACTGCACTTCCCTCTGTGTAGAGACGCAGCAGTTTGTTGGTGGGTAGATAGATGTGGCTCTCTGACATGCGAAGCTGCAGTCTTCTCCAAAATCCTTGTAGGCCTGGTAATTCTCGCAAATCGTCCAAGTCCCTGGGTCCCAACTGCAGCATTTCTGGATATTCTCATATTTTTACCCCAACTCCTCCAATGTCTTTGGCTTTTTGTTTTGCCAATTATTTCAAATCTGCGTCCTTCAGTTGCTGACCTCCCGTCAGTGGGAACATTTGTTTCTTATTTCCTCCTCCAAGCCCAACTTTCAAACAGTGGATTTGGAACAGAGTGAGAGATGACTTTTTTTGCACAGAGGGTTGTGAGCTGTGGAATGGGACTGCTGGGTTTGCTCAGCTGGGAGCTGGCATTGACCCAGTGGGTCAAATGGCCTCCTCCTGTCTTGTAATAAGTAAGTTAATCCTGACCCAAGCTAACCTGAACCCGACGCCCACAGTTGGTTCCATCAGACTCTGGTTGGGGAGCCAGGCTACATCTGAACTCATGCTGCTTGGGTGGGGAGCGCCGTCACTGACCATCTGTTTCGTCAAATGGTGCAGCCCAGAAGGAGGCCATTCAGCCTATCATGATTGTGCTGTGCATTTGGAAGGCCTGACTCATTGGTAATGTTCCCTTGCTGCCTCCCCAGAGCTCCACAAATATTCCCCTTCAAGTATCTATCCGGTAGCCTTTAAGGTTGCTTTCGAAACTCCCTTGATCACCCTGTCAGGCAGAACATAGCAGATCATAACAGCGCCTGCTGTATGTTCTGTGTAATAATCTGGCTGGTGTAAAGTGGTTTCATTTGTCTGCTTAATATGTAGTAACTTTATGTGTGACCTATGAAGAAATATTTTGTGGTTTAAGAAAGCTTTGCATCTCTCTTAGCTGTTCTCAAAAAAAAAAATCATCTTTCCCGGCACCACAAGAGAGACTTCAGATGCTGGAAATCTGGAGCAACACACAAAATGCTGGAGGAACTCAGCAGGTCAGGCTGAGTTCAAGGGTCTCGGCCTGAAATGTCGGCTTTTCATTCCCCCCCCCCGCCCATAGATGCTGCCTGACCTGCTGAGTTCCTCCAGCATTTTGTGTGTTTATCTTTCTTAGCAATTTCCTTTGGGATTTGGTACGAAGTCGACTGTTGCAGTAAAGAGGGAGGGCCATCTTCTCATTGTTTTCCCCTGGAACGTGGTCTGAGAGTGTGTGATGCATTTCAATTCCCTTGTGCTTGTGTACATTTTCTTCAGTTTGGCCTGCTCTCGGACCACAGAGGTAGTCATGGTAACGGAATAAACAGTTTGTAGTTCCACTACAGTCTCGTGCTCCTGTCGAGACTTTCCATTCTTCAAAATGGATTGTGTGAGTTAAGTGGCTTCCTAACCGGAATGTGTGAGCCATACAACCTTCACGCTTGACATAAGCGGGCTGGTGTTTGAAATTTGGTTGTTATTTAAACTATGCAGTGAGCTCCAAAGCTGAAATCCTGTATGAGAACTTCAATTGCAGGGGATCACAAAAGGTTCTGTACATCACAAGACAAAGGAGCAGAAGTAGGCCATTCGGCCCATTGAGTCTACTCCACCATGAGCTAAACTATTCTCCCATCTAGCCCCAATTCCTGGCCTTTTCCCCATATCCCTTGATACCCTGACTAATTAGATACCTATCAATCTCCTCCTTAAACACCCCCAGTGATCAGGCCTCCACAGCTGTATGTGGCAACGAATTCCATAAATCCACGACCCTCTGGCTAAAGAAATTTCTCATCTCTGTCTTAAATGGGTACCCTCTAGTTCTAAGACTGTGCCCTCTTGTCCTGGACTCACCCACCAAGGGAAACAACTTAGTCACCTCTACTCTGCCCAATCCTTTCAACATTTGAAATGTTTCTATGAGGTCCCCTCTCATTCCTCTGTACTCCAATGAATACAGTCCAAGAACCGACAAACGCTCCTCATATGTAAGCCCTTGCATTCCGGGAATCATCCTCGTAAATTTTCTCTGAACCCTCTCCAACATCAGTACATCCTTTCTAAGACAAGGGGCCCAAAACTGCACACAGTATTCCAAATGAGGTCTCACCAGTGCCCCATAGAGGATATCGGACTGTACCTACTGATAAACTTGCTTTACTGCATGAGGTTTTAGCAGGTGGTGGGGAGTAAGGTTTAAGGTGGCACAATGCTATTATACACTTTGGTTTTTAGTTGAATACTTTCTTAATTGTGCAAACAGGTTAGGACAGTTAGTTCCACTTTATGAGCATCAGTAAGAATTCACAGCAGGGGAAATGTAGCTGTCGCAGTTCCACAGCTCACTGCAGTGGGTGATTTTTGGTATCTGCACACTACGTAGATTTGAATTGCCTCTTTGTTTTCTTTCAGCTCCGTGTGTTGCGGCAGAGTGTGGGGTTCGGCATCAACATCCTCAGGCTGGGCAGTCCTGCCTTGGGCAGTGGGTTACTGCATGCTTCACCTGGACAGTCGCTGCCATTTCGGGCTGGTCACTCCACACCAAGGGTGGGTTCTGTAAAGGGAAACTGGTACACAAACCACGCAGAGCATCCAAAGTGGTCTCTGCTTCCTCCCCCCCAAACCTTGGGCTAGCTCCTTGACACTGAAATGTTCATGTTGCCAAGGTGTCTATTTTTGTTTTATCAGCAGTCCTTGCGATTCAAAGCAAAAAAATTGATTGTCACCATCCCCAACTCTGTATCCTAGAAATCTGTACTGTGCAGTCTAATGTAAACTCATTCCATATACAGACCACCCTCTGGGTGAAAAAGTTGCCCCTCAAGTTCCTCTTAAATCTCTCCCTCTCGCCTTAAAGCTATGACCTCTAGTTCTTGATTCTTCAACCCTGGGAAAAAGAGTGCACTTATGTGGCTGAGGTTGAGTTTAGTATCCCTGGTTCTTGCATCCTGCTGCTGTGTTCCACTCCAGGTTTTCCCCTCTTGAAATCCTGCTGCTTTTCTGATATCATGGACAGCACCTCCCAAACCTGTGACCTCCACAACCCAGGAGGAGAAGAGCAGCGGGCATGGGGTACACGCTGCAAGTTCTCCACAACACTGGAGAATTGGAGAATGACTCCATAGAAGAGGCTAAGACTGGTCCCAGGGTTAAGATTCTACACTCAAGGAAGGCCCATTTTGATGGCGTCAGAAGGGATCTGGCAGGCATGGATTGGGATAGGTTTTCTGGCAAAAAGATGCTTGGTAAGTGGGAGGCCTTCAAGAGTGAAATATTGAGAGTACAGAATCTGTATGTTCCTGTTAGGATAAAAGGCAAGGCTAACAGGTTTAGGGAATCTTGGTTATTGAGGTCCTGGTAAAGAAAAAGGAGGTGCATATCAGGTATCGGCAGTTAGGATCAAATGAGGTGTTTGAGGAGTATAAGGAATGCAAGAGAACACTTAAGAGAGAAATCAGGAGGGCAAAAAGAGGACATGAGTTTGCTCTGGCAGACAAGGTGAAAGAGAATCCTAAGGGTTTCTATAGCTATATTGAAGAGCAAAAGGGTAACAAGGGACAAAATTGGTCCTCTTGAAGATCAGCATGGTCATCTATGCATGGAACTGAAAGAAATGGGGGAGATTTTAAATGCATTTTTTTGCATCTGTGTTTACTCGGGAGACAGACACAGAGTCTATAGAACTGAATAAAAAGAGTATGGAGGTCGTGGACAGTATCCAGATTGTGGAAGAGGAGGTGCTTGCTGTCTTGAGGCGAATTAGGGTGGATAAATCCCCAGGGCCTGACCAGGTGTCCCCTCAGACCTTGTGGGAGGCTGGTGCAGAAATTGCAGGGCCCTGGCAGAGATGTTTAAAACGTCCTTGGCTACGTGTGAGGTGTCAGAGGACTGGAGGATGGCTAATGTTGTTCCATTGTTTAAGAAAGGCTCTAAGAATAAGCCGGGAAATTATAGGCCAGTGAGCCTGATGTCCAGTCATGGGTAAATTATTGGAAGGTATTCTGAGGGACAGGATATATAAGTATTTGGATAGACAGGGTCTGAACAGGGATAGTCAACGTGGCTTTGTGCGTGGCAGGTCATGTCTAACCAATCTATTAGAGTTTTTTTGAGGAGGTTACCAGGAAGGTTGATGAAGGGAAGGTGTTGAAGTTGTTAAAGACGTTGGTGAGGCCAAATTTGGAGTATTGTGTGCAGTTCTGGTCACCTACCTACAGGAAAGATATCAATAAGCTTGAAAGAGTGCAGAGAAAATTTACACAGATGTTGCCGGGACTTGAGGACCTGAGTTACAGGGATACGTTGAATAGGTTAAGACTTTGTTCCCTGGAGCACAGGAGAATGAGGGGAGATCTTATAGAAGTGTACACAATTATGAGGGGTATAGATAGGGTGAATACGTGCAGTCTTTTTCCCCTCAGGTTGGGTGAGACTAGAACTAGAGGTCATAGGTTTAGGGTGAAAGATGAAATATTTAAGGGGAATCTGAGGGGGAACTACTTCACTCAGAGGGTGGTGCGAGTGGGGAATGAGCTGCCAGCGGAAATGGTGGATGCGGGTTCAATTGTAACATTTAAGAGAAGTTTGGATAGGTACATGAATGAGAGAGGTATGGAGGGTTGTGGTCTGGGTGCAGGTAGATGGGACTAGGCAGAAAACCAGGCCAGTATGGACAAGATGGGCTGAAGGGCCTGTTTCTGTGACTATTCTGATGTGGAAATACTTTGTTGTTCCTTTGTTGCTTGGTTTAAATTCTGGAGCTCCTCGTCCAGCAGTACATGTACACCAGCCGTTAGAGGGCAGCTCACCACCACCACCTTCTCGAGCTATTAGGCACGTGCAGTTAACGCTGGCCTTGCCAGCAATGCCTATATCCCGTGATTGAATAATAAAAAAAAATCTGAGAGAATTTGGCAAGATTAGCTTGAGTACCTCAGTGAAAGAAATTTTAGTTTTCATTTAAATGTAGGGCAATCTAATGGAATCCTACACAAAAAAATCACAAGTTTTGGCTTTTCTGTCTTTCTACACATCAGAATATTTGCTTAGGGATACCATTTCCCTGCTTTACTTTGCACTTCTCTATCCTTCCCCAAGACTCTGCTTGCTAACCTGCACCATCGTCTTCACTGGTAACCCTTGATCCCTCTCCAGTAAGTGTTAAAAGTTCTTATCCTTGACCCTCCCTGGCTTTGTCCTTCCCTATCTCCGTAATCACTTCCAAACTGCTCCAGTTCTAGCCTCTTGCATATTCTCCAGTTTTCACCCCTTCATTGGTAGTCATGTTGTCAGCTGCCTGAGCTTAAAGTTTCCTCCTTGCACCTCGATGTATTTGCTTCCTGCAAAGTGTTCCTTCATTCCTACTCCTTTGCTAAGTGTATGGTTATCTTGTATCTTCCAATGTGACCCAATGTTGAATCTTGTCTGATAATGTTCCTATGAAGTGGCTTGTTAAAGTTAGTACATGTTAGGCTATTGTTGTCCCTAGCAGTTGAGTTCAAGCTTTTGCTAAGTAATGTTCTGATGATTCTTCACTGACATATTTATTCTACCGTTAACAGTTTTACAATGTGAGAGAGACAGCTCAGCCTGTTGAAGAAGAAGTGGGACCCTTCACCAAACTGGTCGAAGCATTAGGATTCACGGGACCTCTGAAGTACAGCAAATGGGTACTGCTTTCATTTTGTACTGATGAATATAGGCGAGTTTGGAGGGTGTGAGGGCTCTCCGCAACTAAATGGAGCAGATTCTATAGCTGTGGTATTTGGGGTTCCCTTGATCTGTTATTGCTCGCCTGCTTAGATGCAGAATAATGTCTTTTGGTACATTATCTTGCCTCGTCATCCCTCCCCCAGAAAAGCCCTCCCTAATGACACCATTGGTGGGATGGGCACTCATCAAAGATCAAAGGGACTCATTTACAAAAGAAAGACTGACTTGCATTACTGTTGTGACTTCGGGGCGTGCTAAAGCACTTCATAGCTACTGAAGACCTGAGGTAGTGCAGGAAAAAGTGAGAGTGACCATGTAATGTGCTTTTGTTTTTAAAGTCAAGAACACAAAAAAATGGGAGCAAGAGTAGGCCACTCGGCCCCTCAGGCTTGTTCTGCCATTCAGTGTGATCATGGCTGATCTATACTGGCCTCAACACTTGAACTGCCATTTCCCCATAGCCCTAAAGTCTTAGCGGAGGGATAAATATTGACCAGGGCGTTGCGCTTTAATGTTCAGTTGAAAGGGCATGTGAATTGGTTAATCATTGTTGCACGTGCTGAGGTACAGTGAAAAACTTTGTCTTGCATGCCATCCACACAGATCATTTCATCACATCAGTGCATTGAAGTACAACAAGGGAAAACAATAACAGAATGCAGAATAAGTGTTACAGCAAAAGTGCAGTGCAGGTAGACAATAAGGTGTAAGGCCATGACGAGGTAGATTGTGAAGTCAAGAGCCCATCTTATCATGCAAGGGCTCTATTTAATAGTCTTAGGATATTGGTTTAATGTTTTATTGGAAAATCAGTACGTCAGTCAGCATTCCCTCTGTACTGCACCTGGAGCATTGACTTGGATCTTGGTCTCACTGGAGTGGAGGCTGAGTGTTTGATGCGGCCAGGCTTGCAACCCACTGAACTATGGCTGATCCTCCGCTGGTGCTGCTAGAGACTTGCCAACTCCGAGCTGGTGGCACAGTTTGCAGAGCAGGAAGGCGCACGTTCTAACCAAGTTTTCCAAAAACTGGGTAACTAGCTTCCAGCCCTGCTGGCCTCCAACATATTTTATTGCATATTTAGAACATTCAAAACTGCCCCAAGGGAAATAGTTAAAGCGTTGTACCTACTGTGTGATGGGTAACATCAACATAGGTCAAATATGAAACAGCTGTGAGCCAACACAACTGAAATGAGTTGTTGCCAAACCTATCAGTGGTTCCAATATTGAAGCTTGTGTTTGCAGCAAGACTTGTCCTCGCAATGTGACACGTTCAGGTTGGAGGTCTGGCTCTCTGGGCCAGTGATGGAAGAAGTCAAACTGCATATTCAGATGAAATAACTGGAAGCTGAATTTCACAGGACTGACGTTCTGTATGAAAATGATGTGCGTAAAGTGCATACAGGGGAAAATAGATTTAAGACCATGTCGTGTTGTTGGCCCAGCTTTTCTATGCTTGGAGTGATATTTTATGTACAGTCTGGATCTGGACATAAAATTGAAGTGGTTAAGAGATGATGAGAGCAGCTATATCTATGGGCTATATACAGCCAATAATTAAATAACACGGAGAGATTGCACTAACCAGAGTTTTATTCTCTGATGCCTAGAAGGTCAAGGAGTGATTTGGTTAAAATTTGCAACCTATTCAAAGCAATAACCTACATGTTTGTGGGATGATGTTGGTGGAAGGGCTCTTCTCAGAGGGCAGTCATCCACGTCAATGGGCCTGAAGTCAGAAGCAGCACTGGGAAAGGATGGTAGATTTTTCTTTCCCGAAAGATATTTGTGAACCAGGTGTGTGTTTTTTTTTACAGCAACCTGGTCACCTATTTGGTTACATTACTGATGCTAGCTTTTTATTCCAAATATACTTGATTATTTGAATTTAAATTCCAGGTCACATCTATGAACCAGTGGTCCAGGTTTCTAGCCTAGTAACTTGCCTATTATGTTGTTGTGATATAGATAAAGAGACACTATTTCTGCTGGTTAGGGTGCTATTGGCTGAAAATTGGGTACACCTCTACCATACTTTGTGTGTGGAGATAAATTGGTGTATTATTGTCACATGTGCCGAGGTATAGTGGAAAAAACTGTTTTGCATGCCATCCATACAGATCATTTCATCACGTCAGTGCATTGAGGTGGTACAAGGGAAAACGATAACAATGCAGAATAAAGTGTAACAGTTACAGAGAAAGTGCAGTGCAGACAGACAATAAGGTGCAAATCTTGTGAAATCCAGCTTCCTGTTATTTCATCATAACGAGGTAGATTGTGAGGTCAAGAGCCCATTTTATCTTAAGTTTGGAATTGCTCCTACAAATGGCATTTGATACTAGGTCTGCTAATAATTTAAAATCAGAGCTTTTTGTTAGCCAAAGATGTTAGATCAGATCTTTGTTAGTCACGTGTACATCGAAACACACAGTGAAATGCATCTTTTGCGTAAGAGTGTTCTGGGGGCAGCCTGCAAGTATCGCCGTGCTTCCGGTGCCAACATAGCATGCCCACAACTTCCTAACCCGTACGCCTTTGGAATGTGGGAGGAAACCGGAGCACCCGGAGGAAACCCACACAGACATGGGGAGAAGGTACAAACTCCTTACAGACAGCAGCCGGAATTGAACCCAGGTCTCTGGCACTGTAAAGCGTTACGCTTACCGCTACGAGCTTAAGTCAAAGATGAATTATAACCAGGAATGGCAGAACAGGTTGAAGGGAATAAACAGTCTCCTGCTCTTATTCCCCATGTAACCAGTGTAAGTAGATTTAGTATGAGAAAAATCTACTGTAGTTTTTCTTTGGGTATGTGTGCATTGAGTGTAGCTCACTGCAAAATGTTCTTCTGTTTCCAGCGTCTCTTGTGTAAATAATCTGATACTAGGGGAATTGTAGCACTGTGCACGTAGGTCAGTCTGAAGTAAATGAGAGGAGCTTATTACAGAAACACTGGAAAAGGAAACCATTCGGCCCTTTGAAATTGTTCCACCGCACAGTCAGACCATGCCTAATCAGTTCCACTTTCCTTGCTTGGTTTCTCCCACTCTGAGCCTCTATCCTTGCCCAACAAATGTCATTCCACCTTTCTGTCTCGGTTTGGAAACTTCAGTTGACTGCCTAACTGCAACAGGAGATATTCCAGATTTTCACCATCCTTTCTGTGGAAGAAATGCTTCCTGACAGACCCAGGACCCATCTGGGTGTAATTTTGTTTATATTTCCCATTTATGAACTCTCCCCACCAGAGAATAAAGCCTTTAGATTTTTACAAAAGATTTCCTTTAGTACTTTGTTGTTCCTAGATTCCTCTCTAAGCTTCTGTTTTACTTCTGGGCTGTTTGTCTCAGAGATGGTGAATGCAGGAGAGGTTTATTCTCCATCCAGTTGAAAAATATATCCAAAAATACTGAGTAAAGAATAGATGCAGATTTGCCACTTTACTTTCCTCAGGGAGGAGGAATGATTATTTGGGGCTACATAGTTCTCCCATATTAAAAGCCCCTCAAGAGGATGCTGCCTGGATTATAGGGTATTAGTTATAAAGAGAGGTTGGACAAACACGGGTTGTTTTCTCTGGAGCGTCAGAGGCTGAGGGGCGACCTGATAGTTTATAAAGTCATGAGAGGCACAAATAGGGTAGATGGTCAGAATCTTTTCCCCAGGGTAGAAATGTCGAGTACTAAAGGACATTCATTTAAGGCGAGAGCGGGGAAAGCTTAAAGGAGATGTATGGGACAAGTTTTTTTTTTGCACAGGGAGTGGTGGGTGCCTGGAATGCGCTGCCAGGGTCAGTGGTGGAAGCAGATACAATAGTGGCATTTAAGAGGTTGCTAGATAGACACATGAATATGGAGAGATCGGAATCATTATTTAGTTTAATTCAGCATTATTTTCAATGCAGACCTGGCAGGCCAAAAGGCCTGTTCCTGTGCTATACTGTTCTATGTTCTAAAAACGAGTCAAGGTGCCAAATTGAAATAATTGTAGAAAATCTTTGGGTTAAGTTTATTGGGTTAAGCATATCTCATTTCCTATGGACTACATGTGAAGTGACAATACTGTAGATTTCTGGCAATTTGTTTCTTTACTTTTCCTCTCAATTTTACCCTTATCAACTTTCTTCTAACTTGTTCTTTTTGCAGAAAATTAAGATTGCTGGCCTGCGCATGTACACGTGCTGTGTGGAGAAAATAGACTACGAAGAGCTTTTTGAAAGTATGTACAGTCAAAGGAGCTCTGCAGTATATTAAATTGAGCTTATTTAATGCTTGCTTATTTTTTTAATCGGTATAGAGTTGTGTTTTGTTGAAATTGTCTCCTGAGACCCACAGTTATATCCCAATCTACCAGTGTCAAGCAGTCTAAGGTGTAATGCTGAAAGTAAGCCCTCTGTTACAATGGTTTCCTGTCTTTTACATATGATGGAAGCTTAAATTCACTGAGATATCAATAGATTAAGTGAATGGCCAAAATCAGCAAGGCTGTCCCCGGGTAACCAATGGGTTCATAAGTCGATTTTGTCCATAAATTGGAAAATGCAGGAAAGATACTCGATATGGTAACCACACCTCCACAGTATTGTAATGTATAGCGTCAAAAGCACATAAGTCTGATTTTTTAAAAAGGGAACAATTACTGTAGAGGTGAGATAAAATCAAGAGGTCCAGAGCAGTAGAAAGAAGCTTTATTGCGCAGTACTGATTAATCAGGAGAACAGCCCTGAAAATCTGTGAGACTGCTTCGCCCAAGCACAGATTCCCCCTGTTTATATACTTTTAATGTACATACGGGATCAAGCAAAACATATCTTTTGTTTATTCAATCATTTTCCCATGTCTTTGCACCAGAGGTGTTAATTTAATCAATGTCCCTGCTCTTCTTCCTTGATCACATCAATTGGTCCTGCCCTTGTCTCATCCTGTCTTTGGTATTACAAGGTTAATGTTAATCAGATTAATTTTACAATACTTTATCAAATATTCCATAATGGTTTTCAGAGACATTTCAGATTTAATTAACAGAGGTTCTTGCAAGCCTCCCTTTCTCTCCCAGCACAATATGCTCCAAGGTGCGGCTATACCCAAGGACAAATAGTAATCGCTTCTGTTCCCACCATTAACCCTTGGGTCTAACTATTCGTTTTGCTAATTCCTACTCCTTATTTCCTTCTACAATTACTAAAAGTGGAGAGAGGGAGAAAGGAAACTAGTTCTGCTGTTTGTGGGAGAAAATGTATTTAACAATATTATGGGAGCTTGTTCGTATGTAGGGGGTGTCCTTTAGTCAAGTGTTTGTAACCCAGGGACTGCCTGTATATGGGAATAAGCAAGTGTTCATCTACTTTCAAAATTAAAAGGAGAGGGAAGAGTCTTCTCTAAATGGTGAAAAGCTAGAAGCAGGAGAGACTTTGTTTCCATGCTGTATGACTCTGATACAGGCCCTTTGGCCCAACTCATCCATGCCGACTGTGTTGACCAGTGAGCTAGTCCCATCTGCCCATGTTTGGCCCATAGCCCTCCAGCCTATAGCCCTTTTAATCTAAATGCATACATTATTAAAATGTAAAACGGGTAAGCCAAGGAATCTAGAACGAGGGAATGTAGTCTGAACAGCTCAAAGTCAAAAGGAAGAATTGGTTTGGGCAGAGCTAAGAAACGTCGAGAGGTGGTAATTATTGATGGGAGTTGTATATGGACTCTGAAACAATAGTGGTAATGCATGGCATAAAATAAATCAGGAATGTACATTACGAGCATAATAAAATAATCATGGGAGACTGTTATATATAGACCAGGTAAACCAAATGAGCAATACTAGTGTGGAGGACAAATTTGCAGAGTGTATGCAAGATGTTTTATAATGAGGACTCGGTATCAAAATAAGGGATCTACCATTCAGGACAATTGATGAGAAATTTCTTCATCCAAAGGATCTGAATCTTTAGAATTCTCTGCCCAAGAGTTCTGCAGAGCTCATTCATTGAGCATGTTTCAGAAAGATCAATAGAAGTTCAGATATCAAGGGAATCGAGGGTAAGGGTCAGTACAGGGAATTGACGCAGAGTTAAAAGATCTCTGACCTTGTTGAATGGCAGAGCAGGTACGAGTGGTTGAGTGGACTGTTCCTGCTCTTGTGTTCTTGGAGTTGGCCTATCAGGAGTGAAGTTGAGAAGCTTCATCCAAAGGCTGCGAGAGGTTTGGAGTTCTCCTCTGCAAGTGGCATTTGATTCTGTGTTAGCTGTTAAATTTAAAATTGTGTTTAATTTCTGCTCACCAAATGTATTGAGGAGTGGGGGGGTGGGGAGGGGTGTGTAGGTAGAGAATATGGGTTAATATAGCTTGTGGCCATGGCTGATCCATTATCCCTAAGAATGGCAGACCATTCGAGGTTAATAGCTGCCTCCTGTATCTGTACTTCTGTACTTTAAGATCAGAATTGAATCCAAGTCAGGAAATCGTGCACCCAGGAATTATCTCCATGTTTAAAATTTAAGGAACTGGGAATTATAGAGGAATGTTTATTAAAATGAGGGGAGATTATCTGCTCATTTGATGGAACAAGAAACCTTACTGGGCCTTGAAAGAATTAGACAATTCTTCTCAACAACTGGGATTCAGGGACAGAAATAACTGAAGTAGGACTGGATTAATGGGCTGGGAAGGTGCCTGAGCTGACTGTATGTTTCAAAATTTCATCTGCAGAGTGTCCTAAATGTAGAAGGTACCTAATTATAAACCTGAGAATGAACTTGCATTTGTATAACCTCCTTTCACAACCTCTGGGCAGTCCAAAGCATTTGCAGCAATGAGGTACTTTTGCACTGTAGTCACAATAACCACTTTGCACACAGCAAGCTCCCACAAGAAGCCGAGATCAAATAATCTGTTATGATGACCTTGTTTAAGGAGTATTTTTTGACCAGGATAATATTCCTGGATAAAAACTGACATCTTCAGTGGCAGAGAATTTGGAGCAATAACTTGCGTTTGAAATTTAAATATTGCTATATCTCAATTAGGTGGACATTAACAGATTGGGATTTGGGACTGAAGAATGGATTAAATGGTCTCTTTAGAACAAAAGAAGGGTTTACAGTGACTGATTTAAGTCTTCTGAGATTATAAAGGGAATTGAGCAAAATGGCTTCTGTTCATGAAGCTCAGGACCATCTAGGACAAAGCAGCCTTCAAGATCCACCTTCCCTACCCCCCCAAATCATTCACTCTCTCCAGCGTCGTAAAACTGTTGCTGCTGTGTACCACCTGCAGGCACTTGCCTAATCTATAGTGACAGTATGTCATAAACCTACATTCTCTACCACCCTGAAATGGCTTCCGGTGCCCTAGCAACTCAGATTCTCAGCAGACCGAGGGCGATGGATGCATCGGAACACCTTCACTTACAGCTTTCACTTCAAGCCCCACACCATTTTGACTTGGAAGTCTGTTGCTATCCCATCATTGTTGCTGGTTCTAAATCCTGGAGCTTGAACAGCACTGCGGGAACACCTCCAGCAGAAGATGGCTTACCACCATCTTTTCCAGGGCCAGTTAGAACAGGCAATAAACGCTGGCTCTGATGACAGTGCCCATTTCCTGAAAATGAATATGTAAACAAGTTCTCAAGGGAGTGTTTAAAAGTTGGGAGTTCTGAGAGAGTTTTCAGGCACAATCTCTTCATTTCCAAGATGTGGATGGGATACCTGGAAACACCATTGAAGCAGTGAGGTGGAAGGTCACTGGGCTCGATTCAGAGTAGGGAAGGAATGTGGCATTCAATGCATGGCTGGATCAGTAGGTTTGATTCATGAAAAGAGCACTGGCCTGTTGGGCTAATCACCTTTTCCTGTTCCTAAAATTTCTTACAAGATAGAATTCCTGCAGAGAACTGCGTTGCAGCCAAGCAGGCAATGAAAATAAGGTCAGGAAAAGTCACTTAAACTTTTTCTTCCTTTTTTGGAGTTACTTTGTAACATTGAAAGCACTTGGTGGGACTCCTGAGAATTTGGGTTGTGGATGTTGAACTCTTTCATGTCGTTCGGCTACTCTTAACTCTTTTTAAGTCCATGTCTACATAAGGATGTAAGAAATAGGGGCAGGAGTCGGCCATCTGGCCCATCGAGCCTGCTCCGCCGTTCAATAAGGTCATGGTTGATCTGGCCTTGGACTCGGATCCACCTGCCTGCCTTTTCCCCATAACCCTTAATTCCCCTACTATGCAAAAACCTATCTAACTGTGTCTTAAATATATGTAATGAGGGAGCCTCTACTGCTTCCCTGGGCAGAGAATTCCACAGATTCACTACTCTCTTGGGGGGGGGGGGGGGGGAGGTGGGTGTGGGGGTGAAGCAGTTTCTCCTTTTCTCTGTCCTAAATCTATTCCCCAAATCTTGAGGCTATGTCCCCTAGATCTAGTCTTACCTACCAGTGGAAACAATCTTCCTGCCTCTATCTTATCTATCCCTTTCATAATTGTATATGTTTCTATAAGAACCCCTCTCATTCTTCTGAATTCCAGCGAGTATAGTCCCAGGTGTCTCGTAGGCTAAACCCCTCATCTCCGGCATCAACCTGGTGAACCTCCTCTGCACCACCTCCAAAGCCAGTATACCTTTCCTCAAGTAAGGAGACCAGAACTGCACGCAGTACTCCAGGTGCCCCCTCACCGGTACCCTGTACAGTTGCAGCATAACCTTCCTGCTCTTAAATTCAATCCCTCTAGGCCAGCATTCCATTTGCCTTCTCAATAACTTGTTGCACCCACAAACTAACCTTCTGCGATTCATGCACAAGCACTCCCAAGTCCCTCTGCACAACAGCATGCTGCAGTCTTTCACCATTCAAATAATAATCTGATCTTCTATTTTTCCTTCCAAAGTGGATGACCTTGCATTGTACTCCATCTGCCAGACCCTTGCCCATTCACTTAACCTATCTATACCTCCCTGCAGACTCTGCATCCTCTGCACAATTTGCTTTTCCACTCAATTTAGTGTCATCAGCAAACTTAGATACGCTACACTTGGACCCCTCTTCCAAATCATTAATGTATATTGTGAACAGTTGTGGGCCCAGCACCGACCCCTGCGGCACATCACTCACCACTGATTGCCACCAGAGAAACACCCATTTATCCCAACTCTCTACCTTCTATTGGTTAACCAATCCTCTATCCATGCTAATACATTACCCCCAACCTTATTGAATGCCTTCTGGAAATCCAAGTATACAACATCCATCTGTTCCCCTCTATCCACTTTTCTCATTATATCCTCGAAGAACTCCAATAAGCTTGTCAAACAGAACCTACCTTTCCTTAATCCATGCTGTGTCTGCCTGATGGAACCATTTCTATCCAGATGTCTCGCTATTTCTTCCCTAATGATAGCTTCAAGATGGGCACTGATGCATTTAGAAATGAACTCCTTTTTGAGCTGGGTTCCCTGACTGAATCCCGATTGTGGCCCAAGTTTATTAGTTGGGTTTGGATTGGGTGATTGTATTCAAACCATTTGGGTTCAGGTTGGGGCTGGCTGTGTTGTACGAGCAGAGAAATAGTGTCTTGCAGACAGTGTCAGAGAGGTAGTTGTGGGGGTGGTAGGGCAGAGGAGGAGGAAGGTGGGGGAGTGGTGGTGCAGGTTTGCACAGGATTAGCTGTCAGGTCAGGAGATAAAGTACTTGGGTTGCATCCAGACCATGTGGCTCTGTTTTGTACCCGAGCAGATTTCTGGGTCCTTCTGTTTTGCACCTTTTTAGAAGCAGAAAAAAAACTGATGGTGAGGTTGTTCTTGATTCCTTCTCACACCGAGTCCACACTCCCTCCTTCCCATCTTATAAAGGTATTGCAATGACAGAAAGTGCTCAGGCATGGCCAGTCAGGTGGTATCTGTGGAGAGCTGAACCAAATCAACGACCTGTCATCAGAACTGGGAGAGTGAGAAAACAAGTGGCAGAGGGGGAGGTGGAGAGAACAGAGGGGGTATCTGTGGTCGGGTACAGATCAAAGTTGTCGAGGTAGATACTTTAAATGCCAGCAGTTAGAGGCAGAAGAGAAAAGAAACCAAGGATTACACAATCTGAAATATCCAGCCAAAAGGCTGGTTACTAAAACAGTTGAATTAAAAACAATTAAACTATAAATTGTGTAATATAAATCAAAATATCAAGGCGTTAACTGCCTCTCTCTCCTGTTTAATGCCCCCAATCCTCAAAGACTTAGTGTTATTGGGTTATAGTTTTGGGGGCTTCGGTTGACTTCCTTGTGTCCCAGCCAAGTCGCCTTGATTTAACTGTGTGTCAACAGTGAAGCAGAGGCATTGTGATTTGAATTCTGATCAACCTCATGACATTTCTAGCAAGTAGCAGGAAAAAAATCAGAAGTAGGAACTCCAAGCAGTTTTGCTTCCTTGCTTGCCCTAGGGGATGCCAGATTACAGAGCAGTAATGATGTAGGACCAGGCCATTCATCCCATCTAATCCATGGCTGTTCCTCAGACATCTCATTGCCCTGCTGTTGCCCTGTAGACCTGGAAGTTTAATTTCTGACATCCAAGTGCCTGTCTGGTTCTCCTTCACAAGCCCTTTTATGACCTGGTTTTCACCACCTCCCAGCAGTGAGTTCCAGATTAGAGCCACTCTCCACATCAAAGCAACATTTCCTTACATTTCTCCACACCCCCATGACTTTCGCACATCACTTTCATCAGTCATGATCTCATGCACCTCTTTCACATCTCCTATCAACCTCTTTTCCCTTCAAGGAGAACAAGCCCAACTAACTGCTGGCACACTACAAGTGTTCTCACTCGAAGGCTAAGTGAGAACAAACCAGGGGATTAAAACTGGCACTTTCTTCAACTCTGGATAAATGCTTGGAGCTATTGACAGGAATATTAAGAGTGACGGCTTTAAAGGAACCTTCTCTATATTGAGCTTTCCAATTCCAGTGTCCTTACATGGTCCCTTGTAAAGAAACACACCTTTCTTTTACCAGCATTAAGTAACATAGGCCAAGTGAAAGCAAGGCTGTGTTCGTATGAGGTAGAAAATTGGCTTGGTGTCGAAGAGTTGTGCAGTGCTGTGATCCACATGACTGCTTTACTAATTAATTTCTTCATTCCTGTATAATCTTTCATTTGTGCTTCCTGAAAAATCAAACAGTCTTTTATGACCCAAGAGATATCTCCACTTGGGTTTGCATTGACTTATGAGGTTAGCTTCACTTTATGTTCTATTCACCTTCTTGTGATTTTTGAAATGATTGCATCCCTGCACTTTAGTTTCTCCCATGTCTGCAGCCTTAAGCGCTGTGACTTGTGCCCACGTAGCCTTTACTACAAATCCTGCAGAAGCCATGGGAAGGCTATTAAACTTTGGAAGGCATCACACCCCGTCCTGGTGTCAGACCCTTGTACTTATGCCAGCAAAATCAAAGAGAATTTTTGGTGGTGAACAAAGAGAAACTTTCCAAAAGGTATCTGAAGGGTTAACCTGCACTGTTTTATTTCAGGGGTGCTAAGGTATGAACAGTTCCTGATTCTGGTTTCTCTTGTTACCTCCTGCTTCCCAGTTGTAGTACTCCCTGTGTCAGCCAAACACATAGCTTGCAGTAGCCACATGGGTGTCTAAAAGGTGGTCCGAATGGGGTGCTATTCTGGGGAACGTGCATACAAATCTGGAGCAGGAGTAGGCCACTCAGACCCTGAAGCCTGCTTTGCCATTCAATGAGTTCATGGCTGATTCAACTGTATCCTTAACTCTGCCTTCCTGTCTGCCCATAGAAAGGCAAGAATCTCTCTACCTGTGCCTTAGAAAAAAAATTGTCAAAGTGTCTGCTTCCACAGCCCTTTGGGGAAGAGGCTTCCAAAGACCTGCTACCCTCAAAGAAATGCTTTACCTTGTATCGGTCTTAAATGATCGATCCTTGTTTTTACATAATGAAGCAGAACCAGGCACCCTAAGCTCTATTAAAGTGAGCAGTCCAGATGAAAGGTCTTGACCCGAAACATCGACCATCCCTTTCCTTCCACAGATGCAGTCTGACCTGCTGAGATCCTTCAGCAGTTTGTTTTTTGCTTAAAATAAGCAGTATTGTTGCCCTGGGATACTTGTGAAATTTGCACTTGTTATAAGAATTTTTGTTTTACATTTTATTATTAATTTGTTAATGTGCCTACCTCTGTTGCCCTTGAAGATGGTGGTCATAGCCAACCAAGCTGCCCCATCCAAGCTGGTCCCATTTGCCAGTGTTTGGCCCATGTACCTATCTAATTGTCTTTTAAAACTTCACATTATACCTGCCTCAACCATTTTCTCCGGCAGCTCATTCCACATAGATACCACCTTTTGTGTGTGTGTGTGTATAAATATGTAGATCCTCAAGTTTCTATTAAATCTTTCCCCTCTCATCTTAAACCTATGCCTTCTAGTTCTTGATTTCCCCAACCCTGTGAAAGAGTGCATTCACCCTATCTAGGCCCCTCATGATTTTATGGTGGTGAGCTGCTGTTTTGAGTCATGTCAGTTCCCATGTTGTGAAGGCCCTCCCAATGTTCTGTTGGTAGGGAGTTCCCACTTTTTGACCTGTCAACTATTGAAGAATGGCCAATGGATTTTCAAGTCAGCAGAGTGCATGGCTTAGAGAGAACTCAGTGCAGCAAATGCCCTTGCCTTACTGAGTGATGGAGTCGTGGGTTTGGTTATTGAAGCCTTGACAATTTATTGCAATGCAGCTTGTCAATGGCACATTGCAACCATGGACTGCCAGTAATGGTGGGAGTCATAGGGCTATATAGCATAGAAAACGGGCCTTCGGCCCAACTTGTCCATGCTGACCACTTTGCCTAATTGAGCTAATCCGATTTGAGCCTTTGGGAGTGAATATTCAAGATTAAAATGTGGATCTCCCAACAACAATGGGAGTAGTAGTAATCGCATTGCCTACGGCTAATTTCAGAGCTCATTTCCCACACAGTCACAGCTAGACCCGTGTCAACCTTTAGTTGCTGGGAGACCTTGCTTTGTCAGTATTAGACAGCCATTGCACATTGTGATGTGAGGTTTTCAAAGGAGCCACAGAAGTGGTATGTAGTGTCATTGTTCCCATTTCTGTCTGAACAAAGAATCGTACTACAACAAAAGTGAACTATTGCATGAAACTTTAGAGCTGACAGTGCTCATGTAGAATTAGAGAAGAAAGTTCAGTCCCTTGTGCCTGCACCACCATTTTGATAGAAACATACCATGATTCTAGCTAAGGGTTCTGTAACACTTGTCTAACCCAAAGCAAGGGTTTTTTTTTTATTATACCTGCTCCTTGATTGCCGCTGTCCACTACAGTGGCTTTCAGATCGGGACATTCTGGTTTTGTGTTTAGTTGAATAGGGGTTTTAATCTACATGGCAGTAGACTTGGTGTCCCTGCTCATTGCTATACTCACTAATGACCAGCCTTGTGGTTTCCCCTCTTCAACTCATTTTCCCAATTTTGTTTCTTGCATAAAGAGGCTATTAGTTACTTCAAAGTCTCCTTTCCAAAAGTATATTTCAGGACTGAGGGAACACCCATCCTGAACTCTTTACTGATCAGCAGTACACTTTTTTTTAAAGAGTACTGCTTAAAAAAATATGTACTACTGATGCACTTCTTGGGGAGAGTCCTTTTCTGTTTTGGCTAGGATGAAGCTCTAAACTGGGTCTTCGATTTTTTTTTAATAAAACTGAAATAAATGTGTTTCTGTTGCGTGCAGGATGCAATCTGTCAGACACTTTGAACTCCTGGTTCCTTGTCGCACAGCTTCACGTCTGGTGAGTAATCTCGTCTTCAAGTATTTTAAAGAGAGTTTGCAAAGAATTTGGTATAAAGAAGCCGGAGGCTGCGTGGCTGCTTACACCTGCACCACCATTCAGTTAGTTCCTGGCTGAGCTTTGATCTCAGTGCCACTTCCCTGTACTAACTACATGTCCCTTGATTCCTTTTAATATCCAAAAATTCAGCAGTCTCTGTTGTGACTCTGCCCAGCGATTGCATCTCTACAGCCCATGGGTAGAGAATTCCAGGGATTCACTGCCACGTGCATGATGCAGGGTTTGGTCCTGCCACCTCATAGCTCCAGAGACTTGAGTTCCATCCTGACCTTGGGTGCTATCTGTGTGGAGTTTGCAAGTTCTCCCTGTAACTCTGTGAGGGTTTACCCTGGGTGCCCCGGTTTCCTCCCACATCCCAAAGAAATGCTGGTAAATTTATTGTCAAAAATTATTTCCATTTCATAAATTTACCTTGACTCTGCCCATTCCTATTATGATCTTTTGTTTAAGTGTCCTGCTACCAGTTCCATAAGAATAGATTCCAACATTATCCCTACTACTGGTCTTGGGCTAACTGGTCTGTAGTTCCCTATTTTCTGTCTCCCTCCTTTTATAAATTATGGGCTTACATTTGCTATGCCACATTCTGTGGGAACCGTCTAGAATCTGGAGCTTTGAAGGATCGCAAGCAGTGTATCCTCTATCTCCATTGACCCCTCTTTCAAAATCTTTGGATACAGGTCAACAGGTCTAGGGTCATTAATAGTCTTTCAATCCCATTTAATATCAAACTAAAACTACTTTCTTTTGGCTCTCCATTCCCTTTTCTCCTCTATTTCCAGAGGTTTTCCTGTGTCTTCCATGTAGATGGAAACAAAGTACTTGTTTAATTTCTCTACTAATTCCCCAGATAATTTTTCCTGACTTGGTGTACGAGGGACCCGCATTAACTTGTATATCTATAGAAGTTTTTACAGTCTGCTTCTATATTCCTTTCTAGGTTCCTCTTGTAATTCTACTTTCCCTTTCTTGATTCGTGTTAAGTGTTTTCCTTTCCCATTTGACTGTTGCTGCTCGACTGGAGTTCCTGTGTGAAAATGCCAGCAGCTGAGTAAACTGGCACAGTTGAAAGTGCAGCTTGCCAGGGCAATCAGCACCATCTGCGCCCAGTACACACTGATGCCAGAAAATGGAACTGCTGCTACCCACTTCTGTCGCCTTTCATCTGTACTTCAGGTCCAGGTGGTATTGGCACTGAGCAGCCTAGTTTCCATCATAGGGAAAGAGCGAGGGAATGAAACTGGGGTTTATTTTAACACAGGCTACAAAAGTGAATGGGCGGTTTTCAACCCTATATTCATTTTGGCATTGTGACATGATCTAGCAGGCAGTTTTGTTTCTTACTAAGCCCAATGCTTGTAAATTGATTTGATTTTCCTTGCTTGATATTGTCAATGACTAGGCACTTGTTACCCTGACTATTTTGACCCCAGTTCTTATTTTAAAAACTGGAACTGAACCAAAGGTAACATTCAGACACTCGATTTTTAAATCTGGTCACAATTCTCATGTCTGGAACTGGCTTAGAATGGTGGATTTCTTTATTTATCTTGGTTCTCTGGGCCCTAGTGTTCTGAACAGATTTAAAGCAAGCCCGCCATCGAGAGGTAGATGACCTATAATAAAATGCGTGCCTTAAAATTCAGCCTTCAGATATTAGATATTCAAATAACTTTTATAAGCTTTTTATTCATGAAGGAGCAACAAGCAAGTTGTGCTTAAATAGCACCTTCACATAGTGATATGTTCTGAGGCTCCTCACTGGAACATTATGCAACAAATGTTGATAATTGTATTTAAGAGTCATCTGGGATAGATGAGGGAGATTAAAAAAGCTTGATCTAGTAGCAGGTATTAACAACGGACTTGGAGGAGGGAGAGGTGGAGAAGTTCAGGGAGGGGCTTCAGGAGGTTGATTGGTGTAGACTAGGCTGAAGGAGAGGGCCATGGAAATTAGAATGTGCTACATGCCAGAATGGGAAGGAAGCAAAGGTCTTGTATAGTGGTAGGCTTACAGAAATATAGTGAGCATTGGTGGCGTGGTGGGATTTGAGAACAAGTATGACAGTGTTTAAGTGAAGACATAGCTGGATCTCTGCCCTGTCTTAGGGTTGATCAGTGAGCAGGACACGGTGAGAGTTGCAATGTAGGTAAAATGTTTTGAAACAACTCAAGATTATGGAGAATGGGAGACCAGCTTGAAGAGCTGTTGAGTCTAGAGGGAACAAAGACATGGATCAGGGTTGAACGGAACTGTTCTGTCCCCAGGAACAGATCAAGTTCAAGTTTATTGTCATGGGCGTACATAGGGTGTAAATGCCTTGAGAATTAGCTTTTTTTTGCAGCAACAGCACAGTACATGACAAGCATAAGTTAACAAACTTAAATTAACATAAATTATACATAACTTACACATGCGCAAGAATAAACAACAGAATAAACAACAAAATAAACAACAAGTGCAAGTCAATGGAGTAAAAAAAAATGAGGCGCTGGAGGAAGTCAGCAGGTCAGACAGCATCTGTGGACGGAAATGGACAGTCGACGTTTCGGGTTGAGATCTGGACTGGGTGAAGTGTCTCGACCTAAAACGTCGACTATCTGTTTTCCCTCACAGATGCTGCCTGACCCGCTGAGTTCCTCCAGCACCTCATTTTTTTTTTACTCCAGATTTCAGCATCTGCAATCTTTTGTCTCCAGTCAATGAAATGCATTTAATATGCTGTGATTCCTTTTGTAGGTAAATGTGATTACCAATGGTTATTGAGGGAGGATATTAGCTCCTTCAAAAGTGCTGGGGATTGAAGTCTTGTATTTCTGGGATGAAATTTGTGTGTTATGGTGCTTGAATCAATAGGTCACCACCTTGTCTAAAAAAACACAGACAAGGATATTTCAGGCATGTCTGCTAATAGTCACTTTGCTAAACGTGAATGCAATGGTTTCAAAGGGTAATAAAATGTGGCTTGAAGATAAACACATTGCTGCTCAAAACACCTTTGTACAGTTCTTCAAATGTTAATCTCTACATCTACAAAAGTATACATTACCATGGCCAAGTTTAGTCATATATTTAAATACAGTTGGGGATGGGAAAGGCGAGGGGAAGGAGCGAAGAGTCGAGCTATTTTGCAGGAACTGTGATGAAGGCAGAAACAAAAACCTCCTCTAAAATCAAATTGAGCCATGACCAACTTTAGCCAAGCCCAGATCATCAAAGAGCCCTTCACAAGGCAGTTAGTGAATTCCGTGAAGGCCTTATTGCGGCATTATCAGGCAGTGCCATAACCACTAATTCCTATAGGAAGTCTCTGCCCAAATACCAAACTGTATGAAACATCTTTGGTCAATCAGCAGTGATTTGTTTTTATGTGGTTGCTTTAATGGCTTTGATTAAGGCTCTGAATGTTTTCCTTTTAATTTAATTGTTGACTTAACATTTTTTTCGAGAAAGGGAGCATTTTCAGTCGAGTGTTTTGGTGACAATTGACCACTGTGTGAATGTTTCTTTTAATCAGTGCCACAATATGTTAAGCTTGTGGAGCAGTTAATGCAAGGAAAAGCCTGTGACAGTCACCATAATAAACGGCAGCAGTTTAAAAGAAAATGGTCAACTCCATTACCTCAGCCTCTCATAATCTCTGATTAATGAGGCTAAAGCTGTGCAATATGTCAAGTGAGCGGACTGCTGTGGGTGAGAAAGTTTTGAATGAGTGACGTGATTTATTTGAGAACGAGACGGTGGGGTGGTGGGGGTTGGGCTGGTGAAATGACTGGACTGTGGTTTTTTTTAAAAGGGTACTGAAAGAATTGGGGTTGTTGCTCATTCTAAATATTACATTTCCAACCAGTTCAGAAGGACATGTCTAACGATGGGCGGCTGTGTACGTTGCTGAAGAGTAAAGATGCAGGAACCACGGGCATTTGACAATTTTGCTAGAAATGCAAGTCTAAAAGGAACACAAAAGTAGAAGGCATAGGGTTAAGATGAGAGGGAAAGGATTTAAAAGGGACCTCAGGGGCAACTTCTTCATAGAGTCATAGAGCAATACAGCACAGATACAGGCCCTTCGGCCCAATGAATCCATGCTGACCACATTGTTCACCTAGCTAGCCCCAATCTCCTGCATTCAGCCCATATCCCTCCAAGCCCCACCCCTCCATGTACCTATCCAAGTGCTTCTTAAATGATACTGTTGTACCTGCCTCACCCACTGCCTCTGGCAGCTCGTTCTATATACTCACCACCCTCTGTGTGGAAGAGTTGCCCCTCAGGTCCCTTTTTAATTTTTTTTTCCCCTTGGCCAAAATCTATGCCCCTTAGTTTTGGACTCCCCTACCCTGGGGAAAGGACTGTTACCGTCCACCTTATCTATGCTTCATAATTTTAAATACTTCTATAAGGTCACCTCTCATTCTCCTCCCTTCCAAGGAACAAAAACCTAGCCTGGCCAACCTCTCCCTACAACTCAGGTCCTCAAGTCCTGGCAACATCCTTGTAAACCTTTTCTGCACTCTTTCCAGTTTAACCACTTCTTTCCTATAACAGGGTGACCAACGCTACATGATACTCCAAGTGCGACCTCAACAACGACTTGTACAACTGCAACGTCGTGTCCCAGCTCCTATACTTTTTGCAGAGGGTGGTGCGTATATGAATGAGAAAGTAGTTGAGGGAGGAACAATAACATTTAAAACTCATTTGGATAGGTGCAGGGATATGGGCCAAACACAGGCAAATGGGATCAGCTTAGGTGGGCACCGTGGTCAGCATAGAGGGGTTGGGCTGAATGGCCTTCTATTCTGACTCTAATTTGTCCCAGTAGCCTCTGGGATGCAGGACTGGTTGTATGGATCCTATCACCCAACTGAATATGAGTACAACTTGAGTGTTACTTGAATCTGTACCTCAGTTTTCAGTAAGGCCATCAGATCTTGGTCCATTTTCAGGGTGGAATGCCCTATTGTACTGAAGTATTTCACATTGGCAATTGCTCCAGAGTCCAGGCATGGTACTTGTGCTTGTCAGCAGTAATATTGGGTCACAGAAAAACGCTAGCTGAGGTCCTGAGCAGCAATTCTCCAAATGAAGGTCAAGAAGGCAGAATCTTTGTATCATGAAAACAGAATAAGGAAACCCAATCTTTGGGATCTGCAGGATTTAATGAGCTATTGGCCAATTTGTCAGATTGCTTGCAAGAATTCTACATGCTATTCATTCCCATGCAATGGTTTTTGTTGGGTGTAGCTAGTAAAGCCACTGTTTATTTTCCATCCTTGCCAAAGGTGGTGGTGAGCCACTGCTTAACTCTATAGTGAGGATGGTCCCATAGCACCCCTTAGGGAGAGAGTTCCAGGATTTTACCCCAGTGATAAACAAGTCTGAGTGCTTCATTGCTTGGAAGGGCACGTTGATAGTGGTTTTGTACATTTTCTAGCCTTCAACGTAGTAAAGGTTGCTGTTTGGGAGGTGCTGTCAGAGGAACCCAGGCAAGTTGCCACCATGCAACTTGTCACTGGTACACCATGCAGACACGGTGCTAGTGGGGGAGGGAAAGGATGTTGGGGGTGGTGTGAGGGTTGCCAATCTAGCGGGCTGCTTTGACTTGGCAGGTACTGATCTTCCAGAGTGTGGTTAGTGCTCCACCCATCCGGACGTGAAAAATATTCCATCGTGATCCTGGCTTGTAGATAGTGGCAGGGCTTTGACGAATCAGGAATCAAGTCTTGTTGCAGAGTGCCCACCCTTTATCCTTCTTTGATTATGTTTATTTGGTCAGTTCAATTTAACTTGATAAAATACTTATATTCTATTCAGTCATTTCTGCAAGATCTTGTGTGTATTATCTGTCCCCACTTATTTTTCTCTCCCTCCATATCTCAAGTCCTGTAATTTAGGTTTAATTGGAGACTCAGTTTTAATCTATACATGTTTTGCACATAGGTTTAATTTAACTATTATTTTTGAGATAAGTTGGCTTTAAGACCTGTATCCTTATTATAGATTGCACACCCCAAGAGGCATGGGCTACTGTCACTTTCCAAAACCATTTTTTCCATTTATTCGTTTCCCAGGACTTGAACATCACTGGCAAGCCCAACCTTTACTTCTCACCCCTAATGAAGTTTCATGAACACGCTCTTGAATCCCTGTGGTCCTCCTGCTGAAGATACTCCAATAATGCTTTTAGGTAGGGATTTGGAGCCAGCAGTGGTGAGGGACCATCGATATAGTTCCAAGTCACTGAGTAACTGCAGTGCACTTTGTGAATAGATAGATTTCTTTATTAGTCACATGTACATCGAAACACACAATGAAATACATCTTTCGCATAGAGTGTTCTGGGGGCAGCCCACAAGTGTTGCCACGCTTCCGGCGCCAACATAGGATGCCCACAACTTCCTAACCCGTATGTCTTTGGAATGTGGGAGGAAACCGGAGAACCCGGAGGAAACCCACGGAGTCATGGGGAGAACGTATAAACTCCTTACAGACAGTGGCCGGAATTGAACCTGGGTCACTGGCGCTGTAATAGTGTTACGCTAACCGCTACACTGGATGATGTTGAGCTTCTTGGGAGTTGTTGGAGCTGCATTCGTGCAGGCAAGAGAGTACTTCATCACAGGTTTGTACCTTGTAAATGGAAAAGCTTTGGGTTATCAGGAGGCAAGTCACTCATCACAGGGTACCCAGCTCCTGACCTGCTCTTGTAGCAATGGTATAGTCAGGGTATTGGTGCCAGGGGAACGAGCGATGGCAATGCCATTGAATGTCAAGGGCAAGTGGTTGCCAACTCTCTTGTTGGAGATGGTCATTGCCTGGCACTTTTGTGACATGAATGTTACTTGCCACATCATAGCCCTGTGCCTGAATGATATCTAGGTCTTGTTTCATTTGCTGAGGAGTTGTGAATAGTATTGAATATTGTGCAGTCATCAATGAACACTCCCTCCTCTGGCTTTCTGATGGAAGGAAGCTCATTGAGGAAACAGTAGAAGATGGCTGGGCCTCAGGCACCTTCCTGAGGAACTCCTGTAGTGATGACCTGGGGCTGGGATGATTGACCTCCACCAGTCAAAACCACCTTCTTTTGTGTGAGGTACGCCTCCAGCCACTGGAGTGCTTTCCCTGTTGAGGCCCATTGACTTCAGTCTTGATGCCACATTCGGTCAATTGCTGCCTTAATGTCAAAGGCAAATTTGCTTCCCCTCAGGAATTTTGGTCCATGTTTGGACCAAGACTTTCCTTAGGAAAGGTGGCTTGGAGTTTGACATTTGGTGATGATTGCAGCTCCAGAGCAAATTTGTTTCAATGTTAAGCCCCAAAAGTTCTCCTCTGGATTTTTCTCCACAGTTTTTCCCGTGTCTGTTTTGCAAGGACTTTATTTTGCTCTTCGACATGGGTTGCTTTTGAATTAATCAGTCTAAATAATGAGACTTGACAACTTCTGCCAGCAGCACATTTATGCAGACCTAGTCTTCCCTGTCGTTGATCAGCATCAGTGAGTTACTTTGCATGTATAATACATCTAGACTCTACCAATAATGTCATGCACTGAAGTTTCATTGTTGTTGTGCCCACTGTTTTGCATCTTTCGACTTATTTCAGCCTTGTATTATGAACTGCCATGTGGAGAGCTCAGACTGTTTTTCAGGTACATTTTGTTCTCATCTTTCTATCAGCAACTCCCTCAATTAGCAAAAGTGATGGCACCAGTTGCTGTATTAAGCAGACTAAGGCATTCTTTGAAATGGTCCCATTTTAATGGTGTTGGTCTTGCTATCTGTCCTGGAAGGAGAAAAAAAAACACTTGCAAATTTGTGTCTGTGCACGATTTCTTGTGGCAACTATCGCAATCAAATGTTCGACACGGAATGATAGAGACATGAGAGACTGCAGATACTAGAATCTGGAGCAACAATCTATCTGCTGGAGGAACTTCAGTCCTGATGCAGGGTTTTGACCCAAAACATCGACAATTCTTTTCCTCCCACAGATACTGCTCGACCCGCTCAGTTCCTTCAGCAGATTGGTGGTTGCGCACAGAATGCTAGAGTTGTTATAGCATACTTTTATCAAACTTGCTTCTCAACATTCTCTGCTCTGAGGAGAACAGTCCCAGCTTCTCTTCGTGGCCAGAACCATTCTGCAGTATCTCTTTTCCACCCTCCCAGGTGTCTTCATGTTGTTCCTGCAATGTGGTGACCAAAAGTGTTGCCAACCAGTGTCTAAGGGGGACTGAAAGATCACAGTCAACTCCTATGAAATTTCAATCCCTTGTTCTCTCATTAATCCAGGATGCACCCCTTCCAAGCCTTGGTGATCCATAACTGCCAGCCTTTCAATTTTAAGCCTAAACTTTATCTCACCCTTTTACTATGTTTTGCCATTATTT
Organism: Pristis pectinata; assembly: GCF_009764475.1. NCBI lineage: Eukaryota > Metazoa > Chordata > Chondrichthyes > Rhinopristiformes > Pristidae > Pristis > Pristis pectinata. The sequence goes on from NC_067420.1 coordinate 41,829,817, forward strand.
TTGTCCTAAAAAGACAGATGAAAAGTATTATTCCATACTTTTGTGGTGCTTTCTGCTTCAGTAGATTTTTCCCACCTTGTTATGTGCCTAAAGACTTCATGTTCCTTTTATTTTACTCTAATTCTCTTTTTACCACTCTGATCTTTTAATATCTTTCCTGATTCTCTCTTGTGTTATATCTGCCCTACACTCAGTTTTAATTGCCGCTCGTCATCCAGGGAGCCCTGTCTTTAGTTGTACCACTTGACGACAGTACTCAAACCAACTCATTTTAAACACTGCCCATGGTTCATTTACATTATGCATGCCAGTCCCTGGCTCCACTTTATCCCTGGCAGCTCCAGTTTCAATCCACTGAAGCTGACACTCTTCTAATTAAGTAGTTTTACTCAGGATTGCTCCTCGGTCTTTCCCTTGGTTAATCTAAATTTATAATGCTTTCCAGGCTCGCAGACAAGGACATTCGCCACCCCTAGACCCATTAACGAGAACAAATTGTGTTCTTCCGGAGAGGATAGGATAAGGATTGGTGGGGAAAAGGAAAGATGAAAAAAGTATTTCTCAGTTTTGTCTCCAAAGTCTGAATTTGATTTATTTTCATTAAAGTGATGCGCCTCAGTATTTTGAATGGAATGTGCATTTATGCAGCACTTCTTGTGACCTCTGGATGTTGTAAAGTACTTTACAGCCAGTGAAGTACTTTTGAAGTGTAGTTGCTGTGGTAATGTAGGGAAATACAGGAGCCAGTTGTGCACAGCAAGCTCCCACAGTGCATTTCTTGTCATCAGAAAACCCTCTTTAAAAAGTAATTAATTACAGAGGGTGATGGTCTGAATGAAGGATTTCTTTATTCTGTCCTCTGCTGCTTTCTGGATGTTTTATGGAAACCCTGAGTAGCAATGTCATTGGAGGTACCAGTGTGTGTTAGTGTCTGGCAATAACAGGAAGGGAGCTAAGTTAACATGAGAGAAATGGTCATTAATCTAATGGGGCTCACCTTAAGTGTGTTATTTCAGCTCCGCCACAGTATCAGGCTCCATTCTCCAATGAGATTAGATCTCGCTGTTTTAAAACGTTCTTCAAATCCATAGAACAGTAAAGGACGATTGAATAGCCCGTAATTGTTTATTTTCTCTCTGTGACTACTTAAGTACATTTTTTTTTTAAGCTTCTCTGAATCATTTCCACTTCTCTTGCAATACACAAGTGTGTTTTTAAAAAATCTTCTAAATTGTACACCTGCAAGTGAGTTAGAGCCTTACTTCTGAGTCTGGGGAGGCTATTAGGTTGGGGAATTTTCATCAGTTTTTTTGCTTGTTAGCAGTGATCCCACAGTTGGCTTTTAATCCTTTTCTGCTTCCCACCCCCCCCCCCCCCCCCCCCATGCATCCTTTTTATATCATCCACACACTTTAATGAATGTTTGGGGAAAATCTGTTTCTTTTCAGAACTTTTGCACAGCAGGGCTGCTGATTGTTGTTGAGATGAGTGACTTAAAGGAAAACATTACTGGTGATAGAATAATGGCTACCTGGGAGTGATTACTGGGTGTAATCTAATCGGGTGGCTTGGATAACTTTACGAGAGGAGGGCTGGAATTTCAGGTACCTTTTCCTGTGTGAATATACCAGTTGGCAATAACCTTTTTTTTGTTTATTTTGAAATGTTGTTTTCTCATCAATCTACAATTGAATAAGATGATTCATAATTTTTGTATTGTTAACACTGTTGAATTTCTAATACTCCCTCTTGCATCTTTTGGTAGTAAACTCCAGGGATATTTAAAGGGATTTATGATTCCATTACAGCCGGTTTATATTTTTTTAAAAAAAAGCACTGGCTGATGACACTGAGCAAACAACTTGGTCTTTGCAGACACCAAAATCCGTGTGTAATGGACCCTCAGTGGCTAGCTGTGAGCTGTAGGTGACCAACTCGAGATGAATTTGCATTGATGTGGTGCCTGTCACCACCTCTGGATGTTGCACACTGATTTATAACTATGGCCTGAATACTTGAGATTTTATTCATTTGCAGAATGCATCCCCAAAGACCTTAAAATATTAAGGGTATTTTCATCAATATTTCTATTTGTTGGAAATTTATTTTATAATGTCACCTGTGCATTTTGCTTTAGGAATGTGGCTCTTAAAGTAGGAATATAGTGCACTGATTTGTGACTGATTGCATTTGTCTGAACATAGATTACAAATTTATTCTGTCAGATAACTGGATAATTCTTGAATGTGTGAATAGTGGTAAGAATTTGGATTATTAAAAGTTCCTTAATTGTGATTGGGCAGGTTAGGGTTGCCTAGTTAGCTGGAAATTATTATAGAAATAGAAAGTTGGTGTATTTGCCAATTCTTTTTCGAAAAACTGAAAATACCCAATTTTGCCAAATCTTGATAATGACAAAGACCCCCAACTGAATCAAAAGTGAAAACCGAGAACTTCAATCCCAATTAATGACCATTTCAACACAACGACCGCTTTGCACTACAATGGGCTTTGTTTTTGTTCTAATTGTGTTCCTTCTTGTTAAAAAAACATTGTGTATAGTTTGTTTAATTTGTTTTTCTTGTGAATGTTGTGTCTGATACTATGTGCTTGTGATGCTGCTGCAAGTAAGTTTTTCATTGCACCTGTGCACGCATGTACTTGTGCAGATGGCAATAATCTCGAAATTTGATTTTTATACTTTCAAAGTGTGGCTTCTCCTACTTGTGTGTGCAAGCACAGAGGACAAGTAGGACAAAGAAAGTCCCATAAAGCAGCAGAGAGATCATAGCATCATATAGTGCAGGAGGTGGCCAATTGGTCCAATGTCTCCATGGGAAATAAAGTACTAGTTACCAAACTATTGGAGAACTGCTGTTGGCTAAGACCCAAGGAGAACTGTTCTTCCAATAGTTTTGTGAGATTCAACATGAAAGTTGCCATTGGGTACAATGCACTCCCTCTGCAAAACACCAGTGCCTCTTTAAACGATCTGCTCAGTTGGGCCTCGTATCCTTGACCTTCTGATGGCTACTGAGCTAAGCTGATACTCAAATCAAAGGGTTCAGATGAAAGGGCACAGAAGTCATTGCAGATAGCATTTAATCCTATTGCTACCCCCCCAATGTCTGGCCAATTCTTAATAATCCGCAGTTCTGTAAGAATGTGACATCTCAGTGCTTCAGTTATTTGGCAGCATCTTCAGTATTGCACCAGAGGGCTTGCTTAGATTATGTGATCTGTGGTAAGGTCCATTCCAAACTCTAATTGTAGAGCAGTCTATGCCAACTCACCACAGGTTCTGGATAAAATCTAGCCTTGGACGGACAATATTTGCAATGCAAAAATGCCACAGTAATCATTTCCACCAAGAGCAGTGTTACCATCTCTCCTTGTCTTTTAATGCACCTCTCAATGCCAGTGTGTGTTTAAAGCACATAGATGGGTATCATGAATAAAAGTGATTCATTGTAAGAACGTCTCCAATTTTTTTTGTCACTTTAAAAAAACCTCCAATTAATTCATTGCATATTCATCTTATAGCTAGGGTGGGGCGATTGATGTCAAGGTTTTAAAACTCCCAAACTCTATCACATAACGAGACTCTCAAGAGGACAGGCGAATTGCTTCAAAGACATTCTCAAAGTCATCTTAAATAAATGTATCGGTCACCAACTCATGGAGTCCCTGCCTGTGACCTTTCCACAGTGGAGAAGAAGCATTTGGGAAGGCACTGACCACCGAGTCCACTTGACCGGAAAGACTAAGGTCCAAACAACCCATTCACCTGTCCCGTCAGGCAACGCCTGCCCCACCCGTGGCAGTATGCAGATCCTGTATAGGACTCTTCGGCCACCTCAGAAACTGCAGTGGAAGCAACTCGTTGCCCAAGGGACTGCCTAAGAGGAGGTATGGTTCAGATAACCTTCAACTAAGACTCATCCGCATGGGTTAAATCATAGCCATTCCCTGGTTTATGTTCTGATTAATACAAGACCATGTTATTTCTGCAATTTCCTGTGAAATAGATCCTGGTCACCCTACTTTCAGTTAAATTATTACTCCGATGTGGTACACTTTTCTGTCAATAAATAGCTAGTCCTATAAAGTAATACAAAACCATGGACTCCTGCTATAGACTTTTTTTTGTTTAAAGTAGGGCAAGTAATCTTGTCTCAGTATTTCAAATCCTGCATGTTCCCATGTAATTGCATCCACTGCAGTTTCCTGAACAAGAATTCACCATTTGTGGAACATCAGAAAATCTCTGAGGCTGTAGTATTGCCAATTTCTAAGCAAGGTTCCTTGATCCAGATGGGATGTGGAATACACTGGCAATGCCAGTGTTTATTGTCCATGTCTACTTGCCCCTGAACTGAGGACACAGTTACAAGTCCAGAACATTGTGTCTGGAGATGAACGTTGGCCAGACTGGGTAGTGATGGCAGATTTCCTTCCCTGAAAGACGTTGGTGACCAAGATAGGTTCACACAACAATCTGGTAGTTTCATCTAGGTTTTTGCAACAAGCTGGAGACACAAGAGACTGCAGATGCTGGAGTCTGGAGCAACACACAGAACGCTGGAGGAACTCAGCAGGTCGGGCAGCATCTATGGAGGAAATTGGACAGTCTATTGAAGGGTCTCAACCCAAAGCATCAACTATCCATTTCTCTCCATAGATGCTTGACCTCCTTTACAACAAGCTAGTAGTTCTAAATTTTTAAATTCCAGTTTTATTTAATGAATTTAAACTCTTTAGCTGTTCAAGTGATCTTCAAACTATTGTCTTCAGATCAATGATCCGGTAACTTAACTATCCTGCTACGGTGTATCTCTTAATGACACAAACTTTTTTCAGTGGTGTAGCAGCTTGGAGGTTTCAGATGATATGGAAACTGCATCATTTCAGCTTCTCCACATTCCAGCTTTGTGATCAGGCACAGGTCTGTGCTGTCATTAGTTATTCCCAAGCATTTGTTTACTGGAGGATAAGTTAAGTTTTTTTTGTTAAAAAGGAAAGCTTTTAGGGCAGATGTGGAGTCAATAAACTACTGCCGTAACACTACCTAATCCTAAACCTGACATGGCATATCGCTCTTTGGAAGCAGCTGTGGCTCATAAAGTGGAGACTCGGGAGACTGCAGAATCTGGAACAAAAAACAAACTGCTTGAAGGAACTCAGCAGGTTGAGCAGCATCTGTTGGGGGGAAACGTTGACAATTCCTCTCCCCGCCCCCGATGCTGCTCGACCCACTGAGTTCCTCCAGTAGATTGTTTGTTGTGGCCCATAACATTCCTTGAGCCGGTTCCACCATCTATAGCTGATCTGCATGTTAACGCCATCTATCCACCTTGGTTCCTGAATACCCTTGCCTAACAAAAATCTATCAATCTCACTTCTGAAATTCCCTGGTGAACTGTGGTCTCAAGTTTTATGGTGGAGCATGTTCCAGATATGTGTGGAGAGGTCCAGCTGGCTCTAATTTTAAGGTTTTTCCACCTTGTTCTGGGCTCTGCACCAAACCCCTGCACACCAGAAGAGATATTTTATCTCCATCCAATCACAAGTCCTCAACTATCCCAATTAGATCATCACTTAATCTTCCGTATGCAAGGGAAATGCTGCCAAGCACTGTGCAACCTGTCTTCGTAACTGGAACCTTTTTGGCCCGCTGGTTCTTTCTCATCAAGTCTCCAGTCACCCAAAACCTGGTGGAGAACCGATGACTAATAAGTAAGGTATTCGTGGCTTCAGCGGAACTCTGTGCGTGCCAGCTGTATGCAGGACCAAGGGCATTATTATTCACTGTGTTTGCATCAAGCTATGAGGGATTGAGATTAATTGGGCAGCACTATCAAAGAGCTGGCACTGCCACATTGGGCCAGATGATGTCCTTCCATGCTGTAAATTACGTAATCTTAGAGGGAGATGCTTTCTCAGTTCCATTAAGGAATTTGGAGAGCATAAGCTGCAGGGATATGGGCAAAGAGCTGAGATGTGGAATTAATTTAAAGTCCATTTATGGCTGCCTTGGTCATAATGGGGCCAAATGGCACCTTGCAAGTTTGGTTTTTTGGTGGCTTGCTGATTTATGAAATGATAACTAGTATGGAAAAAGTGGGTTTGGAAAATTACTTCATTGTGAGACCAACACAATAGTTAAAACCAGCAAACAGCAATGTGCATTAGTATAGCACCTTTACTACAGTTAAAGGTGCTTCATAGGAACTGTTGAGTCATAAAAGGAAGCTGATGACCAAAAGGTGAGTTTTAAGGAACTTGGGAGAGAATACTGAACTCAGAGCCTTGACCAATTAGAGTTCAGCTTTTAATGTGAGTGGCAGAAAATATGCCAGAGTTGGAGTAGAATAGAAAGTGACTTGAGGAAGCTCTTCGCACTCCGAGTGATAACATCAAATAAGTTTACAGATAAATAATACAAGTGGAAATTTCAATGATGGATGAGATACCATAATGTTGGTCAAGATGAGGAAGGTCAGCTGCTTGTTGAGCTGCTTTCCACACCCAGATTTGTCTTGCAAATTTTTTTTTGTTAATTTCTAACTTCTGTCATCAGTAAATTTATTTGCTGTCCATGCAATCAACAATACTGCTACTCAACACTTTTTATTTTTGTAATTTATGGTAATTTTTCTGTCTTGCACTGTACTGCTGCCACAAAACAACAAATTCAATCCATACGTCAGTGATAATAAGCCTGATTCTGACTGCATCTTCAATGCTTTATCCTCATCGAACACCATCTTGTTTTGGGCACTTGCATGTTCTATAGCATTGTTTTTATCCTATTATTGCAGAGTAGCAAATCAGTTAGCTGCAGTATAAAATAAAATGTCTGGTAAGAATATTTTTTTCCTTTCATGGTATGGGAGACACTGGCAAGCCCAGCATTTATTGTCCATACCTCTCGGTCGCTGTGAGACAGTGGTGATGAGCCTTCCCCGTGAACAACTGCAATCCAAGTGGTGCAGGTGTTCCTACAAGGCACAACAGCTTTAATGGACACACTAGAGACTGCAGCTGGTGGAATCTGGAGACAATTTGTTACAGCAGTTTTGATGCATTTTGCTGGACCATTTGAGAAAAAACTATTGGTCTGAAGTCACGTGTAACCCAGGTGAGTAATTGTGGCAGATTCCTTATATAAAAGACATCATCAAATCAAATGGGTTTTTATTCCAGATGAAGGGTCTCGACTCAACATCGACTGTCCATTTCCTTCCACAGTTGCTGTCTGATCTGCTGAGTTCCTCCAGCTGTTTGTTTTTTTTTGTTCCAGACTCCAGCATCTGCAGTCTCTTGTGTCTCAAGTTATTGTTAATGATTTATTCAATTAACTTAATTCTAACTCTCCAGCTACTGTGGTGAGACTTAACTCCATCTCTGGAACTTTAGTCCAGATTGCTATTCCAGTAACGTATGCAGTGTTACTGTACCCCTAAATGGCTGTAACAGGGATGTTGGTGATCTGCAATAGTACAGGTGGTGAATGGCTCCCTCTGGTGACTCTGGCAACAAAATTCAGTCTGCTTCAGTCTCATGTTGCAGCTTTAAGAACAGTGAGAAAGGCAAAGTCAAAGATAAATAGGCCACCAGACAGGATTTATACTGGTTGTGATTAAATTTTGGTAGGTGGGATGCAGGGCATAATTCACCAAAGGATTTGTATGCATACAATATGTAATCCCTCTCTTGAAGCAGCTGCTTTCGATGCATAGCTGTAAAGGAACTGGGGGATTGGAACATCTCAGACTGGATACCAAAATGTTATTTTCTGAAATCTATCTAGCTTTCACAAGCTGCTACCACTCTCCACAGCAAGCCTGCATCAGTAAATGACCACTCAGTGCATTGTTCCAACAGATTAATTTTGAATTTACCTACTCTTGATTATTTTTGGATTGCTTTTTAGGCAAATTGGTAAACATTTTGAATGTAGAAAGATCTTCCATTGCAGTGTCTTGTTTTTGGCTGCTATGGGTTGTAGGAAGACATAAGAGAAGCAGGAGACTGTAGGAACACTGGATGCACACTGGGATCAATATCCTTCAAGTTCCTGGGCATCAACATCTCACAGGATCTATCCTGGGCCAAAACATTCATGCAATCACGAAGAAGGCACCCCAGCAGCTGTACTTCATTAGGAGTTTGAGGAGATTTGGTACGTCACCAAAGACTGTTGCAAATTTCTACAGATGTACAGTGGAGAACATTCTGGTTGCATCACTGCCTGATATGGAGGCTCCAATGCACAGAATCACTATAGACTGCAGAGGGTTGTAGACTCGGGCAGCTCCATCACAGGCACAGCCCATCATTGAGGACGTCGTTAAGAGGCGGTGCCTCAAGAAGGCAGCATCCATCATTAAGCACCCTCACCACCTGGGACATGCCCTCTTTACATTACTACCATTGGGGAGGAGGTACAGGAGCCTGAAGACCCACACTCAATGTTTCAGGAACAGCTGCTTCCCCTCCACTGTCAGATTTCTGAACGGTCCATGAACACTACCTCATTATTCCTCTTTTACACTATTTATTTATTTTTGTAACCTAGTAATTTTTATGTCTTTATGTCTTGCACTGTACTGCTGCTGCAAAACAAGTTTCACGACATACGTCAGTGATGATAAATGTGATTCTGATTCCTTTTGCTTCTCAAATATTGTCAATGGACCCTCAATGCCCACTCATACCAGCAGATCTATATTGACATCTCATCTGATGTATATCAAAATTGTCAGTACAACTTTACCTTTGTGCTGCATTTCTATAATATCTCTTGTAATTGCAGAGTGACCAAAAGTGTTTTGTCACCAATATAGGACTTTGAAACATAATCCAGTGTTGTTATGTGAGAAAGTTGGCAAACAGTTACCAAACAGCAAAGATCAGAAAAGATTTACAAGGATGTTGCCAGGACTTGAGGGACTGAGTTATAGGGAGAGGTTGGACAGGCTAGGATTCATTCCATGGAGTGTAGGAGACTGAGAGGTGATCTTGTAGTGGTGTATAAAATCATGAGGGGCATAAATAGGGTGAACGTACTCACTCTTTTTCCCGGGGTTGGGAAATCAAGAACTAGAGGAAATATGTTTAAGGTGAGAGGGGAACTTTTTTACACAAAGGGTGGGGCATGCGTGTGGAACGAGCTGCCAGAGGAAGTGGTTGAGGCAGGTACAATAACAATATTTAAAAGACAGTTGGACGGGTACATGGATTGGAAAAATTATGGGCCGAATGCTGGCATATGGGACTAGCTTGGATGGGGCATCTTGGTCGACATGGACAGTTGGGCTGAAAAGCCTGTTTCTGTGCTGTATAACTGAAGTTGTCTGAATCTGTAATGACCAGTTTGTGAGATAATTATCAGAGTACTGAGGTTATCCATTCGGATTGGGAAGTAGGACACTGAAATGGGCCCATGATGGCTGATGCTGTTTCCTCCATATTAAAGTAATCTATATCAATACCAAAGCTAGAAGCAGGTTGGTAGAAACGGTTTCTGAAATATGGGTCCTGAGTGATGACATCACCCGAAACCTAACTGTGAAAGTGAGGTGATCCGTGTGCATTCAAGGACAGCTTCTATCCCACTGTTGTAAGACTATTGAACAGTCCTCTTGTTGATAAGATGGACCCTTGACCTTGCAATCTACCTCGTCATGGCCTCTCACCTTATCGTCTGCCTGCACTGCACTTTCTCTGTAACTGTAACACTATATTCTGCATTCTGTTATTGCTTTTCCCTTGTACTACCTCTGTACTGAGGTGTTAAAATGATCTGTATAGCTGGCATGCAAAACAAAGTTTTTCACTGTACCTCTTTACATGTGACAATAATGAACTAATTACTATGGGTGCAGTTCCACAGATGGATGTTCCAGATTTTGGAGTTCCCATTGCAGCTTCAAAATGAACATTATACAGATAGTTGCATTAAAACTTGGCTGAGAGCTCCCAAGGGCAAGTAATTTGGCTAGCTGCTATGTGCCATGAACTTTGGCCCCTGGAAGGCATGGCAGTGCTGAGACCGCCAGGTTCAATGGAGAGAGGTTCCCAAGGTTTGTAAGGCCACTGCTTTGGTCCTCGTTCAGTATGTGGTTTCATTCAAGAAAATTAGTTCTTATTCTAGATCCTCCCCAATCCTCCTCGCACCTTTACCTATGTATTTTACTATACTAGTGGATGCACCTTGTTGGGCTGTGTGTGCCATTCTTCACAGTTTTTAACTGCTTTTTGAATCAGTATTGCTACAGTTAGGGCTTTCCATTCATGGCATACTTTCATACATTAACAGTTTCCCACTATTTGAAGACCCAAGCGCTTTCTTGTTACATCTTGTTCTGCAAACATGCATCCTTCCATCAATGCCACTGAAATTTATTACCTGTTCATTATTACATGGTTTGTGAGACTTTACACTGTGCACAGATTGGCACTGTTATAATGCAGGAAATCATTTGTTGTACTTTGGAAGTTATCAAAGGCCTTACAGAAATAACTTTCTTTGTTACATGGTTGCATGAAACCTATAGCATGAGACATGATGTTCAGCCCAACTTACTGCTGTTTATGCTTCACACATCATTTCATGCTATCTGTATATCCTTCTGTTCCTTTCTCCTTCAAGGAGTTTATCTAGCTTCACGGTAAATACTATTACATTATTCCCCTCTGTACTCATTGTGACAGGTTTGTTCTTACAGTCTTTGAATAATGAAGCTTCTCTCGAATTTCTTTTCGGGCTTATTGCTAATGTTCTTTGTAACTATAACCTCCGGTGTTAAGTCAAGCAAGTGGAAATGCCTTGTATAAATTTCCCCATTGAACCCTTTAATAATCTTAAGCATCTATCAGATCACCCTTGAACCTCAACCCTTCAAGCTTTCCTCATTTTTATACCCTCAGAACTAGTATTGTCCATGTGAATCTTATTCTGTATCTCCTCAAATCCCTCTGTATCTTACTCTCCCTGTGTGGAGACTTGAACTGTATAGAACATAGAACAGTACAGCACAATACAGTTACACAGTGTTACACATTGGTGAGTCCAGAGTCAGATAAAGGCCAGACCTCACAGATTTCCTTCCCTGAAGGACATCAGTGAGGCAGATAGTTTTTACAATAATCTGGTAGCTTCATAAACACTGTTACTGAGATGAGCATTTTTCTTTCCAGATCTATTTAAATTTAATTTAAATACCCCAGCTGCATTAGTGGGCTTCAAACTTGCTTCTTTCGATCATTAGGCCAGAACTTAAGGTATCTTTATTAGTCACACGTACATTGAAACACACAGTGAAATGCATCTTTTGCATAGAGTGTTCTGGGGGCAGCCTGCAAGTGTCGCCACGCTTCCGGCATCAACATAGCATGCCCACAACTTCCTAACCCGTACGTCTTTGGAATGTGGGGGGAAACTGGAGCACCCGGAGGAAACCCACACAGACACGGGGAGAGCATACAAACTCCTTACAGACAGCAGCCGGAATTGAACTCGGGTTGCTGGCGCTGTAATAACATTATGCTAACCGCTACACTACCATGCCTGCCCTTGGACTGCTGGTCCAGTGTATTCTAAGTGTTTAAGCCTTTAAAACTTAAATAACTTAAGCTTTAGGTCTTTAACATCTGTATGCTGGAAGCAGAAGAACTGATAACTTCTCATTGATGCTGGGCCATTTATATTTGATTGTATACTTGTACTGTCATTAATATCTTGATCATGTAAAGAGAAAATGAAGGAAGAAGGTATGGCTGTGGAGACATAGGCAACTGTGAAAGGATAGATTAAGGCAGAACTGAGAAAACAGGGAAACTGGGCAGGAAATGCAGAACTGAGAGAACTTTGCAAGGAAAATTCATTCTTTACAAAAGAATGGCCCAATAAGCAGTTGATGTAGTGGTTGTCATATTGGCTTTAGTGGGATGTTATTGAGTGCAATTTGGCCAACAGGTTTCCTTCTTCATGACAGTGATAGCATTGGTAAGTTGGTTTATTATTGTCACATGTACCGAGGTACAGTGAGAAACTTTGTTTTGCATGCCATCCAAACAAATCATTTCATTACACAGTTCATCGAGTTAGTACAAGGGAAAACAATAACAGAATGCAGAATAAAGTGTTACACTTACAGAGAAAGTGCAGTGCAGGCAGACAATAAGGTGCAAGGCCACAACGAGGTAGATTGTGAGGTCAAGAGTCCATCTTATCATACTAGGGGACCGTTCAATAGCCTTAAAGCGGCTGAATAGAAGCTTTCCTTGAGCCTGGTGGTAACTGCTTTCAGGCTTGTGTATCTTCTGCCCGATGGGAGGGAGGAGAAGAGATAATGTCTGGGGTGGGTGAGGTTTTCATCTCTATAATATTCCTTTATGCTAATGTGCCAGGTTTTGTTTGATGATGCTCCTGTGAAGCACCCTGGGGTAGTTTACTGTTGAGATGCTACACAAATGGAAGTAGTTTTTCTTGTTGTGACATCCTTCACCAGGACCAGCGTGAACGATTTGTTGAAAAAGGAGTCAGCTGCAAGTGTGAGCATTTAGATTCATAGAGCAATACAGCGTGGACGCAGGTCTTTCGGCCCAACCAGTCCATGCTGACCACGGTGCCCACTCAGCTTGTCCCAATTTCCTGTGTTCGGCCCATATCCCTCCAAGCCCCACTCCTCCATGTACCTGTCCAAGTGCTGCTTATATGATACTGTTGTACCTGCCTCACCCACTTCCTCTGGCAGCTCGTTCCATACACTCACCATCCACTGGGTGGAACAAGTTGACCCTCGGGTCCCTTTTAAATCTTTCCCCTTTCACCCTAAACCTATACCCCCTTGTTTTGGACTCCCCTGCCCTGGGGAAATGACTGTTACCATTCACTTTATCTATGCCTCATAATTTTAAACACTTCTATAAGGTCACCCCTCATTCTGTTATGTTCCAAGGGATAAAGACCTCACCTGGTCTACCTCTCCCTATAACTCAGGCCCTCTAGTCCCGGCAACATCTTAGGAGGATGAAAGTTGTTCCTAATTCGAGCTTTGCTTTTGTGCTTGCAGGATGTCCCTGGTGCGTATGAAGCAGGAAGGCCGAGAGGGCAAGTATATGTGCAAGTACATTGTACACTCCATGTGGGAGGACCTGGAGCAACGGGGTAAAGTAATGGGGGTAAGTCAGTGATTCTGTAACACATCTGGAAAATGTTTTCTCCTGATATTTAATGGACATGTAAAAAAAGTCACATGATACCCGAGACTACGTAGTTCATGAGAACCAGTCACCCCAGTGTGTGATTAATCAAGAAAATATTTGACAATAGACATTGGAATAATTTGCTCCATGTTGAGACTCTGTCCTGCAGTTTGAAAGTTCATGATTGGCACACCATTGGGATCGGAGGCAAAATCGACAGGAGAGAGATGAGAATTGTTTTCACGTTATGAACTGGATGCACTGCCTGAAGCACATTCAATAGTGGCTTTCAAAAGGAGAAGTATTTGAGAAGTGGAAAGACTTTCAGGGCTACAGGCTGGGAGTAGCTGGGAGTGGGACCAATTGGACAGAGCCAGCATGGGCGAGGTGGGTTGAATGGCTTCTTCATTTGCTTCGATGGTTCTGAGAAGTGCTGAGTATGGTCACTGTGTGCTTTAGTCATTGGTCCACTGAGCCCTGTGCTTGAATGGCTCCAAATAATTCTAAAGGTCAAAATGAGTACAGATGCTGCAGATCTGAAATAAGTGAATAAAATGCTGGAAACACTCAGCAGGTCAGGCAGCATCTGTGGAAAGAGAAACAGTTAATATTTTGGGAAGAAAACTTTATCAGAGCTGGGAAGTTAGTTTTAAGTTGCAGAGAGGATTGGGGGTGGGATGGATGGGAAGGAGGAAATATGTGTGATAGGGTGTGCCCAGGATTGTTGCGATGATAGGAGGAGAGGAGGAACCAGATGAGGTGCTGTTCTTCAAGCGTATGTAAGCTCCTGTTGGAACAGTCCAGGAAGCCACGGTCAAATAAAGTCAAAGTCGAGTTTATTGTCATATGTACAAGTACATGTATGTGCAGGTGCAATGGAAAAACTTACTTCCAACAGCATCACAGGCCCATAACATTACATAAGCAGCATTCACAAGATAACATAAATTAAACACAATTTTTGCAAGAAAGATCACTATTAGAACAAAAATAACATCCATTTTAGTGCAAAGGGATCAAAATGGTCATAGTGTTGCTATACTGAGGTAGTGATTAGGGTTGTGCAGGTTGGTTCAGGAACTGACTGGTTGAAGGGAGGTAGCTGTTCCTGAACCTGGTGGTGTGGGACTTCAGGCTTCTGTACCTCCTGCCTGATGGTGTCATTGCAGCTACCATGACATGACGTGTTTACGATACCTCAATCCTGAGGTGAAATTTCTGCTTTACGGGTTTTGGTTACCCTGTTTTTAGGGAAGACGTCATTAAACTGGAAAGAGTGCAAAGGAGATTTAGGAGCATGTTGCCAGGACTCGAGGGCCTGAATTATAGTGAGAGGTTGGGCAGGCTAGGACTTTATTCATTTGAGCATAGGAGACTGAAGAGGGGTGACCTTTATAGAGGTGTATAAAATCATGAGGGGCATAGATTGTGCATTCACCCTCGTCTTTTCTCCCCAGGGAAAGGGAACCAAAAACTAAAGGGCATAAGTTTAAGGTGAGAAGCGAAAGGTTTGAACAGACCTGAGGGGCAACTGCTTTGTGCAGAGGATGGTTTGTACATGGAATGTGCCGTAATGCTCTATGACTTAAAATCTCCCTAATGCTCACATGGGTCGATTGGGTGCTGTTCCTCCAGCAGATTGTTTGTTGCTCCAGATTCCAGCATCTGCATTCTCTTGTGGCTCCATTTCTTAGTCTGATTGCTTAGTGCAATTGAACCTGTACAATGGAACCAACTCAACTAGGCTTATCCACCAATGTCATTCACTGTGTACCAGCTGCCCCAGTAGCTTTGTGATATCAGCACAGTTGGTACTGCAGCAAGGGAACTTTAAATAAGCAATCGAAACAATGCTGAGGAAAAACAAAACGTGATCAAATTATCGACAACAAAGTTTGATATGGCGACCTCTGGCCTTACAGATGTTTAGTTACGGGATGTAGGATAATTGCAAAAGGTTCATGCTGTCAAGGTTTGGCTGGTCAGCAGGTAGCTGGCTGGCTTTGTTCAGTACTGACTGGAAATGTCCTGCTAATGTGTGGCCTCTTGTATCATATCTCTAATGTCACTTTAAACAGTTCAGGAAAAGTTTATGATTTGAGAATGGTGAAAAGGGATAGCTTAATTTACTGGGAGTAGAGTCGTAAGAGAAAGCATTGCAAAATTGCAAACAGCTTCTTGATCATGTGAGAAAAGGTGTATGTAGCTGGGGGGTGGTGGAAAGTTCTGGCATTTAGCCCTTTAAGCTCACTCCTGGTAGATTTTTTCACGAACTTCACTCCCCTGCATTGCCCCTACAACCTTGAGTATGTTTTCAAGTATTTTCCCAGTTCCCTTTTGAAAGTATTCAAGCAGCACATTCTAGATCAGAATGTAAAGATATAAATATCCTGTTTGCTGGCGTCCCCTCTGGTCCTTCTACTCTGCGCTTTAACCTCCTCTGGTTACCCATCCAGCTCCACTAGAAATAATTTAGAATTCTCAGACCATTGGGAGGAATCTGATGGCAGGGTTCATTTGTATTGCACGCAACCTCCACTCCACCCTAATTCATCTCCTCCTCTCACTATAATCTCCTGATCCTTCCACCCTCATTTGTCTAGCTAGCTTCCCCTTGATGACTTCTTTATACCCAGCTGCTGCTTATGGTAATGACTTGTGCCATCCACTCTCTGGAGGAAAGGTATTTCTTCAGAGTACTTGCCACCTTTCATTTATGGCCCCTGGTTTTGGACTTGCCCGAAGAAGACACCTATGTGACCTTGTATCCAAATCTGACCATCAGTGAAGCAAGGGGTATCATTGGAATCTGATGTCAAGGTTGCTGTGGGCCACGACTGCTTTGACAGGCAGTTGACTAGCTGGGAAAGTGCAAACTCTTCGAATGCCCAATTTCACATGGAAGCTGTTCTGCAAGGTAACCTGCCATGTTTCACAGCTTTTAATTTGGGAAACTCATTCAGTAAGTGTCGTAAAAGCAGTCACGAGAAAATAGGATCAGGAGTAAACTACTGCACCTCTTGGACCTGCCCCACCATTCAAAATGATCATGGCTGATCTCTGCTGGCCTCAACTCCTCTTCTGTCCCCATAACCTTCAATTCCTCAATCTTTCAAATATTAACTAAATCCACCTGAAGCATATCCAGTGATTCAGCCTCCACCAGCCTTGGGCAGAGAATTCCAGGGATTCACTATCCTCTGAGAGAAGAAATTGGTCTTAAATG